>NC_133973.1:136484417-136821501 GCF_047716275.1 Strix uralensis | reverse complement strand
GACGGAAGGGGTGCCCTGATGCCACGGTGATGGGCACCAGGCGAAACCCATGGTGAAATGAGACTTGCAGGGGTGAAAAAAGGGGTTCCCATGGCGTTAGGGTGCTCTGCAGGATGGGGTCACCCTTATCCCGGGACTTTGAGGTGCCTGAGAAGGAGGAACGGGGTTAAGAAAGAGAAGTGCTTTCACACCACCTCATGCAGGCCTTTCTCTGGTGAAATTAGCTTTAATTAACACCCTGATATTAAAATGAAGGGGGTTTCGGCAAGCTTGTTACAGTGGGAAAATATTTGGGCTGCTGCTGCCCTTGGATAGGATGTGGGGGTGGCTTCCTCCCTTGGAAACCTTCCTCCGTGGTTCATCCTGCCCTGTGAGGAGATCGCGGCGGAGACGTCTCGGTGGCTTGGTGACAGGGCTGGGGTGGCGGAGGTGGAAGCGAAAGCTCCGGCTCAGCAGATCTCAAAAGGGATGAAGGGGGGATGCTCCCGCCCTGCTTGGCCAAAGCCACAATGTCCCTGTCCCCGAACATCGCCTGGCTGAGCCCAAAACATCTTCAGGTGCCCGTGGCTGTGTCCCACCTGCCCCAGGCTTGGGTGTTTTATGGGAAATCTCTGTTTATTGAAGCCCAAAGGTGCAATGATGTGGCCAAAGAGACATTTTCGTGGACCTGTGGGGACAGGGAGCAGGGACAGTCCCGCCGGTGATTCTGGGTGGCTCTGCCACTGATGTACTCTGTCCTCGGGTGACTCCCTTCACCTCCCCACACTTTGGTGTCCCATCTCTAAAATAAATCAACATCTCAGGGATGCTCTGAGCAACCCGGGCAGCATTTTCCTGCTGGAAACAGGAGATGCTGGGGCCAGGGAAGGTGCAATGAGTTGGCCTGGTCTCAGCTGGCAGCATGGGCTCTGGCTGGGCTTGTATAAACCCACACGTATATACACACAAGCATACAGGCACATATACAGCCACATGTTCACCCACATGTACATACATATGCATGAACATATGTGTACAAGCATATACACCTCTCCATATAAATACACCTTTATACGTATATACCTCCCTCTATACCTCCATACATAAATGCACCTCTATACATATATACCCCTATGTCTATACTTCTGCACATAAATACACCTCTATACATATATACCCCTCTCTGTATATATACCTCTATACATAAATGTACCTCCAGATATGTATACCTCTCTATATCTATACCTCTATACATAAATACACCTCTATACATATATACCTCTTTCTATATCTATGCTTCTACACACAAATATACCTCTACACATATATACCTCTCTCTATAGCTATACCTCTACTCACAAATAGACCTTTACACATATATACTCCTCTAGCTATACCTCTATGCATAAATACACCTCTATACACATATACGTCTTTCTATATCTATACCTCTACTCATAAATATCCCTCTACACATATATACCTCTCTCTATATCTATACCTCTATACTAAATATACATCTAGACATATCTACTTCTTTCTATACCTGTACCTCTCTATATAAATATACCTCTATACATATATACTCCTCTATCTATACCCTTATACATAAATGCACCTCTATACATGTATACCTCTCTCTATATCTATACCTCTACACATAAATATCTCTCTACACATATATACCTCTCTGTATATCTATACCTCTATACTAAATATACATCTAGACAAATATACTTCTTTCTGTATTTATAGCTCTACACATAAATATACCTCTACACATATATACTTCTCTATCTGTACCTCTCTACATAAATATACCTCTAGACATATATATACAAACATATATATGGCTCTACATGCACCTATATACACCCACATCTATACACACACATTTCTCTATACGTATCTATAGAAATATATATGTCTCCACAGACACATATATACAAACTTCTATTCCTATATACACAAATATATGTCTCTGAGCACATGGACTCACACATGTATATACATAACTCCATCCATATATATACAAATATATTTATGCTTCTATACACACGTCTACGCACACATGCTCGTATATACAAATATATTTCTAGTTCTGTGTGTGTATATGTGCAAATACTTACAGATTTATATAAAAAGGCAGAGGCCAGGCTCCTGGCACCTGCAGCAGAGACGCTGGGGAAGACCAGGTCCCTCGAGCAGGTTTGCGGACGCTCCGCATGCGACGGCACCTCCGGCACGGGGCTGATCCCTATGGATGCTCCGGGAGGTCCAGGAGCATCCCGGGCGCACCCAGGCCGTGGGAGCAGAGGGTCTGGGGTGAACCCACCCGCTGAGCTCTGCACCAGCCCTGCCGTGGGGGTCCCGGCGTGATTTGAAGCCCTGCTCCGCTGGAAAAGCTGTTAAACCTCCCCAAAAGTCGCGGCTATGACGTGGGGTGGCTTTGGGACCACCCTAAAGCCCAACCACAGCACCGATGCTCTCCGGATCTGACCCAGCGCTCTCCGGATCTGGCCCTGTCCTCTCCAGTTCAGCCTCATCCTGCTCAGTTCGGTCTAATCTGCTCAGGTCTGATCCTGCCTGGTTCACACTGACCTGCTCTGGTCCCATCCTGCCCAGTTTTGTCTGACCCACTGCGGTCCCATTCTGCCCACTTCGATCTGACCCGTTGGGGTCCCATCCTGCCCAGTTTGGTCTGACCCACTGGGATTCCATCCTGCCCGGTTTGATCTGACCCTCTCGGGTCTTATCCTGACCCGGGTTTGTCTGACACGCTTGGGCCCGATCCTGTCCAGTCTGGCCCCATCCTGCCCGGTCCTGTCTGACCCGTTGGGGTCCCATCCTGCCCAGTTCGATCTAACCCGTTGGGGTCTCATCCTGCCCAGTTCGATCTGACCCGTTGGGGTCCCATCCTGCCCGGTCCTGTCTGACCCGTTGGGGTCCCATCCTGCCCAGTTCGATCTGACCCTTTTGGGCCCCATCCTGCCCAGTTTGATCTGGCCCCCTCGGGTCTCATCCTGACCCGGGTTTGTCTGACACGCTCGGGCCCGATCCTGTCCAGTCTGGCCCCATCCTGCCCAGTCCTGTCCGACCCTTTTGGGTCTGATCCTGCTCCTGTTCGGTTTGACCCTGTTGGGTCCCATCCTGCCCGGTCCAGCCTCATCCTGCCCTGTTCCCCTCTGCCCCCCTCGGGTCCCATCCTGCCGCGGTTCCGTTGGTCCCGTCCCTCCCGTACGCGGCACTTACCGGCAGCGGGATGCGCCGGGGCAGCAGCGGTGCTCAGCGTCCGTGGTCCCCGTGTCCCCCCCTCCCCGCGCCGCTGCCGCCCGCCGCCGGCCCCGCTCCGCCCCGGGGCCGTCCCGCTCCGCCCCGCTCCGGCCCCGGCACCTGCGGGACGGCCCCGGAGGGGGGGCTGGGGAAGGGTCACAGCTGGATCGGGACAGGGGAACATCTGGGCTGGGGGTCTGCCAGCTGTAGGGGGGGGGGGGCTGTCATGCAAACATCTGGTTTGGCATCATGGGCGAACATCTGTATTGAATAGGGTGTTGCGGGGGGGGCGGGGGGGGGCTTCCAAAAACCCCCAAAATGGGATTTGTAGGGTGGGGGATGCTCCAGCCAACAACTGGATTGTCCTGGCCGGAGGTTGGGAGCTGCTGGAGCCTTCGGCGAGCAGCTGGGTGTCGGGGACAGGGTCTCCCCGCGGCACTGGGTGGCAACAGAAGGTGTCGGTGGCTTCGGAACTCATTAACCAGGCGGTCAAGCCTGGGCGCTTCCTGAGCAGGGCTATTAAAGAGCAATAAGGAAAGGAACCCCGGGGGGACGTGGTGGATATGAAAGGACCGATGCATAAATAGCCCAGGGATGCCGGGATTGCACGGGATGACGGGCTTGGCCCTTCCTTTCCCTGGAAGCCCAGTTTGCCCTCCAAAATGATTCCCCTCCTTCCTCTTTAGGGGTTTGTGATGGGTCTCAGTAGAGGTGGAGGGCAAGGAGGTGCCGGCCGGCATTGCCGGGATGATGGAGCTCCATGGGGGGTGCGATCCTTGAGCGATGCACCCCCAGAGCTGGCACCCAAATATGAGGTGAGGAGCTTTGGGCAGGGGCTCAGCTTCACGGTGTGGGATGGGGAGGTGGAATGAGGTACCACAGCCCGTCTGGATCCCACCGGCGCCTGCGTTACAGAGGACAACGCGGGCTTTCATCGATCCTGGCGCGAGCCAGCGGCCAAGCCGGGTAGCGGAGCCACGGGGGAGATGGGCTCTGGCAGGAGCAGCAGTGAATATTTGCAACCACAGCCAGGCTGGAGCCATCACCCTTTTCCTGGGGCTGCCCGGGCTTGTGGGGTTGGGTTGGCGATGGCTCGGTGCCCTTGTGAAATTCCCCGCTGTCTCAACCGCCACAGAGAGACGGAAACTGGGGGGAAAAGTGTCTTTCCCCAGAGTCGAGCAGAAAACACGCCTTGTGCAAACAAGCCCAGCAGCCTGCGATGGGGAGCCCAGGGCTTTCTGCAAGCATCCGGGGAATGTCAGCTGAGAACGGGCACAACTCACTCCTCCGATGAGCCACCAGTGAGAGCACTTATCCCACCTCCAGTGCTGCCTCTGTCTTCAGGGCAGGCTCCAAGATGGTGAAAAAGAGCTGGTGTCCTCCTCCCTCCCAAGGCACGGTGGGTGTCCTTGCAGGTCCCCAAGGTGATCGCCTCATAGCCACCTGTCCTGCTGTGGGGACACTGTAAATAGTGGAGGGAGTGTTAAAAAAAGAAAATAAAATAACGGCTCCTGGCTGCCTGCCAGCCCCAACCGCCTCCACTGAGCCTGGTAGCCAGACCCATAACCTCAAGCCCAGCCCTACAGTACCTGGAATAAACGGGAACCCCCCAAAAAATGACATTTGGGGGTTGATCAGGGATGGGAGAGTGAAATTTGGAGGCAGTGGCAAGGCTAAAAAAGAGATTTCAAGCAAGGCATCGTTTTTACGCCTCTTTTTATTCATGCAAAAGGCAGGCAAAGCTCATTGGGAAAAATAATCGGGGAAAGGGAATAGCCTGGGTTCCTCTTGAAGTCTCACCGATTGAATTAATCCTTGGCAAAAAGGCCTGGCACGGTGGCTGGATTTGGCCTCGTGAGACTCTTTGGCCCCCTGGTTTCTCTTCCTCCGGCTGGATGTTGCCAGTAATCACATTAACGGCTGATTCCAGGCGACCTTTGCCGCTGCTGCCCGGGGTAATTGCACCATCCCACCGGGCTCCAAGTTTCCAGCCACCGGCGGGTCGCAGGATGGTGCGGATGGAGAGAGGAGCATCTGTGGTCAAGACCAGGGAGGCAGCCAGGAGCTGGGACTATGCTCCTCCAACTGACACAAAACTCTTGTTGGAGGCGAAAAGCAGCATTTTTCAAATGCTGAGGCTTCACGAAAGCCTCAGGGCACAGGTGTCCCCACCACCAGACGCTGGGTGTCCCCATGGGGAGGGTCCTGCAGGGCTTTCAGGTTCTCCCCCAACACAGACGTACCAGGGATGCAGGCTGGGTCCCTCCTGCCTCAGGCTCTACCGCCACTCACCAGACCGGAGATGTCTTGCATGAAAAATTTAATTACATCTAAAAGCTATTTATAACGGAAATGGAATTAATTTCTCGTGTCCTTCTGACAATACCAGCCTGCCAGGGTGGTGGACCTGGTTGAACTTGCTCATGAGGAGGTGACATTTGGTGGCAACTTTCTCTTTTTTAACCAGATGGTCACTCCGGGCTCACCTGCAGACATCTGCTACCCCAGCACCTGCCTTTGAGTCCCCAGATTTTTGGCAGAGAGGGTGTTTGGTGGAGAAAGTCTCATCTCCTGAGGTCCTCTCTGATGGTGCCCTCCATCCTTTTGCTGCAATCAATGTTCACCGCAGTCAAACCAGTGCAGCTACCTGGGGCGAAAGCCCCAACAGAAGACGACAAGTCTCGCTGCTGGACTTCTGTGTTGGAGAAATTGGTCAACCTCCATTGCCATGATGGGTCCCAGGCCCATGTTTCTGGCCATCCAACCCAAATTTCCTTCCGGAGGTGACGAGGTCCCAGAGGCAGCCTATGAGCCCAATGCAACTATTTTGCCAGGGCTCCACGGCAGTGCCAGGAAACCTTGGCTTTGATGGGAATCCAGGCAAAAAAGCCTTGGCTTTGCTCCAGATGCGAACTGACCTGCTGTTCCTATGCATCAGCATTTCTCAAGAAGGGTGTTTCAGCTCATTTTCCTCCCCAAACTGCTTTCCTAGAGCCCTGCAGACATCAGCAGGGGAGGAAGGGGTTGCTGAGCCTCTCCTCTCCCAGCACGTAGATGATTAACACTTTGATCTTCGCAGGCTTCCTTTCCTCTCATCGGCACACCCTGATGTGCCTCAGGGACTCAAGGTCATTTTGCTCATTGGTTTTCTTGGGAATCCTCAAGAATCAGTGCAGAGCATGAGGATCCAGGCACGGGTGGTGTCTTAGGCTCCAGCTGTTTCATCCATGACTTCAGCAGAAGGAAAGTGGTGGGTGCTTGGGAGGTGGCTTGGGCACAGGAGACCTTGTTTGTCTGTTGGTGAAGCAGGTTGGGAAGGGAGATTTTGGGACTCGCTTCTGGGGGTTTTAGAGGTGGGAAATGTCAGGGCATGAGGGGGTCTCATGATAGAGGTTTCCAAGGTGGGCCTTCACACTTTGTAGCCACCTTTGAGAGGTCTTCTTCACCCCCACTGCTAGGAGGCTCTGCAAAGGGGAAGGTCACCGACTCTCACTGCCTCATCCTCACAAATAATTGCACTTTCTCCCTTTGAGGACAGAACCGGGGCCTGGAATAGGGACATCTCTGAGTTTTGCATGGTTGAGTGGAAATCAAATGCCTCCAGGTTTGCCACAATCTCTCATGCACCTTCTTCCCCTTCTTCCCATGTCAGCAGAACACCTAGCCCTTTTGGGTTTTCACCCCTCTGTGGCTCTTCCCATCCTGGGAGAGCCCCGAGCTTCTGAGGCTCAGCACAGCGATGGCCATCTCAGTGTTCTCACCAACACACCTCTTCATAAACACCCATCCTTCCCATCCCCCATGATGGGAGACCGTTGTATGGAGCAGAAGTGCAACCTAGCATGGAGCTCAACCATCATCGTGCTGGCAGAACTGGGCTCTGCCAGCAGCCCCAGGGATGGGTGCAGGTATCAGGTGATAATCAAAGGGTGTCCAAAAGCAGGGTCAGATCCCCATGGGGACCTGTAGGATCTGGCCATGTTGCCAGGTGCCCAGGGGGTGATGGAGGAGCATGCTGTGTCCCTTTGGCTCACCGCCTCCAGGGTCCTGTGCTTTCCAGAGGAAGGAATAAGGAGGTCAAAGTGCAGGAGACCTGCTGGTACCTTTGGTATTTTCCATCCGGGAAAGATTTAAAATAACTTCCCTCAACTCATTGCTGTTTCCTCGATAGCTTGTTTGTTTTGGCTGTTGGACCAGAGAGAGTTCTCCAGCTGGAGAGTTTCCTCTCTGGGAAATGATTGTCCCCAAGTTACAACCAGGGATGAAGGATGGAAATGTTGATGGAGATGCCTGCTTTTGGGCTACCACCATCCCAGCAGGACCACACACCCAAGCACATTCATAGGGTGACAACAGTTATTTTAAGGTTGAAAACCAGCATCTCAGGTATGAGTCAACCAGAGGAACTCCATGATCATGGTCCATCACCATAAACCAGGGCCAAAGTGTCCCAACTTGCCACCATGTGCTGCCGCAGGAGCACAGATTGTCACCGACCTCATGGCCACCCAACACCTGGGTCTTATGGGTGGGTCGAGGCAGCACAAGGACAAGACAGGCAAATTTCTCACCCAATTGGGTGTGAGTCACCAGGAACCCAACAATTTTGTGCCCCTCAAATTTAATGCTTTGCATTAAAAACTACTTGTTAGTGCAACTTCTTGTTCCTTCCCCAGGAACCCCATGCTCGGTTCTGCTGCTCCTGCAGCAAGTAATAAGGGATTTTGAGTGTGATGAGTTCACTCGAGACTTCCAAGCCACGGCTCAAATCTCCCAGCTGGATGGAAGTGCAAATTTTAGTCCGTGCAATTATTCTGTGCCTTTCTGAAATGGGAATTTTAAGTCTCTCGCAGCTCTTTTTGCTTGTTAACACCATTAAATGCAATGCTGTTGACTCAGGATGTCTATCCCCTTGCCAAGGGCTGTGAGGGTGCAGTGGAGACCTTGGGAACTCTTGAGCAGCCAGAATAACACCCAGACATGAGGTTCCCATAGGGACAAAAACCTTCCAGGAATTAAAGCTCAGCGCATGGACCATTTGCTTCCCAGGAGCACGCAGGGACCCACTCAACTCTTGAGTTGGTTCTCCTTTGCCTGCAAGTGGGTCCATCACACCCAGCCACTGCTGCAAATATTTAAGCCACAGTGTCTTGTTCCTTCTATTGTAAAGGCGACCAAACTGAACATTTATTTTGGGAAAAAAATTGTTTCATGTCCGGCATTGTTGGTGATGTATTCCGTGTGAAGCAACTCACGTGTTCTTGCTTCTCACTTTTGGTTCTGCTTCTTCAAAGATCACGCCATGCCCTTGAAGAGAGTGAAAGCAGAAGCCATGTTCCAAGAATTTGTCTTTGGAAAAGAGCAGAATTACAGAAACAAGGCAAAATTTAGACACAAGTTTTCTCTTCCGCCATTTACGGGTTGGCAAAAAAGCCCCATCAGTGCTTGAGGTTTCTACTCAGCTAAACCAAATGTGATGGTAAGATGTTATAGGAAGATTTTGGACGTATCCCTGATATTGTTACTCCTTGATTTATGGATGACAGTTTATTCTGCACTGCTTGCTGGGAGACAACTGAAACACAGCTTGCTGGAGGCTTTACCAGGAGCATCCCCACAGAGGGGTCATTTCATGTCCTCCATCCTCAAATGGGGATGATTCCCATCTTTTTCTTCGCACCTAGTCCACCAGGAAACCCTTGCACCCCCTTTTCTGCAAGCAGAGGAGGACTCGAAACACCAACAAACCCACTCAGGGCTTGCTATAGGGTTTGCTTTGGGTTATGGGCAACATTACCCCTATAGCAGCAAGAATTAGGGGTCCAGGGCCAGCTCGGTGCCCAGGATAAGGAAGGAGACAGGAACAGCTTCCCAGGATGGACTCAATTTTTGCAGGGACATGGTCCTCATGCAACAGTGCTGGAAGCAGCATTACCGTTGGCAGCATCTTTTAAACAAACCTCAGAGCAGAGCCCGTGCCCAGACGTTTTGTATAAACACTGGGGTGAAACTATAACAAGGAAAATACAATCCTGGGGGGTCCTGGCCATCAATTGTCTTGGTTTGGGCAAGACCAAGCACGGTTGCTGCACCTTCTCTTTCGATGTGGTGCCTTGCATGTGTTTGGGTTTTTGGGTGCTGCAGGGAGGGAGGGTGATATTTGGGTGCCTGTCCAGCACAGGATTGTGGCCAGGAGATGTTCATGGATGCTCAGGAGATGCTGATGTGGTGGTCAGGTGCATCCCTGGGGGGTGCTAAGACCATCCTGAGCAAGAATGTTTGCACCCATCACTGCTGGGAGCTGGAGCGTGGCCCAGCGAGCTCCTGGGGCATTGCTGTGGTAAGCCCCATCTGTGCCTCAGTCTCCCCAGTTGCACAAAAGAGTGAATACCCAGCTCCCAGCTAACACCTGGAAAACACTCCAGGACCCTCAAATGGGGGGGTTGTACCCCATGTCTGCTATAGGTGAAGCCCTCTGGATCAGCAGGCAGGGCTCTCCTGCCCTCAACCTGCCTGTCCTGCGTCACCCAGGACGCCTGAGACCTGCCCAAACCAAAAATGTTCAAGCAGGTCCGTCCCGTTGGGGATGTGTTGCAAAACCAAGGCGGCAGCGATGTTCTGCACACCAGCGGGGAGGGAGGAGGGGAATTGGACGGCAAACAAGATCAGCTCGTTCCTCTCGCGCTTGCGTGTGCTGGCAGGCAGCGCAGGCAGTGCTCTGCTCAGGCAGTGCAGGCAGCAGTGGGTGACTTAACTCACAACATCAGCGTGCTCTGTGTTACCCTTTTGCAGGGTATCGGTCTCTCTAATGTGTATATGTTTTTATCCTTCTTCCCACAAATAAGGTTTGGTTTCATTTAACTATTTTATTTTATTTTATTTTATTTTATTTTATTTTATTTTATTTTATTTTATTTTATTTTATTTTATTTTATTTTATTCTATTTTATTTTATATTTTATTTCATATTTTATTTTATTTTATTGTTTTATTACTTCTAATCTACTCTATTCTAGTCTAGTCTAGTCTAGTCTAGTCTACTTTATTCCAAATTTATTTATTTTTTTCCATGTGGACACTGCCAGACAGCTTAGACCCAGCTCCAGGCTCAGGGAAAGACAGACATATAGCATTTTAAACCCTTTTATTTAGGCTGGGAGCCTAAATGTGGATGGGTTCCTCTCTTTCCGTGCACATCAAACCAAGAGCCCTGATCTCAGCAGGGTGGCAGCTGCTCTAACATAAACTTTAGGGATAAAGGCCCAGACGAGTCTTTAGCATAAACAGAAAAAACCTTGAGAATTAGGTGTAATTTAATATATCCAGTAACCCTAGGCATTCTCACTTCCTTCCTGTTATTATCTATCTGACATGATCTTCTATTCTTGGATACTCAGAAAAATTTATTCAAAGGAAAACTGAACAATAACAAACATGAGATTAAAATAAAACCAGAAAAATAACGGGAATAATGATCGAGAAGCTGGTTGGGCTTCCAGGAAGGTTCGAGGAGAATCTCCCGCACGGGGATGTGACTGTGCCGTACTCCAAATTTCTGTTGGAGGGGGAGATGAAGGTGCTACGTTGCCTTCAAGACAGCAGCTGGTGGGCTTGGGCCTGTTTGGTCCCAACTGGCTCATCTCAGTGGGGTCGTTGGAGAAAGAGCCATTGGACCTTCTCTAAAATTTTTTGTGGAGGAGTCCATCCATGAGACACATGGTTCTGAGCACAAAGTATTAGCGGTCAACAGGACCTTGTCTTCCAGAGGTCAAGGGGACAGCCTGCGACCTGGTGGCTGCAATTAAGCATGTCATTAAATCTCTTTTTTCTCAGCACCTTGACATCTATTTTTCAACCCAGATATAAGAGGAAATGCTGGTTTTCTCCACTGGGATAAGAGCAGGTGCAAACAACTCTTGGCTAACCAAGACCTTGGGGCACGGCACACCTTACAGTCTCATCTCGCCTTGGCACGCCTGAACGTGCCTCTCTGCTCAGTCCCAGTGTAAGGGCTGAGCTGTATCCCATGTGCTTGATCTCCTCCTGGGTGAGTGTCCAAATGCCCTGATCTCGGGTATTTTAGAGGTACCACGTGTCCCATAAGTCAACACAGCAATGATCCATTTTGGCCATTCCCAGGTTGGTAGCTCACAACCTCCAGAGATAGCACTTGCCTCCGCAGCGTTCATGTGTGCAGAAGGTTTTTATGTCTGCAAACAACCAAGACAGCTCAAGGGTTTGGCTCCCACCCTGCTGACTTCTGGATGTGTTCTTCTGTTGGCTCTTCTCCCTCTTCCTTGCTCTGCATTTCAGCAGACCGGCCCTGCTCCTCCCTCCTCTGCACGCCAATCGCTTGCCAAGCATTAACATAGGAGAGCTCCCAGGTATCAGAGACGTCACCAGCTCGCTCTTCAGGGTGTTGGGACCTGTGTGCAGACAGGATGATTTCTTTGGGCATCTTCCAAGCAGATGTCTCCAGTGGGTTGTGTTCCTCTCTTACATCCCAAGAAAGTCTTTGTAGGTATCACGCAGGGCCTGGAGAGGACAACAGAGTCCGTGTAGGTCTTAGGAATGTCATGTATGTCCTAGGAATATCACGTAGGTCCTAGGACTGTCACATTGTCCTAGGGTCATTGGGTGAGGAAGACATGTTCACACCAGCAGGCAATGTGAAATGGTTCACTGGCATGGTGGCAATGCCAAACTGGCTGGTTTCTCCTTCTCTTCCTCCTCCTCCTCCTCCTCCTCCTCCTCATCCTCCTCCTCAGGCAGTTAATATTGATTGGGCTTATGAATTAACTTCCCTCTTAGAGATTCGATAGAGCTGGAATTGGTACATTAAACAAACAGCAAGCGGTTTATGACTCATACGATGGCCCTGTGCCAAGGCAAGCACAAAAGCAGAGGCCTCAGCTGAGCTTTGGGAATTGCTCGGTGTCAAAATCCACATGGTCCTGGAGAAGACACCAGATGGGTCGCCTCTCTAAATTCAGCTGCAGCAGGTGAAATACTTCTCCCTTCCCCAGCTCTGGTGCCCAGGACCTCTGCTCCTCAAGCAGAGCAGAGTCAGCAGGACATCCCTGCTGTGGAGGAATGACACCGAGAAGAAAAACCTTGTCCCTGAGAGGCACAGGGGTACCACAGGGTCACAGCCTCCATCCCAGATTTGGGAAGGTCCCTTTCCACATGTCACATGTCATCCGGCATGGGATGATGCAGCCCTGTCCTGCACACTCCCAAAGGTCTCTATTTTTGAGTAAAATGAGTAAGAGTTCATTGTTCTTTAGAGTGTGAATGGTTCAAGAAGTTTTAAATAGTAAAACTTTCCTTTTCTGTAGCTATTTCCCTCTTTATTCCCGCTCTCAGCTGGTGGGCAGTTTGTAAACATTTATTAAAATCTGCTTTGACATCTTTCGCAGCGTATTTCCTTTTGGCTAGCTTCTTACGTGTTTGTTTCCATCCGAATTCCCATACAAGGACAATGGGGAACCAAACCGCTTTCATCTCTTGTAGCCTGTCCAGAGCCTTTCTGAGTGTCACTGCTGGAGATCAGACAGGGTGAGACCACCCCAAGGCCCTGGCTGAGGGGAGGAAGTGTCTCCCGTGCCTGTTTGTAAGACAAAAATCTAAAGACAATGGAAAATCCCTAGAAGAAATGAGACATCCATCACCTTGGACCATGGTGTCTTTGCATGGAGCCACTTTCATCTCAGCTGGAGCTGGTGCTGTGGGAGGAGAGAAACTGAGCCAAAGCCTCAGTGAAACTTTCCATGGCCCAGACCAGAAGGGAAAATATCTTCCTGACCCCTCCAGCCCCACAGCTATTATGATTTTAAGCAGACGACCAACACTCAGTAGCCATGTCTTCAAGAGACCTGCACCATGTCCATCTTGCACCATCCATCCTGTGCACTCCCTCCTCCTTGTGATCAGTTCTGGCCACTTAGAAGAAAAAAGTGTTGGGAGCTTGAGGACAATTATTCATTTTAAATGCACTGACCAGCTTCCTCTGGGGCCTCCCCCAATTCTGCCCATGGGCCCATTTCAGCTCAGCCCAGGGCCATCAGTCCCTGCCCCAGTGATGCTGTAGCAGTATTCAGCCCTGCCTGACCATGGGTTGATGCTCTGGACTGGCCTCAGACCTGCCTCATCACCATGAAGTTGCCTGGTGCTTGGGAGCTTCCCCTGGCTGTCCCCTCTCCAGGTTGACCCTACTCACTAATCTTGGGAATGGTAGTCCTGGATGGAAAATCCCCTGCCCTATGCCCAGTGGTGCCCAGTGGTTCCCTGTCCTTTAGGAAGTCCTGATAAAGGGAAAAGTGATATGAAACTGGGAGGAGCGACTGATACACCTGATGGATGTGCTGCCATCCAGGGGGACCTGGCCAAGCTGGAGAAAGGGGCAGAGAGGAACCATATGGAGTTCAGTCAATGGAAATGGAAAGTCCTGCCCTGGACTAATCCCAGGCACCAGCACAGGCTGGGTGCTGAGTGGCTGGAAAGAAGTTCTGCAGAGCAGGTCTTGAGTGTCCTGGTGGGCTTCTGGGGACTCCCAGCATGAGAAGGACATGAACATACTGGATTGAGTCCAGTGAAGGGCCGTGAAGACAAAGAGACTGGAGCATCTTTTATACAAGGAGAGGCTGAGAGGTGCCACTGTTCAGCCTGGAGATGAGAAGACTTGGGAGGATCTTATAAAATACCTGATGGGGTGGGAATAAAGAAGATGAAGCCAGGGTCTTCTAAGTGGTGCTCAGTGACAGGACAGGAGGTAATGGGCACAAACTGAAACACAAGAAATCCTGTTTATACATAAGAAAATTATTTTGCTATTGTGAGGGTGGTCAAGAGCTAGCACAGGTTGCCAGTTGAGGTTGTGAAGTCTTCATCCTTGGAGATGCCCGAAACCCATCTTGATGTGGCCCTGGGCAGTCTGCTTGAGCATGTGGTAGGACTAGATGGTCTCCAGAGGTCCCTGCCACCCTCAGTCATTCTGTGGAAGGGAAGGGAGGAGAGGACACCCTTAGGAAATAAACCCTGAGCACTTGTGTGGGAAGGTGGGGATCTCTCCTGTGCCTGGGAGGTGGCCAGGAAAGTTCTTGAAGCCACAGCTTGGTGAAACAAGGACATGCCTGTCCTGGTCTCTGTCTACTCCTTTGCAAGGTGGAGGTGCTGCTAATGCCAGCCTTTTCCAAGCCTTTATGTGAGGATTTCTCCCACCCACTATAGTGCACATCAGGAGTACAGGCGGGGCTGCTTTGCCCCACGCAGAGGCCTTGTGAGGACACGGTGAGTTCGTCATCCTCCTCCTCCTCCCTCTTCAGTAAACCCCAGCCAGCCTCCAGACATGCTGCGGAGGATGAGCGTCATGGGTTTGTCATTAGATAAGAGATAAAAGCTCTGGCTGAAGCAGATGAACTTCTGTCCTCTGAAGCGGGTGTTCCTGCAGGATAGCAAAGTCCAGATGTTAGCACAGCTGGCAGAGATGTCAGCGCTCTTGTGAGGCAAGGGAGGAGGCTGCTTCTGGAGAAACATCTGGGCACAACAGCTCCTCAATCTGCTCTGCTTGGAAATGGGCCCTTTTCCAACTGGTTTGGGGAGGCAGCACAGGCACAGCTGGGGATGAACAGCACCACAAAGCACCTACATCTCTCCTGACAAAGAATCTGGGTAGCTACACTGGGTGGAGATCCATCCTAAATGCCTAATTTTGGTCCGATGAGTCCAGATGTGTTTTAAAAGGTCCATGTCTGAGTCTCGAGCTTGCTTCTATAGACCATGGGGACAACCAGCTACCTCCAGAGGACAATACACCTTCCATCTCTGGAGATGGTATCAGCTGTCTTTTGGATATATCCTTCTCACTGATGCCAGAGACATAGCTCACACTCCTACAGTTGACATTTACTTGCTGAAACCAGGACAGATGAACCCTACTTCCCTCAAGAGAGGGATCCATACTCATCCAAGTGCTCTGCCAAGCCAGGTTCACCATCTCAGTCACCTCAAAGATGTTCTTCAGGCTGTGGAAAACATCAATCTTGAGGCTTTTGAGAGAATTAGGTCCCAATTCCCGTAAATGCTCTTCTGGAGAATGTTCCATGAGAATATCTTGCAACCATAGAAAGTAAGATGAGGAAGGAGATGGAGCTAGAAGGATGGGTGTATGGTGTGGTTTAACCTCAGCTGGCAACTAAGCACCACTGAAACCAGCACAGTGTGATACACAGATTTGTACACAGCACAGAAATGCCTCTCACACTTGCTTCGTTTTAGATATTTCCTCCGGAGGCTATGGCACCTCTGTGTCTGCTGCCACTGATGGCAATTATCCTCCTTGGTTGGACCAAGGTAACCCCTGAGTTTGGAGGCTGGTGACTTAAGTGAAAGACTGAGCACAAAGAGCCAAGGTTGCATAGAGTTTGAGGAAAAAGGAAGTAAAATACTGGGCTGGTGAGAAATTACTCAGTTAAGTGAAGTTTGGAGGAGGATTTGCAACATGGAGGCACCTGCTTTCTGTCCCACTTCCTACTTTCTGCCACTCTTTTCTGACCAAAACAGGCATCTCACACCTCACCGACACCACAGACGTGGAGTGAAGAAGGGAGCAGGGCAGGGAAGGTTGCTCTGGATGGGAGGGTCAAAGGGCTGAAGCTCAGTGCTTTCCCAGGAGGTGTTCAGAGGAGGTGTGATGGTCTTCAGCCACGTGGCTCTGGGCACAAAGTGCCACCTGTGCTCGAGCAGTGGTACTTTGGGGGGCCCCAGACTGTTTTGAAGGATGCAGAGGCCCACCAGTCGTCTGGTTCCCAAAGAGCATTGCTGAGGGGGGGGGTGCGGGGGGTGTCTCAGGCAACTGCAAATGCCCTAAAATCACTATGTCTCCAGAAATCACAACCACAATGGACGCTGGGCTGCTTGACCTCAGCAATCAGGGCAGAGGGGGTCCCATGTGTGGTGGGATGTCCAAGCCAGGCGCTCTGCTCCAGCTCCTCACCCTTGCTGTTGCAGCAAGGTCGGCTTTCTGAGGGCCTTGAGCAGCTCTAATCAGCCTCTCCTTTAGCCCAAACAGTCCTGTTTCCACCGGCCACTGGCTCCAGCCCGTGCTTGCCCTCCAGGGCTGCTTGGCTCAGCACCTTTGGGGGCATCTTGCACCTTTCACCCACTGTGGATAAGGGGAGAGAGACACTGAGCCCGGTGTTACTCTGTGCATGGTGAGTGGAGGTCCCTCTCCTCCAGCAATACCTCCCAGCACACCTCTCCCATCCCTCCCAGTGCATCCATGTTGGGGCAAACTGGCTCCCAGTTTGAGAACTGAAGCTACAATGTAAAGAGAAAAGGTGAAAAAAAAGAGAGGAAAAATAGATACAAGCACATACTTCCTGCCCTAAATCATCCCTCTGTGCCACCACGCTCAACCAGCCTGCAAAACGAGCTTCTAGGGAAGGGATGTGCTCCCAGTTTAAAAGCACAGGGAGAGTGTTTGGGGGCAGATAAGGGCTGGTACAGACACAGGGAGCTGGGCTGAGATAATGTGCGGGAGAACAGCCATGAGCAAAACGCTGCCAAGCGGCAAAGCATGGAAATGTTTCAGCTCTGCGAAGCTGCATCCAGGGCGAAGCAACCCTGGACTGTGCCAGAGATAGGAGAGGGACACATGCTGCCAGCCTTGGGGGCATGGACACATCCTGTCCTTCTGGGACCAGGTCCAAAATCATTGACGTTCAAACTGGATTGCTTTCCTCTGCTGCCCTTTGCATCCCCGGGTTAAAAATCACCGCTATAAATAACTATAACTGAGCATCCACTGGCACCTTGATCCAGGAAAGACTCAGGAGCTGGTGGAAATTGGGATGAAGTGGTGTAAAGAAGTCAGAAAGGGCAAAAATGGCCCTTCAGCAGGGCTGGATGTTTTTCCAAGCAGGTCAGAAGCACGTGCAGAACCTGCCATGCCTTGCGTGTTG
Organism: Strix uralensis; assembly: GCF_047716275.1. Lineage (NCBI taxonomy): Eukaryota > Metazoa > Chordata > Aves > Strigiformes > Strigidae > Strix > Strix uralensis. The sequence goes on along the minus strand of NC_133973.1, from coordinate 136,804,288 downwards.
GCACTGACCCCCAGCCACGGGGACCGCAGCTCTCACATGGGTCCTGCTAAATTTGTGGTGCCTGCAGCAAAGTGGGAGGAGGAGGGAAGGAATCTCCTCGGAGGAAGTCACAAGGCTATCTCAGCAGCACAATGGGCTAAAGATCATCCACGGACCAGGAATAGCAAGCCTGTCCTCATCTAGAGGGGGATGCAAGTGGTCACTGCTCCAAACAGCAGATGCAGAGCTCTCCATGACCTATTTGGATGTGTTTCCCCGTCTCCCTACAGTGTCTTTGAGTTGGCTGTTAAATTTCTCTGTGTTTGAACATTCACACATGGGCAGGAAAGGCCAATACAGCTCTGTCCTTCCCGCTGTGGGATCCAGGTGTTGGCCCCTTCTCCAGTTCTCCATGTCACCGTGGTTGGATGCAATGGCAAGCTCAGAGTTGTTTCCCTTGGAAAATCACGCTGGCACTGGGTGTTTCCCTTCTCTTGGCCTTGCCTTTAATGCTTGGAGGTCAGCTGCCCCAGGTCCTTCTGCTTGGTCCAATGTACTGCAAACATTTCTCTCTTCCCTCCCTCCCTCCCTCCCTCCCTCCCTCCCTCGCCATCTCTTTTGATTTCAGCACTGCTCTTTGCATCCTGGTCCATGTACACTGAGCAGGTCTATGCATCCCTGAGGATTTGCCTGGTTCCCTTTCCCTTCAGCTCAGGAAGGATCTTGCTTGGTTTATCCATTCACCCAATGCTGAACTTGTTTTCAAAGGACAACGCAAGCGCTTAATGACACAAAGGGCATCAGCTAACGATTTCTGAATATTTGGGGACAAGGCTTGGGATTATGCAGAGCTCTTTGCTGCCTACCGCTGAATTACAGTGACCTCCCACGACCGGCGACGGTGGGAGCACTGGGGACATACCAGTGCCTTAGAAATAGTGCACACAAGCACACAAACAACACATGCAAAGCCAAGTATTTGTCCTTTCACGCTCCCCCGAGGAGGGTTTCTCCTGCAGAAAGTGGAGCTATCCTGGCCCTAAACCAGGATGAAGGGGAAGGGAAGAGGAGGGGAAAACGCAGAGGGGAAGAAAGCCTGGAGGGCAGCAGGTTGGCTGGAAAATAATATCAGGAGCAAATATCCAGCACCAGCATTTTAGCCAGATCCTGAACAGTGAACTCAACTCTTCTTTGTGATGTTTCCTAGGACACCAAGTCTTCTTCCTTGCTGGTTTTAATGGTTTATTTTAACCAAGCGGTAATGTGTGTGGCTGATACCTGCTACATTTCTCACCGCAGCCAGCAGCAATTTAGCTGGATCATTTTAGTGTGTTTGCACTTGGGACAATGATGAACAAGAAATGGCGATTAAATATGGATCAGAAATCCTCACTGTGCCCTCAAGTTGCTTGGAAAGAAGCAGAGCTGGTGCTTCACTGGCATCTCTAACAATGGGTATCCATCCACTGGCTAGAGAGGAGCTGCTGGCTTTGGTGGACTTGTCCCAGTTCACAGACTGGGAAGTGCTGATTCCTGAAGTTTCAGCTTTCTCTCCCCTGTGAGGACAAGGGATGCCTAGAAAATACTGGAAAAACTCTGGGATGAGAAAATAAGCAGAGAGAACCCAATAATAGAACAGTCATCACTCATTGTGTTCTTGAAGGAAGATGTATTTTATTTCAGAGGGGCCTGATGGTTGCTTTTCTAAGAAAGCGGGTGCTCATCTGCTCACTGGAGTGTGTTTCCATGAGATTACTTCTGAGCCTGTCAGTCCATTTGATCACACCTGGAGGAAGGTGGAAAGCTCAGAGACGATGGTGTTCCCACCAGCATGTGGAAGAGGAAGGAGACAGACACTGAATGATCTCTCCATGGGGGACAAGGCAGGGAGAAACCCCTATTAGACCTCAGAGAATCCACCTGTGATAAAGCCTCCAGCTTCTCCAGCTCCACAGGGAACACACGTACTGGGCATTGCTGTAAAGCACGTGGCTGCCTGTCCCCCCGTTCCCCCACCAGTACAGCCAGACAGAGATCCCACAGTCCTTGTTCTACTTCTCCTGGTTGCCCATGGTCTTGGCTGTAAGATGCTGGATCAGAGACCCAGGGTCTCATCCTGACTCTGCCACTCTATGACCTCAGGCACATCACTTCAGCTCCTTTCCACCTCTGTATCTGTGATGAGCTCGTTTGAGGAGCAAAGTCTGCTAAGATGTCACCAGGGAGGTCAGCCTGCCCTGGGCTTCATGTCCCAGTGGTCCCTGTGGCTTCCCAGCCAGCACAGTCCAGGGTGTCTGGTCCACAGCCAGGGGCAAGGAGCCACCTTGCAGCTGCCACAAGATGAGAAACTGTTCCGTCTCCATTCTCCTTCCCTCTGTGCCCTGGGGAATTTCCATTTTTGCTTTCTCTCCAGATTACATTCAAAACCTCAGGCCACGCAGAACAACAACAAAGTTGTGGTGGTGGCAGGGAACAGTATTTAGGGGAGAAAGGAGACATCCCTATCCTCTGTTCTCCATGAAATCAGAAAGCCAAGTGGTTAGGAAAGAGATTCATCCCTCAGGACCCCCAAGATATCTCTTGTTGTGTGCTCAGCCAGGCAGGGAGTTATACACCGTTCTCTCTGGAAAAAGAGGGCTGGCTGCAGATCAGGGTCATCTGCAGTTCCCCATAACATTTTTGCACCAAGAAGAGGGCCTTTGGTGTAGCTGCATGAGAAAGTGCTTTTACACCCTTGTGTAAATTTGCAGATTCTGAGCTTTCCCGGAAAAAAAGGACTATAACTTATCTTAGGGATGCAGATGTACCATCAAGCCAAGTCATTTTGTAGATTCTGCATCACTAGAAGTTGAGGATGCTTCTCCTTAGCTTTTATTCTTCTTCTGGAGCAGCCATGCACGAGCTCCTGGTGTTGCTGCTGAGCTCTGAGCAGCCAAGCTGTGATAGATGGTCGGGGCAAGGTATTTGTTGTGCTGCGACAGTCTGACTGGCAACTCTCCAGGGCTCAGGCTGGGAAGTTAAAACATCCTGGCCCATGGCCAGCTGCTCTGGGCAAAGCCAGAACAAATATTCCTCTTAGACTAATTAGACTGAGGCTACGTGTCAGGAAAGTGACTGCCTGCCCAGAGTCTGCTGGCTGGAGCAGAGGTCTGGAGAGGTTGACCCTGGAGCAGCGTGGTCAGAGGGCACTGTCATCCCTAAGCAGGGTGACCAGACTGTCTCTACCGGGCAAAAACCCAAGCCCCAGACTAGAAATGTCCATGGAAACATGCTCCTGTCTGAAGCACCCTTTGGTTCCCACCAGGTCTGGTTGTCCCAGAACCTTGTGTGTGTCAGGGAGGGTCTCCCAGGTAACCCAGCCTTGCCCTGGGAAGATGTTGATGGTGGTGAGATCCCCTGGAGCCTGGCCTAGACCATTATATGTCTGAAAAAGGCATTTTATGCAACAACATTTGCTTTCAAGACAATATAATTTCCTCTCTCATATTGAAACAGTCACAAGTAGAGCTGGTCCACTGGATTGTCTGATGCAAGATGCTCTGGGCTTTTCCTTGCAGAGGTCCACAACTGTTCAACCTCTGTAAAAGCCTTTAGAGCTCTCATGTCTTGAAATCCCTCCTGATCAAGCCCCAAGTGTGTGCTCCAGGACAGCTGTATGGCCAACCTATAGGGTTGACCGTGCTTGGGCATGGATTTGAGTTGGCACAGGCTCAATCCCTGCCTGGCCATGGTTAGCAAGTAGTATGGATTTAGCAGAGGCGGTTCAGTGACTGTAAAGTATTTGCAGTGAAAAAAAAAAAAAAAAAAGCTGCAGTGCTTAACTGCAAAGGGAAAATTACAGAGAAATGAGGAAGCTCCTCAGAATTAAGCAGCTGAACACAAGGATGAAAAGTTTGCAGACGGAGTAGAAGTGGACTGAGGATGCAAAGCACTGATTCAAAAAGGCCTTAATTCCCCAGGGCTTTCAGAGCTAAACAGCAGGGTGAAAAATGTCATTAGAAGAAGGAAAATCTCCTGCAGAAGGTCCATGCCATGTCCAAAGGGGGAGGCATGGAAGAGGTCATGAACACAGCAAGCTGAATGAAGGCAAAAACCCACTCGAGTGCGCATGGAAGATTTTGGGGAACAACTCACTAAAAACTGCAAAATGAGTTAACAGGAACCAAAGCCCGCAAGGAAAAGCTGCAGAACTTCATGTTGTCGAATAAAATTTGTTGTGCTGTATTGTATGGTGGCAAGGAGGTGCCAGCATCTCCCGTGAGCTGTCCCTGTCCTGCTGTCCTACAGGGAGATGGTCTGAAGCTGTAATGAGCCCCAAGGCGTGGGATGAAGATCTCCACCAGTAATTATTCAGCTCTTCATGGCTGTAAAAGGCCTGTCCAAGACCCAGATTGCCATCATCAAGAGATGGAGCGTGGGGGTGACAGCCACTGCGGCTCATCCTCCATCACCCACCCAGTGTCCTACCTGGAGGAGGCAGGGCAACACGTGGAGGTTATAAAAGTGGGAAAGTTTCCAAGGCAGGGAAATTTTCTGGAGATTATCGAGCACACTAACCCCACCTCTGTCTCACAAAATCCTGCAGCCACAAAAGCATGGCGTCATTCAGAGCAGGTATCACATTGCTCGTTCCTTACCCTTGTCCCTCTCCCAGTGGCCTCTGCCAGCGATGGAACACTAGGGCTTATGCAAATATATATATATATAAAAATGCACAACATGTTTAAAACAAATAAAAAATATATATTTAAATACAACACATATTCCACAGCAGGTTTAAAAAGCGTCACTGTTACCAGGATATCTTCAGATATCTGTAGGAAATCCCCCGGCAGGTAGGACATCTCTGGATGACAGCCTGAGAAATACAAAAGAGGCCCTTTTCCGTGGTATTAAACCATGTCGTTAAACCTGAGATTACCTGGGGTCAGTTTGCATCGTGCAGGGTAAACATTTGCTCTTACTGGAAAAGGATTGCTTTATCTTTCCCTGCTTTTGTGAATGCTTTATCTGCAGGGTAATGAAGCAACAAAGTATTTCTCTTGCTTTTTTCCTACTAAATCGGGTTTCTTACAGTCTTCTAACTGATTCCTCCTCCCACACAGGGTCGACGTCAAGTGTGCGTCCACCAGTTTCACAATAAACCCATTTACTCTCAACCGGACAAAACCCACAAAGCCGGCCTGAGCGGCGAGGCTGGGGCAGGAGGCATTTTTCGACTGGGTGGCTGAACCAAAATTTGGGAGGAAAACACGATCCCGGTCAAAGGGAGGTCAAAGCATATAGTTTCTGTTGGGTTTTTTTAACCCTTGCCTCTTTTGGTTTGCTTGCTTAAAAAAAGATGAGTGGTTTTTTGTTGTAAATGTGTCTTTTTGAAGTGAAAAGTTAAGTGCTTTGTATCAGAAAAGGAGGAAGAGGAATACTTTTGTCCCTCCTGAACAAATGACTTCATTTTGGAAGAAAATAATAAAAATCTCCAAAAATCATGACATATTCCGGGAGTTGAGTTATTCCCCTGAAAATATCTCCATCCTCAACTAACGTCAGTGTCTGAGCAGCAGAACAACTCTTTGGGGGAAATCTTTCTCTCCATCTGTGGGGCTCACCTGGCATGACTCAGTCTCCTTGGACATCATTGGCCAGATCCATGTCCCTGGGCTGCAAATGTCCAGGTCAATCATTGCACCATCACTGGCATGGTTTGGACTCCTCCAAAGCAGCTTTTTTTCAGGATGCCCATCAGTGGGTTGGATGTGGCCACTTGAGTCAGGGTGGTGAGGGTGTGTACCCAGAAAATGGGTCCTGGATTGTCTCACGGACCAGAACGGTCATAGTCAGGAGGAACTGTGTTTGCTTATCCTGGCACCATTGCTTATCCTGGAGCCACGTTTCACGTGGCATCTCGAGTGTCTCGAGAAGGTGTGTGGGCTCCTGGAGGGACCATCTACTCCTTGTGGGTTCTTAAGTCATTGAGTAGCGGGGTCTTGTGCAGGTCATGTCCAACATCTTTCCCAGGACAGTCATTAAATCACTCAAACCAAGCAACTGGTGGGCCAAAGCAGGGAGGAGAAGAGCCCCAAAACACCACGCAACCTCATCAACCAGATCGCTGAAGGAGGGAACCCAAAGGGGTGAAGCTCTCTTCCTCCATCTACGGGCAACCAGGAGGAAGAACAGCTGCTACAAATTAATTTTTACATCACATTTCAACCCAGCTGCCTTCTGGAGATGCTTAAGGAGTTACCATAACTCTGGAGTCCTTTGCTAATTGTGACAAAAAATGGAAATATTTTGGAAATGAGGGGGATTTAGATGCTACAAGGGGTTGTCATAAAGTGCTGCTCTTCCTCCAGGCCATGTCCTGTGGAGGGGAGCGCCTTGCATCACCAGCCAGATGCCGAAACACAGAGATGTGTTGCAACATCTGGGATGTATTGCCTGGGAAGGGATGATAAATTTCTAGGAAATGATCCCAGAATGTTTGGATGAGGCTCAGGACAGTGGGGTATTAATTACCAGCTGGAACCAGAGCCATGGGACACGGGCGCTCACTGCTGCCCACAGCCCTGGCTGGAGGCATCATCCATATGGATGCTGCTCGATCCAGGCCCACAGTCCTGAAAATTCCACTCCCCCAAGCACTGTCGTTGCTCCCCACCTCTTGTGCATCACCCCAGGAGCCAACCACAGAGGGGTCCCTGAGCCCAGACCACCCAGCCAGAAGCACACAGCTCATTTGCCTAATGAAGAGCAGATGGGGAGGCATCAGTGAGGAGGCTGCTCCAGGGCTTTTGATACTTTTTTGGCAAACCCCTGCGGTTTTTCTGATGCTTTTGCGCAGCCGCGGCATGCTGGACTGGGTTCGCAGCCGGCATCAGTGTACAGATGGGTTTGGGAAAGCTAACGTTAGTGACGGTGTGGTGACAGCGATACCCACCCACCCACTGCCCCCGTTGGTTATTTTTAAGTCTCAGCCCTGCAAGTTAATCCTGGGAGGATGCTGGAGGGGTGAGACATCGGAATATCGGCATCTTGGTGAGCACAGGGCCCCGTCAGTGCTGCACAGGGTCTTTGGGGTCAATTCGTGTCATTTAACAACTCCCAGCTGGCTGGCCAGGCTTTCGTGGTACCCAGTGGAGAGGAAAAGGCATTTCTGCATCATGCACCCGTGGACCCCATTGAGATGCAACTCTGGGGTGTGTTGAGTCATGTCCAGGATGCTCTGATTGTGGAGCTTGCCCTGTTCTGAGCAGGGACTTGGACCTAAGACCTCCATGGATCCCTTTCCTAGGTCCTGTCTGATCCTATCCTGATGGACTCCAGGCAGCTACCTCAATGGAGGTGCCACCAATGCAGCTGGATCTGCCAGAGTGGTCCCCTGGTTTCCCATAGGGCTGGTGGAAGGACAGCCAGTCTCCTCTGTCCTCCACTGATGCTTAGAGATCCATTCATGTGGAATACATTCCCCTGGGGACTTGGACCATGGGAAATGCATCCTCCCCTTGTGATCATGGGTCCTGCATGGAGGGATGAAGGCATGCAGCAGGCTCTGGGGTATCCAACAGCTCCCCAAAAGCCACAGCAATGTCCTTCTCTCCTAGTGTGAAAGCTGAGATCGGTGAATCCTCTGCCCAAGAAGAACCAGAAGCTGTGCTAACTGAATGTGGCCGTCCCCTGAGCACCTTCCCCTCCTTGCAGCCTTTCTACTTGGCCCTGCAAATTACAGCATGCAGTGACAGGATCATACCAAAAGGCCAGCTGCCCCCCAGGAGTTACGACCTGCTTTGCAATCCCATCCCAAGGTGCTCAGGCCCGTTTGCTCATTTGGGACTAGATGGACTCATTCAACAGGCCATGAGGAGCAGCCACTGTGCCAGGACGTTGCACCCACACCCTATATGCAAACAGGCTGTGTTGGCACTCACGTGGCATCTCGTCCTGCTGCCAGGCTGAAAAACACACTCAGTCATGAAGCTGGAGCAGGAGAAGAACAGCATCCGGCTGGGGGTGGTGGAGCTGTTCACCTAACAAGGGTCTTAAGAAAGGCATCGCATCCTCTTGCATCCTAGCAGAGGAGGTGTGCGGGCACCTGCCAGCGCTTGGCTTGCATCCCACATCCTGGTGCTGGCCTCACAGCTTCACTGATGGCATTGCAGAGGTGCTCAGGGGACCAGGACTGGTCCAGCAGTCTGGTCATGGGTGAGGTTGTGCAGAGAGGTCCATAGCCCAGGTGAATGGCTGGTCAGGGACATCCTTCCAAAATAAACCCATTTCCAAATGCAGAGGTAGTGGCAAATCCCCATTGTGAAGGACAAGTACCAAGGTCCTTCCCAACGTGGGTCCCAAATGGCCTCCACCTCCATCCATGTGCTTGGGCTTGCGCTTGGGCTTCTTTCTCAATGGTGGCCAGCTGGTTTCCAATTTGCTTGTCCCAGCTTTGATGAGAAAAGGATGAAATTATGTTAAACAAGCATTGAGCCTTTACACGTGGGCAGGGATGGAGCTGGAGCGATGGGTGGGTGGCTCGATGAAAGGCAGATGGTGACCAGGCTCTTCCCTTGTTCTTAAAACTGCAGGTCATGGGAGGAGAGGCTGATTCCCCGTCCGTCTCGCACACTGTGGCTCAGCTCATGCAAGGGGAACTCCAAAGCAAATAGAAAACATTTCCATCCCCTGGAAAGTCCCGTGGATGAAAACCAGGACCCTGCCTTGAATGACCTGGGTGGAAATCCCGACATGAGGACAGGGACCCACCGCTGGCACCCAGATGCTCCCAACACTAGCCTGGGACTCTGTCCCATCCCTTGGTCTGGTTCCGTGGTGTTCTTAGGGCGTTGTTAGCACTTCCATGGGGAACCCCATTTTTCCCCAGGGTGGACCCCTTGCTCCTTGCTGCCACATCGCCTTAACACCAGCAGAGGACTCTGCTGCAGCAGGGTTCAGCCTATCCAGTTGGTTTCCCTATTAAAAATCCATGCAGGATGCTGGCCTGGTTTTTGCATGATGAAGTCCACAGTCTTCCATGCATCTTCCACCGTCTTCCAAGGTCTCCCACTGGTCATCCCACCAGCTGGGATCTCAGCTGGAAACCTGCCATCCCTTCCTTTCCAAGTTCAAGGGTGGGAGCTTGGTGGTTTAAAGGCATCTCAGGGCTCCCCCAGGATTTAGGGGTGGGGGCTGGAAATGGGGTTGTGACATGTTGCCTTTTCACACTGGGTGGTATAAGCAGATCCTGCTCTGGCAGAGGAGCTCCTGCTCTACCACCAGCAGTGTAAAATGGGGCTGCAAAACCCACCCAGTCAAGATGGGTTTTTGGCAGGGGGCTGCTTCATCACATCCTTTGCTGGAAAGGTGGGAACCTCCAATGCCAAGCTGAGACCTTGCAGCTCTTATCATGGGTGACCAGCCACAGTCAGGCAGCTTTCATCTCACTGGGAGGATTTGAAGAGTTGTTGTTCTTGTATAAATGAGGAGGTTTTGGGGTACAGAGGGCTGTTTTGCTTGCTTTCCCATGCCCTTGGGAGGGCAGGCACCAGGCAGGGCTCAGGCACACGGGCTCAAAAGTTTCTGCTCTCCTGGAGCGTGGGAAGGATCATTTGTGCACGTATATGTGCTTATATATGTGGGCATATATGTGCTTATATATGTGTACATGGGTGCAATCACAGTGTGACAGTCCAGCTGCTCCCCAAAACACACACCTAGATGTTGGTGTTTAGCCAGTGCTTAAAAAACTGCAGGTATCTGGGGAGAAAAAAAAAAAAAGAAAAGGATATTTTAAACTTTCAGGCTTTCCTGAGCATTTATTTGGCAAGGAGTCTGCAAATATTGGTATTAAACCTGTGGAAGCCTTAAAATAAACTCCTCACAAAGCTGGGTGATTGGCATGTTATTTCAAACACCCACTGGTTTGGTTTCTTCCAAAGAAAATGCTGCCTTGGCCCATCCATTTTGGGGAATTTCTGCAGTAATGATTAGTTTGCGGGATTTGGGAACGTCTTCCCTTTGTTTGAACACAATGTTGGTCTCCTGGATGGTTTTGGGGCACCATCTGTCACCTTTCTTCGCTCATCATTGATGGTGTGATAGACACCTTCCCAAGCCACTGCAGGGGGAAGTGGGTGTGGATTCTCTGTTGCCTAATATAAAGGTTGAGCTGTTGGGTGAGGGCTCCTTTGGCTCTTTCTCCTTTGCGTGGCAAGCTATTTTCTATGAAACCTGTGGGAGCTCAATTTGTCCCTCTGCTGAATTGGCCCACTAGATCAGAAATGCCTTGGAAGGGCTTGTTCCTTAGAAAATCAAACCCTGAGGAGGAAAACCAAATGAAAAATTAAGCCAGGACTCACTACTCAAAAAAGAAGTGGACATACCAAGTGACTTACAGTAACCACATGACTCTCTGCCTGCCTCTGCCAGATTAAGAAGGTAGCAGTTCCTAGAAAGGCATGACTGGGAAGGAAAAGCCCCATACTTGGACGCTCAGAAGGTCTAGTAGAAGTGTGCATCCCTCCAGCCCACACAGCAGATTTGTTCGCTTGGCAGGAAACCATCAATGTTCTTAACTTTCTCTTCCTCCTCCCCGTGCTAGGAGATATTTAGAAAAAGTGGTTTTGGGTTTTCTCTGAAGTTACTGCACAACCTCTGTGTTCCCCGTCAATGGATGTTATTCTTGCTTAATTCTCATTCTCGTGTTTAAGTGACTCACACGAGTCAGCGCTGGCATGAGCTGCGCAGAAAAACTTGCAAGGGAAAGTTGGGTGTGAAGCTAAAGCCATTCACGTGCAAGCCCTTGGTCCACATGGCATTCACCCCAGGGTGGGACTCCGAAACCTGGGCTGAAAATCAAGAGGGGTTTTTCAGAGGGTGTATTTTGGGATGTCTAATTCAGCAATTTTGGGGCTTGCAGCTATTTCTTTGGCTTCATGCTTTTGAGTCTTCGTGTTTTGGCAACTATAAGGGCTAGAAAGTTCTTTAAAAGAGAAACCGAAGCGGTGCTTTCTCCCATGGTGCAGGGGACCATGAAGTGTTTCTGTCCCACACTGCAGGGCAATGGGCAGTTACTGTGTCAGGTGTAAACTAATTTGAAGGCTGAAGAAATCAACTTTGGGATGAGACTGAAGGAATTTGAGCTGCTCAGATTATTGCTGAGCAGATTTCAAGGTGACTTGATCACAGTTTGTAATAAATCCATCAATGGAGATGAGTGTGTCCTAAGAGCCTCGTTTCATCAGCAGAGAAAGGCACAGCAAAAGCCAGGCTGAGGAGCAAGTGGCAGATAAATTGCAATGGAAAACAAAATGTATTTTATCATGAGGACTGTGGTTAGGCTCAAAAAACCTTCTTCTCCTGGTGTCTGTAGCGGAATGTGAGAAGACTTTGAGAACAAGATGTTTCATGAAGTGAAACCTCTTGATTTGGTGGCTCCATGAGCTGCTGGGTGAACCAGAAAAAAAAAAAAAAAAAGTGTCCTATGGGATGGGAGATTAATTACTTAGAGATTATTAATTAATTACTTAATCTAGCAATTTCTACTGGTCTTCAACAGGAGCAGCCTAGGAGAATCTACCCACCAAGCCCATGGCAATACAACTGAAAAGACTGACTATTGAATTTATTATGCTACCAGGGTTTTTGGCCCCTGTAAATCCCTGCCCTGACCATACACTGTCTCTGCACTTGGGTTTTGACAGAACTGGTGCTATCAGCCCCCTGCAAGAATTGAATTCAAGAGAATTCACAGAGGAGGTTTTCCTGGGCAGATGGACTCCAGGAGCAGTGGGCTCTTCTGGGGCATTTTCTACCCTGACTGAATCTTTGCCAGACCTTTAAGGGGTAAATCAGAGGGTTTGGGTCAGCCTCTTGCAGTTACGGGCAGTGCTGTGAGGGTCTGCAGTGCAATGCCCATGGGCACACTGCAAGCAGATGCATGACCCCCCTGGGGATAGGTTAGAGAGAGGATTGAAGACCTGCTTGGTGGCTTTTGAGGTCCAGAGGTTTGCTCTGACCAGCTATAAGGAGCCATCCTGGAGTGTACGAGGATGCTCCAGCCTGCCTCTGGAGAAAGTTCTCATCAGACAGTTGAGTTGCTCCTCTGGATCTTTCTGTCTCTGAGAAGCAAGGATGTGAGACAAGCACTGGTGTTACTGGGCTTTCTGGAAAAGGGAAGACAGTAGCAAGATAAAGTGAAACCCTCACCAATGAGCTGCTGGGTTTGGGGGTGCTCCAGCAGCTCTTTCCATCTCAGCTCCATCTCACCTTGAGCAGGGATGAGACCTGTCCTTTGGGGTGACCATCTCCTCCATGGACTCCTACAGGAGTTCAGATGCTGGAGGTATCTACTGTGGAGCTGTGTGGACAGCTGTATCAGGAGCTTGGAACACATCTATGACATTCAACAACCCAGTTTCTGTCCCCAGCATCCCTTCCTCTGTGCACATATCGGAGGAGATGGCAGAAGAGTGCTCATAGTAGAAATAAATTTATTTACTATAAGAAATCTGAGGTGTTTGCATGTTACAAAAATAAAAATGTACAGTCATTGTCACAAAACCAACTTTTTTTTTTTTTTTAGTATAAGTTAGTGCTTTTACAAATAAAACCAAAATCTATATATAAATTTCCAGTTGGTACCTCTCCAACCGCTCTGCATGTGAACAGTGCCACTAGCTCGTGCGGGATCGGGACCACAGAGGGACCCCCCCTGATGGGACTGGCAGTGTTGTCCAAGGTGGTTGTTTGAAGCCAGCTGATGCCAGCTCAGAGTAAGGTGGAATCGAGGAGCAGGATTGCAGGAGTGAACTTTGAGCACATTTTTGCTGAATTATTCAGAGCACGTAACTTGGTGTTCATGCTGCTTTCTGGCAAGTGTGAGAGACCAGGCAAGACCTGGCCTGGAGTAACGTTTGTACCAGTTCAGCGCTTTGGTTGAATTAATTTTTCCCAATTATTTGTCTCGCCCTGGTGACTATAATGTGACCCTCCCCATAAAGCCAAGCCTTCACAGGCAGAAGGAAAAAAAGGTGTTGCCACAGTGCAAGTCCTATCTTAACCCAATCCTATTCTAAAAGTTCACTCAAGGATGAGATGAACCACCCTACAAATGTCCTATTTTTCTTTGTCAATGGTGCTCAGAGCTGAGACAGTCTCCTCCTTTGCCTCCTGTGGTTGGGACATTGTTGGCTGGGACAAGAGCCCTCCATGGGACCACGGCTCCACTGAGCCGGGACCACAGGAACCTCCCAGTTAACCCTGAATGGTCCCAGTCACCCCTGACTGAACTCGTCTGGTTATGTCGCGGCGTGTCTTTATCTCCACCAAGCCACTTCATAAGAAGGAGGGATAGGAGAAACTAAGAGGTCTGAGGAATCAGTCTAAACCAGCATCAAATGTGTTTGCCTAATACTAAAATAGAACCGATCCTAAAATATGACTCGTCCAGTGCTGCAGCACAAGCAATTTTCATTTTTGGGGTGAGGAATCAGCATCCTCGTGGCAAAGCTGGTCAAGGAAACCATAGACCTTGGCTCTCTGTTTTCTAACCCCACAATTAGAGAGAAAGACCGAGTAGACCTTCTGGGGAAGTATTTTGTGGATATTTTCTCCGGTTTACTTTGAACTGTCCTGGCTGACAGGGAATGCAAGACCAAATCCAAACAGGACTGGGGTTAAGCTTAGCACCATGTTTACTGGTATGGCTCCTAAACCCAGGGTTTAGCATTGCCAAATTTCCCAGGGAAGGTCTACACTGTCAGTAAGGGATATGCTGATTGGCTCCAGTGGAGCACTGGGATTACTGGGATTATGGGGAGACCAGGCAGCAGCATCTGGGCAGCATTTTGGGTCACACCAAGCCGCTAAAGGTCACAGAGGGCTGTCACCTCTGAGCAGAAATAAGGATGTGGCAGCACTCAGCCAAGGGGGTGAGCAACGGTCTTCACTTCTTTGCTGGAAATATGAGTCACTAGTAAGAAAATTAAAAACAAGACATGAAGAGCTCACCCTAAATTTTGATGAGCTGGAGATGATGATTAAAGTTAGCAGCTGAGAGAAAGCTACGGGTTCCTAAAAACTTTTCAAGAGTTGCTGTTGGGAAGCACTAAGGGGTCTCCTGGAAGATGTTGACCCCACTGGAGAACTCTAAAGGTGACCTACTTGATGGTACCACTAAACTCCAGTGGGATGGTACCAGTATACTCCAGTGGGATGGTACCAGTATACTCCAGTGGGATGGAAGGTCTATCAGCAACCTTTTTAATGGGAAGCCAGCCCTTGGACAGGATCTGGGAGTCCCCTTCCGGCTCTGCCAGCAGATGCCGGGGATTGAAGCTGGGAGAGCATTTCTTTATGGATGCGAAGCTGTGGGAGACCCTTTCCTGCTGCGGGTGGTATTTGCGCTTGACATTTTCATCGCCCTGTTTAGCAGAACCGCAGCTGACTCTCCTCATCGACCAAAAGCCTTTCCTCCCTTGCCAAGGCACAGAGAAACCCTTGTTACCTCTGTGCCAGGGAATCTGCAGAAGGGCAGAGGGATTTCTTTAGGGGAACTTTTTGCACACAACATTTCTGCTTTAGAAAATGATCTCAGACATACAGGGTGTGATTTTTTTTTTAGAAGATTTGGCCACCATGATAGAGGTCACCCAGCCTCACTGGTGGAGAGATGCCATTCAGCGTTGAACAGAGGCAGGCTTGGACGAAGAGGCAGAGATACGGGGTTTGTGTGTAGAACCACAGCCGCAACTTCCTGAAAAAACATGTTTGAAACAGTGACAAGCAGAGGACCTCATTTAACATGGACCATGCCGAAGTGGGTGCGAGCCAAGGCACCTCAACCACCAAAAGCCTCGGGCCCCGAAGCATCCTGACCTCCCTCCACACCTGGGATAAACCCTTCTGTCTCGGAGATGGTGCTAGCCGTGCCGGAGCGGAGCTAGGAGTTCACATCCCTGGATAACGTGGCTGTGTCGCTGCTGGTTCCCAGGTGACTGTTGGGCACGATGCCCAGTGCCATTTCGTTTTGAGGCTTCCCTGGCATTTTGCTGCCCGCAAACTTCATAAATCGTTGTCCTGCTAAGAAATACAAAATGGGATCCAAGCAGCTGTTGGTGCTAGCCAGGGGACGAGTCACCTTATAGGCCAAATTGATAGCATTGAGGGTCTGACAGCTCAAGTCCCAGCTCCGGAAGGAGTAGTACAAGGTACGAGTGACATGGAAAGGAAGAAAACAAACAATGAAGACCATCAAGACAATGATTATCATCTTGACTGATTTCTTTTTGGATCGGGACAACCGGGAGATGCCCCGTGTTGGCTGCAGCAGCCTCCGGGCCATTAGACAGTAGCAGACGATAATGATGAGGAAAGGGATGCAGAAAAGCAGCACCAGCATCACCGAACTGTAAATGACAAACTGGCCAAAGAGGTCCTTGCTGGACGTGTCGTGGCAGGTGATGGTGTCACGCTTCACGCTTGTGGTGACGAAGAAGAGCACGGGCGACTGGCACGCGACGGTCACCACCCACACGATGACCGACACCCTCTGGGCATAGCGAACGTGTCCCCACTGCAGCGACTTCAGCGGGAAGCAGATGCCCAGGAATCGATGGATGCTGATGCAGAGGAGGAAAAGGATGCTGCAGTAGAGGTTGGTGTAAAACAAGAAACGGACTATCTTACACAAGCCCACACTGAAGGGCCAGTTGTCCCCCATGGCATAATAATACACCAGGAGGGGCAGGGAGACCACATAGAGCGTGTCGGACACGGCCAGGTTGAACATGTATGTGGTGGAGGCATTCCAGGTCTTGATCCTGAAGATGAAGACGTAGAGGGCCAGCAGGTTAAGAAAGAGCCCCACCACACACACGATGCCGTAGGAGACGGGCAGCAGGACATACTTGAAGTCCTCATCAAATATGCACTTGTAGGTGTCTCCTGTGCCACTTGGGTCCAAGGAGCTGTTGATGACTCTGGTCCAGGCTGGAGGAGTTGTTAAGTTCGCCATCACCCTGGAGGAAAAGCAAAGAGGCTGTAAGGACACAGAGGTAAGGAGTCCCTGGAAGAAGTGGGTTATATGAGAAAACCCCAGTGCCACCATGCTGTGACACGCTGCGTAGTCCATACTGTCATTACTATATACTATTTCTATACCCTTCCCTTCTCCTCCTGTCAAGGTTGCCATCAATGCTGGGCTCCAAAAGCTACCTGCAGCCATGGCTCGCTGTCTGGCAGGCAGTGCCATCTCAGTGCAGGTGACAATGACTCAAGAGGTGGCAGTGTGTGCCTCCTGCCAGCACATCGCATACCCACGAAGACCGTGGCCTCATTGCTCTGGGTGTTGACACAACCAAGGTAGTCCCTAGCATGAAGAATTTATGGTCAAGCAGATAAAGGGAGTTTTATTTACCCTTATCTTGCATCTGGAGCACAGAGGAGGAATAAGCTGCTCTAAAGTCACCAACAAATCCCAGGCCACACCTGGGAGTCCAACCCAGATCTCCTGCAGCCCAGTTCAATGTCCCAATCCACCCTTCCCACCAGGTTCACACAGAAATTTGGTCTCCTGTGCTACAGAACAGGAAAGATGCTCCATTCTGTGTTTAACCATCTATGAGAAATTACTCAGCTGAGCACTGTGAAAGGTAGGTCCTACTAAACCCCAGGCAGAAAGGGCAAGAAAAGGGAACCGTGCTCTTCAGTGAGCAATCCCTGTGACTGGCACAGGCCTGATTTCAGATGTCCTCAGCTCCTTCTGGCAGAGCAAACATCACCACTACATCTGGAAGCCCCTGTAATCAAACCTTGCCAAAGGAAGCATGTTTTCCACCACAGGGGTTCTGTCTGGGTTGTTTTTTGATGATGATGATGGGTTTTTAATGGGTTTATTGTTGGATTGATAAGGGCCATCTTGCTGGTCCAGCTTGAGACCTGCTCCTCCAGCATCACCACCACCAGAAAGTCTGCCCATGCTTGTGAAAAGCTGGTTTATGCATCAGAATGACCAGTTGAGATGAGAAAAATGGACTCGAAAGAGTCTCTGCAGACACACAAAGTCTGGCGCTGTCTGTGTCAGGAGGGACAAGGGCCCTTTTGTGCACTGGGGACAGCCCACGGCTCAGTCGACACATGATCGCTCAGCAAGCCCATCGGCCAGGAATCAAATTAAAATGCATTTGCCTCCCTTCCTATAAAAGAAGCTGGTTTGATCTCACTGCCGTACCCTGTTATGGGGAGCCTGTGGAAATGGGGTTACAGGGAGATGCATCCAGCACAGAGTAAAGGTGCGCTTTGCATGAGTATGTGGGATGTGCCCTGATCCAAATCTCACCATGATTTTAGGTGAAAAAAAGCAATCCCAGCCTTCTCAGCTATACGGTTCAGCTCTAAGCTGGTGCTACCACGCTGCAGGATGGCATGGGCATGCCCTTTCTTGCAAACAAGCACCGTTTTGAGCCAGAGCTATCCTGCACCTACCTCCAATTCAGATCCTGCAGGGAAGGAGGCAATGAGGGTCTCCTAGAAGCTGCCAGTCCAGAAGTTCTCTCACCAAAGTGAAGCACTATGGCATTAAAAAGCACCTTGACAACTCATAGCTGATGGAGAAGGGGTGAAGTGATGTCCCCAGCCCATCACATGGGGATAACTCCAGTCCTTGTTCCAGGAACTGGATCAAACAACCTGTCCAGATGTGGCATGGTCACGATCCCTGATGGTGTTTCCCCTATTTTACTGCTTTTCCCCTTGGAGCAGACCACAGGCAGTGCTGGCTGAGGCTCACGCTTCCTGAGGACATGGGCAGAAACCACACACACGCTCACACCCTGACTAATCTGCAACATCTGCAGAAAACCAAATACAACTTTGGGAACCACTCTTCAATGAACATGAGGAGCCAGGACTGATCTTGCTCTGCTTCCCTCAAGTCCTCAGCAGCAGGGTTGTCTCTGCGGATGGAGAGAATCACAGAATCACAGAATCGTTTAGGTTGAAAAAGACCCTTAAGTTCATCAAGTCCAATCATTAACCTCACACTGCCAAGTCCACCACTAAACCATGTCCCTGAGCACCACATCTACACGTCTTTTAAATACCTCCCGGGATGGGGAGTCAACCCCTTCCCTGGGCCGCCTGTTCCAGAGCTTGACAACCCTTTTGGGAAAGAAATTTTTCCCAATACCTAATCTAAACTTCCTCTGGTGCAACTTGAAGCCATTTCCCCTTGTCCTATTGCTTGTTACTTGGGAGAAGAGACTGACCCCCACCTCGCTCCAATCTCCTTTCAGGTAGTTGTAGAGAGTGATGAGGTCTCTCAGCCTCATTTTCTCCAGGCTAAACCCCCCCAGTTCCCTCAGCCGCTCCTCACAGGACTTGTGCTCCAGACCCTGCACCAGCTTCGTTGTCCTTCTCTGGACATGCTCCATCCGTAGGCCAAGGTGGGGAATCTCCTCCAGCGTGCAGGGCAGCATGGGCTGCCCCACGCCATGCTGTGGCCACAGATGGGCCAAGATGCACATCTCCATCTTCAGGACAAGGAGCAAACAGGGCTCTCTGGTTGGCTTGAACGGGGTAATCACAGAGACAAAACCCTGCTCACAAGGCAGCCTTGTCCTTGCCATCGTGCTCTCCCTCTTTTTCCTTCTGGAAATGCAAAAGCCTTTCTTTTTTCTTTTTTTCCTTACTTTTGCCCAGAATCCCTAGGACAAAACCTGCTGTGTCTGTCAGGGCCATGGCTGCAGTCCACCCCCTCACCCCTGGCCCCGCTGCATCCGCAGCGAGCGAGCCGGAGAGGACATGGCCAGCCAAGGCGTGTGAAGGCACAAAAGCTGGCAGCTGCCCTTTCCTCTGCCTACGGGCTGGACGGCACGAACGCCAGCTCTTACAGTGATGCATTGAGCCCTCGGCAGGGACGAGGGGAGGGAGAAAGCAACAGCAATCCCCAAGGATGCCAAGCAGGATAAATACTTCTATGACTACCAAAAGCAAACCCACCATGATGCTTTGGTGAGGACCACCTGCATCTGTTTCATTGGCTCTCCCGGCCCTTCCTGGGGTCATGGCAGGAGGTTTTTTGCTGGTGTTAAATGCAGGTGACCATGCAGAGCTTTTTAAGTGCCCTCCAGCCACCCATGCCAAGCAAGGGCATCACCCCAACCAGTTCCTCCATGCTGGACCACGTGTTGGGTCTAGATGAACCTAGTTGCAACGGCTGGACCATCTCTCTCTTTGCAGCATGGCCTTGGACTTATTTATCCCACGGGATATTTTTTTCCCCCAGAAAACGGGTCCCATCAGCTGTAGGGGATGAAGACAGGATGGGATGAGAGGAGCTCAGGAAGATCGGTGTTGCAATCCCGGCAGCCACATGCCCTCAAATATATATACCCACAGGCATGTGCATGTGACGCCAGCATCCCAAAATGCTCCCGTAACAGTATCTACCATGGTCGGGCAGGGGATATTTAGATGAGTCAATACGGGGAAGGAGGGGGCTGTCATTGGAGAAGGTCACAGGCAGCTGAGGGATGAGCAGCACCCAGGGCCAGCACAGGGGGGTCATGGGTTGGACACTAAATCACTGAGTAAAGGGTTTTAAACCTGGATTCTGCCCCGTTTTTCAGCATTCCCAGTGCCATCCCAGCAGTCACCATCCATCCTGTGGTGTTTTGTGCTTGGGAACCTGCCAGCAGAAGCAAAGTCACAAAAGCAAACAAAGCGCAGCCAAATCACGGCTGCGATGAAGGCGTTTTCATGGCGGGTTGATGAGGTTTAATTGACCTTCCCAAATAATTAATGTGGATTAATTTACTGGCAGGACCTCACAGATGCAGCCCTTCATTCTGCTGATGGGAAGCTCTGAGAAATCAAACCCACGTGGTGTGGATGCACCAACTGTGACCACAGCTCCCACTGTTTCACGCCGGAGGTCGAAACCACGATTCATTCACCGCATCTTCCCCACCAACTCCTTTGCAACAGACACGAGGAGAGCGTGGGTGTTTTCCCTGCCCTAATTTATAGGCATTTAGTAGACTCATCAAAATCCTCACTCTGGATCAGGAACTACTTGAGATGCTGGGAAGTAAATGACCTGGCATCGTTTTTCTCTCCTTTGGGATGGTGGTTGAAACCCTCCACAACCAAAAGCAAATAGACGGCGCAGTGGGATGCTACTGAGCCTGTCTGGTTGGAAGACATGAGATGGGACCAGGCTGAAATTTGAGCCTGGCCAAACTGCTTGGTTTCATCTGCCCTTTCCATTTGGCTCCTTTCTGCCGCAGTGACCTTCAGCTCCTCTCTCCTCCAGGCTGGCTCTGGCCACCGGCGTGGGCTGAGGACATCCCCAGCTGTCCCAGTCCTGCCACCCACATGCCTCCCCAGCGCTTCTCTCCAGGGATTCCAAGGCAAGATACCTCCGGGATACATTTCCAGGATACCTAAAAGCAAGCCTTAAGCAGCTTATGGGGCTTTACCCATCTCCCTGCCCAGAGCCCCAGGCAACTTTCCTTTTTTTACCCTCCATGGGTCTGACCTACCCCTTCCCCCATCCCCAAAATAGCCAGATACCCTCATTTCTTCTAAAATAAGCTTGCAAAGAATCTGTGTTTTTCTTCTTTTCCCCTTGGAAGGCACTGGGCAGCTCTGCTCCAGCCGACAGAAACTGAAGCAGCCCCATGCCTCAGTTTCCCCTCCTGCCCCAGGCTGAGAGGCAGCAGAGTTGAATTTATTTTCTCTGTAAAAAGTATTTTTCTGGGGGAGTTTTGGTTTCCTAGGGGGTTTTTCAGTAACTTGACACAAGCCAAAAAAGAGAGAGAGAGTTTGGATAAAAGATATAATGACTTAAAAAGAACTTTATGACTGTCTTTTTAAACTTTGAAACTGTCTTTTTCTGGGAATTTCTGGTTTCCCCCAAGAAACTCCCTGAACTTCTCGCTGAATCAATCCTCCTCCAAGCCTTCACTTCCCAGGCGGTACCAAAACCTCCTGCCTTTGTCCACACCACGGGAAGTCAATCCGGATTAACCAAAACTGTGGCTTTAGAGTGAATTAGATAAAAGCATTAAACCCATCAGTGCTGGAGCTCGTGCATAATTAAAGCCGCCTTCGTTTGAATGAACCTGACTAGATTCCGAGCACGGCAGGTCTCTGGGGACACATCCTGCTGGAAGCAAATATCACCTTGTCCAACATTTAAGCTCTTCATCGACATTTCCCTCCCTGCTACAGCAAAGGTGATGTCCCTGAGTGGTTTTCCCCGGCATCCCTACATCACCTGTCCTCGGGACACCCTGCAGCATCCCGTGGGGTTGGGAGCAGATCCTATTTGAGCCTCCAAACCTTGATTTTTATGTCTTGCAGGGGGAAAATGGGATGCTCACATCCTTTATACTTTCTGGAGATAGAAAGGAGACTTGTGTTGGTTTTTATACCTGGAGTTTGACTTCGGTTTTGCCCTCCACGATTTTCTGGTGCTCACTGGAGGAAGCAACAGTTGAACCAGAGAAGAGTGTGGGATCAGTTTCTGGTTGATCACCTGCTTTTAGTAACTGTTTTACCTTCCAAGCCCCATATCTGGGAGAAATAACATTTCCACAGAGACCTAACAGCCTCCTGCCCAAACCAAGGGAGTCACCCATCAACACCACAACCCCTCCTTCCCACAAAACCAAATGCACTCTGCCCATACGGGAGATAACCAGCATCCGAGACTGGGGATAACGCAATTATCGGGCTCAACCACGCGGCACCGTGAAGCCAAAGCAGCACGGAACCCCAGAAAACTCCACACGGGGCAGACTTTGGGGGACAATTTACTCCTCCATAAGGAGCATCCCATGGGAGCAAAAGGGTCTTTGCTTCATGGACCGGTTCCTGTTAAGGCTTTAACAGGGGATGTTCAGCATTAAGAAGGGAGGATGGCGTGGCCGGCAGCACGCTCCGCTGCCAGCAAACTATTCATGGCTTTGGCTTTATGTCAATAACTGGAGATAAAAATCGCATCGGGCAGAGACAGGGTAAAGCCACGCGGTGCCAGGACAGTCAAAAATACTTCTCGGGGTTTTATAATCCACTAAGCCCCAGGATGTGGCTGCGCTCCAGGGCTCAGCAGTGTATTTAGGGGTCTCCCCCTTTGCTCTGGATCTCCTTAGCCCACCAGCCAGCGAGGCCGAAGGCCAGAATTCCCTTTGCTCGGGTATAAATGAGGAAGAGGAACTTGGGGCACGTGCCTGGTGGTAATGAAATGGCCCAGTTTTGGCAGCCATGAGCCTTGAGCTGGGGCCACCGTCCCCCAGCACCGGTGGCCCCCCAGGAGCAGGGTTTGCTGCTCCCTGCCTTGTGCGCAGGAAGGCAGTGGGTTGCCAAATGGGTTTTGCAATAAGCCGATAAGAAAACTGGAGCAGAAAGAGAAATAAGATGCTTCGCCCTTAAAATTGCTCCTGCAGTGATGTCACCCAGCACCCAGCTCTGGGGAAGAAGGCGTTTTTGGGGTTAGAAGCTATTAAAAGGAGTCAAAGGGTTTGAAATCAGACTCACCGATCCCAGTGCACACTAAAACAGCCCCAAATAAATTACACAGGGACCCCAGCATGCAAAGAGGTGTTAAAACACAAGCTGGAGTAAAGCTGGGAGTCAGCTCTACAGCTTTTACCAGAGGTGTGTACAGGAAACCCCTGATAAACAGCCAGGAAATTCCCCCGGGAAGGGAGAAACTGAGCGGCCAAAGAGATTATTGGGAATTAATGCATAAACACGTAAATAATTCAGGCAAAGAAGAGCAAAGGGAGACCAGGAGGCTTCCTCGAGTGCCTGGCATGAACCATTCATGCCAGCACCAGCCCTCGCCAGCGGCTCGCTGCCCGACACTGCCCCGACCACCCCATCTTTGGGTCAGTTTGGGGGTTTTGGGGCAGTTTTCATGGCGGTGTGTGCAGTACGTGGGGTGTGAGCAGCCCCCACCCCGAGGAGGAGAATCGGGGTTCGCCTCTGCCCTTGCAGTGCCCCGTTCCCTGCTTTGGGTGCCTGGGGACCCTGTGTCACCCATGTCACCCACCCAGCACCAACTGCCACCCGTGTGGCTGCGGGTGGGCACAGGGGTGTCCCCCCCACCCTTGTGCTCACTCCCACACCCTGCACGCCTTGCACACCCGGGGGGTCGCCCCCCCCCCCCGCCTCGTCCCGTCCCGCACAGTCGCACAGGGTGGGCAGGACACGCACCCACCCACCCGCACCCCTCCCGGTCCCCCCCCGCCGCCCCCGGCCGGATGCGGCTCCGCTCACCGGGGGATGCCGAGCTGGTGGCTCCGTGGCCGGGTGGCTCCGTGGCCGGGTGGCTCCGTGGCGACCGTCCCGCTCCCTTCAAGCGGGCGGCGGAGGCAGTTCCATGCCCGGGGCTCGGTTCTTTCCCCGCACCCCCCACCCACCCCCCCAGGGCCCGACCCCGCCGCCCCCGGTCGCCGCTGCCGCCTCGTGTGAACCGGGCAGCGGGAGGGGGGACGGGCGTGGGGCCGCACCGCCCTCCCCGGGGCTGGGAGCGGGGCAGGACCGGGGCTGGGACCGCCCCCGCCACGGGGATGGGACCGGGACAGGAGCACCTCTGGGGATGGGGCCATGGATGGGATCAGGGCTGGAACCGGGGCTAGACACCCCCCCACGGGGCTGGGACAGGGAGAGGAGCGCGACCGCTCCCTCTTTACCCCCCCACCCCCGCCGGGGATGGGGCCGGGGATGGGACTGGGGTTAGGGCTGGGACAGGAGCCCCCCCAGTCCGAGGCTGGGACTATGGATGGGATCGGGGCTGGGACTGGGACTGGACTCCCCCCCCATCGGAGCTGGGACTGGGGCTGATGCGGGGACAGGACCCCCCCCACCAAGGATGAGAGCATGGGGGGGATCAGGACAATCAGGACAGGACCCCCACCCTCCAAGGATGAAAATGTGGGTGGGATCAGGGCAGGAGCCCCCGTCCAAGGATGGGAGCATGGGGGGATCAGGGCTGGGACCAGGGCTGGATCCCACCCACGCGGGGCTGGGGCCAGTCACCCCCACTGCATCCAACCTCCCCCCATCCACAGCGGCCCCAGGGTCCCTAGAAAGCTGCCTCCCTCGGGGAGACAACTCTGGTGACCGCCCCCCCCCCCCCCCTGCATCCCAGGGTGCCCTGGGACTGGAGCTTGCCCCGGTGGCAGAGCCCACAGTCCCTTACCCGGGGCATGGAGCAGCCACACAGGGATAAGGGGGTGCCAGAACCAGTCCAGGAGGGGAAGAAATGCCTCTGAACTGGGGGGGGAGACAAGCCCAGCTTGGGGGTCCTGCCATGGCCACCCTGATGTGGGGCACTGTCCCACCATGGGTGACACCGAGCTGTTAAGTCAAAACCAGCTGCCTTGCCACGAACTCCCTGGGGTGGAGGAATTTATTTTACAGAAGAATAAATTTGGGGGCTTGATTCATCTCAGCTTCTCCTGCTCCGCTCTCATTTTCCTGGGAGCCACGTGCCATTGAAACGCTTCTTCCTTGGGGATACAGGTAAACCCTTGGGAAAGGGGATGCTGCACCTCTTGCATCCCAACATTGGGACTTTTCATTCAGGGAAGAGGTTGCTGGAGCCAGGAGGATGTGGCAGAAGGTTTGCTCAAGGTTTACTCCTTGCCGTGTCTTCTCCTGTGAGCTGCTAGGGGCTGGGTTCAACCACAAATGGGGAACAGACCTCCCAAAATCCGTCTGCTGGGATGAAAAACATCTACAGAAATGTAAGGGCAAACCAGACCATACTGTGGAAGAGAAGTCCTTCAAAGGTCCTACATTTCTAGGAAATACGTTGAGTTTGGGTGCTGTGGGTGTGAGTTGGGGGGTTGTGTCCCCCATGTCCCCCCAACACCCTACAGAAATGCTCTGGGGTCTGTCCCTGCTGAGTCCTGGCATGAGACGGCCTCCCAAGAAGCTGCAGGAAGCTATGGAGGGCCACCACCATCTGCCTTCTCCCTGCAGATGGTCAATGCCCAAATGAAGCAGTGGCCAGGTTTGACTCTACCTCCCCGGTGGGGCTCACTCACCTGGGCTGAAAAACCTTCAAATCTGGGGAGGGCTGGAGGATTTTTGGGCAGGATGAGGCTGGAGAACAAGCACCACCGAATCACGTGCAGGTGGCCCAGTTGTTTTCCACTGCCGCGAGCGCAGAGCGAGCCCCAGCGCTCCCCCGTGTATTCCCCATCTGCGTCCGTGGGCGTAAGCCAGATCCTTTTTCTGCAGCTGGATCCGATTTCACGTGGGGGCTCCTTGGGCCTCCTGGATATGGCTGGGGGGGGCCATAAAGCCCCCAAGGGAGGAGGGGAAAGGCACCGATGCCATCTATTATTCAAAAGCAGGAAGAGGCAGCCAGCTAAGGAGGCATTAGCTGGTGCAAAGAGGATATGATTGTCTGGCATGGAAATGGTGCTGCAGAGATCTTGCTGACGGAACTCCATGCCAGAAAACAACGAAAAAAATAATGCCTGTTTCCTTCTTCTGATGTAATTTGTTTGAGGAGGGAAAACAATACATCACGTTGCAGCTATTTGGGGCTCATAAGGGAGGAAGGACAAGTTTGTTGCTTGCACAGAGGGAGGGAGATGCCTGGGCAGAGCTGTTGAGTGAGGCTCGGAGTGGTGAAGCTGCCTAGGGTGCCCTGTGGGGATGCCAGCGTGGTGCTGAGTTAAGCACATCTCTCTGGGATTTGGAAACACTTCCTGGGCAAGGGTTGGGTTAACCAGACCGTAGCACCCTGGTTTCATCCTCCAAATCCTTTGCCCTGGCTCCCTCCGAAGGAGGGATGATGTCCAGAGATGATGGATGGAGATGTGGATGATGTCCAGAGATCTGCTGTCTGTCCTTTCACGAGCTTTTGCCCATGGGGAGGTCGCTGGTGCTCAGCAGCCCTTGCCCGGCGTCATCTCCCTCAGCCTGATCCTTTGAGGTCTGAACACCCACAGCTCTTCCGTCGCAAGATAAAACCAAACAACTCCAGACAAGAGGCAGGCGGCTTTTTCATGTCAAGAGGTGATTAATTATGGCCACGACTGGCTGAGCGGTTTGTTCAGTGGCTCGTTGCTGGATGCTTCAACAATCAAGAGGAGATGTTTTTCTAAAAGCTTGTTTGGAGCAATGCAGTGGTCCCCCAGAGAGTCCTCTTCCCATCAGACCTTTTCCAAGCCTGGTTGACGTCCCAGCAACTTTCAGCAAGCAGGAGCTTCACAGCTTCACTACCCACTGCAAGGAAAAGTCTTTCCCTCCTTTTCTTTTGCATTTTCTCACCTTTCTCCACTCATTTGGGTGTGAGGGAGGTGGGAGGAGGGCTGTTACCCTCTGATGTCCACCCTATCCCACCTTGCTCATTTTCATCCTTCATGGAGGTGATGGTCACCTATTTCCCAGGGGACACAAACCAAAAGCCTCCCTCTCCCAGAATCTCCATATTCCAGCTCCAAAGCCGCTCAAACAAGCCAAAGAAAGAGGCAGATGTTTTAAATCCAGTTGAGAAGCAAATGATTTGTGCAGCTGCAGCGCAGAAGACGGAGGCGAGCGGCGATACCCATTCGAGCTGAGCTGGAAAGCTGCCCCGCATTTCCCTTCACAGCTTCATTTTTCAACTGTTTTGGCAGTGATGCAGGTTTCTAAGACGCTTTCAAAACATTTTCATGTTGTCTAGCAGGGAAGAATGCGATACGGGAATGGGAGAACCGGGAAGGTCAAGGTAGCCAAAGTAGAGCCTTGCACTGCACCCATGGGTGCAGCTTAAACCTGTGGTGTGGGCAGGGGGACACCGGCAGAAGCGCTTGAGACAAACTGTGATATATCAAATCTTTTTCTTGCTTTTTTTTTAAAGCCTTAGTGGAAGCAAGGAGGAAAGTTTGCAGACGTGTTGAGTTGAGCCTGCAGACCTGCTTCACGTTTGTTGGTGGGAGAGGAAAGGGTCGTGAACGCTCATCTAAATCTATGTAAGTGCAAACTGATGCCCTGATCCAACATGGCCATGGACATTTGACCACTTCTCATGTTCTCTTGGCTGGTAAGATGTTCAGCCACCTAACTGGGGGGCAGAAATGTGCCCTGCATAACCAGGCACGCAGGAAGGACATGCCACAGAGCAGGAGGGACATCCCATGGGAGCAGATCTGATTTTGCAGCTTCCCAGGGTGGTTGTAATTTCCCTTCAGGATGCTCTAATTCAGGACCATCAGCAACATTTAAGGGTATATAAGAGGCAGCAAAAACCAATCCAGCTGGAGGATGAAGCATCTCTTCACGATGGTGAACACCAATGGGGTATGCAGCGGGTGAGGTCAAGTGGGGTTGGCACCCACTGGGTGCTTTGGAGCCATGGGATGACCTTCCCAGCAGCCAACCGAGCTCCACATCAGGGCTGACTAGAGGAAGAGGTATTGGAGGTGAAAGCTGGGGCTGGACGTGCACTCTTGTATGAACGTCCTTCTGCCACGTGGCGTTTGGAGGAGCAGCACCCACAAGCCACAACCACAGTGGTGGGTGGGTGGGTGCTGAGCACAGAAAGGCACCCTCCACTCTTTTTCCACTCATCCCTGCAACAAGAACCAATAAGTGGGTGCGGGCAGGGCACAGGAGACCTTTTCTGTCCAGGGCCACATCCAGCCGGTACATCTTGGGGAACAGGGCACGTGGTGGAGACCTGATGCACATTGATGCTCTCTGGAGCAAGCAGCTCCAAGCAACAAGACTTGATCTTTTCCACATTGCTTCAGTGCAGAGAGGGCTTTGCTCTGTGGCTTTAGCTTTTTTATTCCCCAGCAGCGGTTGTGTTTCTTTTTTAGCCTGGCTTTCGTTTCCTCCCCACCGAGCGCATGTGATGCCCCAGCCCTCTTCCTCCACCGACCGCGGGGCTTCAGAGCAGGAGGGGCGATGGAGGTCCCAGGCTTCAAGCTGCTCACTTTTCCTCCAAGCTCCTACATAACCCAGCTTTTTTTGAGGTGTTTGCAAACTCCAAGTGCATCCCCATCCCTCAGGAGGATGCTTGCAGAGAGCAATTCGCATGCTGCCACGACCTCCCAGGTGGCAGGAGCTGGCTGCCAGGCCCTGAAGACAAGGATCCCGTTGTGGCCAACAGTGTTGCTTCTATAAAGACCTTAAATAAACAAAACACGCTGGGGCAGGCGTGTTAAAATTAACCCATCAGCTTGAGCTACGTGTGCTGTGGGCAGTGCAGGCTGGTTCCCAGTAGGTGTGTGGCGGATGCGGTCCTGCACCGCAGCCGGCGGAGGGAAGGAGGGGGGCCACAACGATGCTGTGAAGCCTCATGGGCTGGCAAGGTGAGCCTTCCCCCCACTGGGCATCATCCTCAGCTCTGCTGCTGCTGACCCCACCTATGGCTTGCTTGGAAGTGGAGATGTTGAGTTTTCTGCCAAATTTCGCAACGTTTTTTGATGCTTCCTCTTCTTCATTTTCCTCTGGGACTGCCCAGAAAATAGTAAATAACATTGAGATTTTAAAAAAAACCCAACAAGGTCGACTTCAAGAGCTGGATTTTGGGGGATTTAGGTGAATTGAAACAACAGAAGGTGCTGGAAGTGGCAGCTGGGAGGAGACGTGTTTCCCTGAGCGTGGTTGGTGCTGCTGGAAGGGGTTGTGCGCTGATCCTGATGTCCAGGAGCACATGTCTTGAAACTCAGTCCTCCTAAAAACAGCAGCACTGAACCATCCACGTAATGATCCAAGCCTAAAATAGCACCTGGGGAGAGGCTTCCCCAAAAAAGCTTCATTTCTCTATTTGCAGAGCTGCTGAAGACCCAGGCATGCATGAGTACAACCACATGTGGACACCTTGTAGCAGTATGGTGGGACACAGTGGGAATGGGCAGCTGGATTGTGGGGTCCAGTTGCCCCCAGATTTTGGAGTCCAACCACACACAGACCCCTCGTAGCAGCGTGGTGAGACACAGTGGGTTTAGGCAGCTGGATCATGGGGTCCAGTTGCTCTCCAAATTTTTGGGTCCAACCACACACGAACCCCTGGTAGGAGCGTGATGGGACATGGAGGGCATGGGCAGCTGGATTATGGGGTCCAGTTGTCCCCAAAATTTTGGGGGGTCACTGCTTGAATGACCCAGCAGCAGCCTGAAGGTGGATGCACAGCCTGGCACCACGGCGGATTTTGCTCTGGCTCCTCTGGCCAGAGGTGGGTTTATTGGTTGGGATGGCAGGACTCCCCATATCATCCTGTGTCTGCAATCCCATTTTTCATCTGTTCCTCATGAAGGACCTAGCAGATAAGAGCCACAGAGATCCTCAGGAGCAAGTTCCCATCAGTGGTGGTGGGGAAAGCCATTTTGCAGTAGTTTTCTGGATCATTTTACTTGCTCTCAGCTCCCAGCAGCGAGACTGCAGGGACCCGTGCAGGGTCCCACCCTGGAATCCCTTTGTTTCTGAAAAAAACCCCTTGTTCTCAATATGGGGCTTTTGAATTCATTTCCTTCCCCTCCTGCTCCAAAATAACCTTTGTGTCCTCGGGGATGTTCACGGTGAGATGACCTAGGGCATGGTGCTGGGGGGTCAGATGGATGCGTGGACCCCAGAAATCCACTTCTCCCTGTGGATGCCATGTGGTGGGGGAT
This sequence comes from Strix uralensis, assembly GCF_047716275.1. NCBI lineage: Eukaryota > Metazoa > Chordata > Aves > Strigiformes > Strigidae > Strix > Strix uralensis. The sequence continues at coordinate 136,774,694 of NC_133973.1, read as the reverse complement.
GCTCCTTGTTCAGCTCAGCCCAGAGAACAAGAGTTTTGCTCAGCCCCAGGCTGCTCAGGCAGGGCTGGGAGAGCACACACACAAGTGATGCCAGGATGAGTCTAGGTCGTGCATGGTCTCTTGGAGATGTCCAACTAAATTAATGCTTCAAGCGGGTGAAAGAACCTCACCAAGTCCCTCTTTAGACCCCAATCCAATTGCAACCAGAGTTGATGAGTGGGTTAGGATGGAGAGTGCAGCATTACACCTTCGTGATACCCCAGCAATCCTCCTTGGGGACCCATCCTGCTTCATGGCCTTTGGAAGAAGGTTGGTGGCACCCTCCTGCACCCAAGTCATTCCTTAGCAGCTTCCCCATGGTTACAAACCCCATTTGAAGCAGACCAACATTAGCTCCACCTCAATTCTCAAAAAAATCATAGAATCATTTAGGTTGGAAAAGACCTTTAAGTTCATCAAGTCCAACTGTAAACCTCACACTGCCAAGTCCACCACTAAACCATGTCCCTAAGCGCCACGTCTACACATCTTTTAAATACCTCTAGGAATGGTGACTTAACCCCTTCCCTGGGCAGGAAAACCTCCCTGCAGAGGATGGATGTAATTCAGCTACTCCGTTTTAAAACCCCTCCTATCATCAATATTGGTTTTTTTGCATTTTCCCATATTTTCTCATTTAAAACACCAATTAAACCCAAAGTGTGCTCACAAAGCCTACCCTGAGGAGTGCAGGGCTCTGCGACTGACACCTATTTCCCTGGCCATGGCTGGAGCAAGGAGGGAAGGTGGAAAATTGGGTCCACATGGATTTCTCCAGGACCTGGGGAAACGCAGGCTGATGGTTGGGTGCTCCATCATGGATGTGTATTTTTTTTAACCTCCAACCAGGCAGGATAGAGGGCACTTGCTTTCCCGTGTCCACCCTGTGATAACCCACCCCCCAGGAGGGAGACCAGCCCAAAGGCTCGCTCCCAACTGGTGTCCTTGTCAGGAGGCCAATATTGTTATCTAAGGCCTGGCTGGTGTTTCTTATTTGGATCTTTGCCACTACAGTTAAAATAACTCTCCCACCCCTCCCAGAATTTAAAGGTCACATTCCGGGGATTAATCTGGAGCCGCTCAGGCCAGCTCCTTGGCTTGGGATCGCTGATGGGGCCGGCGTGGAGCAAGAGCATTGTAGTGCTGGGTGTGTGCTCTCAGTGCTGGAGATCCCCTGGCCGGGAGTGGGCTTGTCACCAGCACCGGATTCAATGTCTTTGGTGAGCTGGGGATGTAGTTGTCAGCAAGACTTAGCTAAACAGAAGCCAGTTCCTTGAGGTCAAATGGTTATTTCCTTGTAAATCTGCTTCTAGCCCTCAGCTGAGCAGTCCTGGGAAGTCCAGATTTGCAAAACAAGCTTTGGAGGCAATAGTGTTTATTTGACCAATTCATAGAGTTGGTCCTGTGCTTGTTTTTTTCCCAGACAAGTCCTGGAATCAAAGGAATGGATTTCCAAGCTAAATACAAGCAGAGAGCAATTGAGTGCTTAACAAAGCGGGTATCAGTTAGGCCAATTCTAGATGAAAAGATAAATAGTGCCTAAGGAGCAGAGGATGTGTAAGCAAGGACAGAGGGAAGGGGAAGAGAAATGATGATGCCGTTATCCCCAAGGAAAGAAAGAGACAGTTCATGGTTTGTGAATCAGAAGATGGGGGAGGAAGGATAGTGGGAACTGTAAATGTTCTCTCCCATCTCACTCTCTGCAAAGAGACATAAATGTTTATAAAAACATCATTTTTTCAGCTGGATGGACCAAACCTGTGGCATCCGAATTTGCAAGAAGCAGCCTGGGACATGCTTTAACCAGAAGGCTCCCTTCTCCACGTCCCCCAGGGCTGCTCCTGGTGCCAGTGGGGCTGTCCCAGGACAGTTGATGGTGGTGGCGCTTCTTGGGTTTGCTACCTTCGTTCTCTTCCCATGATGAGGGCCAAGGAGACCTGCTTGAGTGAGTCTTAATTATCATGGCAACATGGCTGACACCACCACCACTGATTTTTCAGGTTCAGTATAAGGGAAAACTGCCCCACCATGAGCAGGTTGTGCAACCTCTGTCCTTGGAGGTTTTCAAGACCGAACTGAATAAAGCCCTGCACAACCTGGGCTGACCCCAGAGCTGCCTCTGCCACGGCCAGGAGGTTGGACTGGAGACCTCCTGAGGTCCTTTCCAACCTGAGTGATCCTGTCATCCTCTGATCAGGGGATCCCAGCAGGCTGGGGTCAGGCTGAAGGTGCCGACACACATCAGTGATGGAGAAGCACTGTGACCTGGTCTGTCGTGGCTCCACTGCACTGAGCCCTAAGTTTCTTTCTCAAATTGGGTGAGTGCCAGGGAGTTTTGCTGAGACAAGTAGCTAACCAGGTCTTTAGCTGCCACTTGAATTTCACCCTGCAACCTCTCATGAAAGCCAGTAACTAGTGCTTGGCTTGATCTCTGTTAGAAAGGCATCATGTCTTGCATTAGAGACATTCATGGGGAGACTCCACTGCCTCTTGCCAAGACGGTCCTTTCACATAACAGTGCTTCTTCCCCACAGTCTCTGACCTATCTACTAACATTTTGTGCCTTATTTAATATGAGCATGTGTCTGGCTTAGACATCTAGTGACCAAAGGGCCCTTTGACACATAACACAGGGCCTTGTGCCATGCAAACCAGGTCTTGATCTTCCTTTCAACAATTTGGACAAGTCTGTTTGGAAAACAGAAGCTGAGCTGGCCTTTTCTGGGCTGCAAAGTGAATGGGTGGAGGGTGGTCACCAGCAGACACTTCCCAGACTGTTGCAAACCAATGGGAAAGCCCTGGGTTTACAGTGAGAGGTGGACCACACACAAGGTACCTGTGGAAAATAGATGATGGCTTTGCTCCCTTTCAAGATTTGTCCCACCCATCGTGGTGTAGCCTGGACAAGGACTGGGGCACAGTGCACAGTTCACACATTACCAAGTTGAAGGACACCCTGGACATGGTCTGGACTGTGAACCCACCATTATGCTCAAGATGGCAGCTGTCATTAAAACTGAACCACAGACTCACACAGAAAAAACAGACTGTCTCATTGTCACCAGGATCTACCTCTTCCTGGTTAGAAAACACCGTGAGGAAGACCCTTCCCTTAGCTAAGTGCTTGCAGGTGTTTCCTGATGTTTCCAGGCATGGGGACTAGCCAGGTTCTCCCTTTCAATGTGTAGTTCATGGGGTGGCCATGGCAAAGCCTTGGGATGTGTTCGGAGCCACAGCGAGGCCCCTCAGGGCTCTATGTTTTTCAGAATAAATAGACCATCTGATAAGAAAAAAACTAGGAATAGATATTTTCAGGAGCAGGTATTTGCAAGGGAAGTGGATGGAGATTTATCTGCAGATAGATAGCCACCAGGGAGAGGGATTGCCTCTTCCCTGTCCCTCCAGTTTCCATAGAAGTGAGTCACTCACCTTCCTGTGGCAGGAGGAAACCCTCCCGCTGTCATGGAGCCTACAGATTGGCTCTCCACTGACCTTTCCTTTGTAAGGAGGCAGCTATTTTGGGATACAACGCCTCGTTTCTTCCCATGTCCCCCGGGGCCAACAGCGTGGGCTGGGGAATCCCTGGCACAATGGTGATGCTCCATCTCACTCTGGCTCCATGATCTCTGTCCCAGTATGACTATGGGGTGATGGAAACAGCTTGGACTGGTGGGAAAACTGATGGGCAACTCTGGGCAAGGCTCACTGCTCGTGCTGACAGCTTGGCGAAGCCCTGGAGCCCAGGGGAACCTCTGCATGTCCCCACAAAGACTGGGCTGAGGGATCTGTGGTCATCTTCCATGGGCCATGAGGAGGTGGGACATGGTCATCTCACACCAACATGGTTTTAGGGCACCTGGGGGACCTACTACCAGGCTGATGGGTGTCCTCTGCTCTGAAACTCAGCTCCCAAAGTAACCCTAAAACCCAGCTGGGCAATGTGACAGAGGTGAAAGGGCAGGATTGTGGGACCAGCCTCCCCAACAATCGGGGCATGAGCTCTGCACCAAGATTTGACCTCCTCAAAGATGCCCATGAGCTCTGTAATGGACGGAGAGCAGCACCACGGGTGGAGGGATTGCTCAGGAGGAAGGCGTCTTTGCTCTGGGACTCAGGGATGGGGCAGCCAGCGATATCCTCAGTCCTGTCATCACATCTATGCATGCTCCCTGGCCACATTGGTTACTCACCACCAGGGAAAGACTGTGCCTCAGTTTCCCCATCTGTTAAAAGTGAGTATGGAACAAGTATTACACCTCCACAGCTCTCGAGAGCCTAAACAGAACAATGCCAGTGGAATGAAGCGGAACAATTTAATCGCATTACCTAATTACATTTCCATGTTATTTTCCCATTGTTTACAACAACCAGGGAATCATTTTGCATGTTATCACATTTTGCCATCTCAGTTTCAGTTCTGGGTCTTCCTTCTCATTTTTAAGGACCAGTCTAAGAAATGGGGTGACAGCAGCAGGGCCAAGGCTCTGGTCTGGTCTGGATTCTGCCATTGTGTCCCCTGTGAGGCCCAGGAGATGATCTATGGGGAAGATGGAGCTGCTGGTGACTGCATCTCCCTGTCCGGCTCCACCAGGAGCTGGTGAGACCCCAGGGGATTGTGGGCACCTCGGAGGAGATGAAGGGGGTTTCCCAATAGACTCCAAATGGACTTTCCCAATGGGTTTTCCAAGTCTCCAAAGGACCCCCGAGGGATATGTCAAATGAGAAATTTGCTGGCTTCAGAGCCCGTTGGCTACAGAGGAAGCCAATTTGTTGCCAGGTGAAGGAAAAGACATCACTTAGCTTTTGTTGGAGAAAACAAAAAGCCCAGTGAATGCTGGGGAGCCACAGCATGGATGGAGCAGGGGGGTCCCTTGTTGCTCAGGGTGGGGACGTGCCTGTGCCGCTGCTCCCCTGTTAGCAGGTCCTGAGTGGCTTTTTGCCTCACTGCTGGGGACTTACTGCCAGACGAGCTTGTCCATGTGGGCCCAAGCTTCAGCACAATGTGGGGGACTTGCAGAATAACTGAGGCTTGGGCGTCATCTGGCGTCTCTGCTCCAAGTCTGACCTTCTACACCTCTGCTCCAAGTCTGTTCCAGGCCTGACCTTCAACAAGGTCAGGCTGTGTTGAGGACAGGCTTGACTGTCTCCAAGGACAGAGATTTTCCTGCTCTCGGGGTCATCTTCCAAGGCTTGACTACCCTTATGGTATTTTTTTCTAGTATCTAATGAAAGTTTCCCTTTTTGCAACTTGTGACACTGCTTCTTGTCCCATCACTGGCCTCCTCCATCTCCATCTTCTCCGCACCATCTCAGCAGGGAGCTGCAGGCAGCAATAAAATTCCCCTTGACCTTTTCCTTTCCCACTGCACACCCATCTCTCAGCCTCTCCTTCCATGTCCCGAGCTTCAGCTTGGTGACCACCCTGGACTCATCTGTCATCCTCTGCCTGGTACTGGGGAGCCCCAAACTGGACCCACTGCCCAGACATGGCCTCACCGGTGCAAAGAGAGAGCAGGAATCACTGCCCTGGCCCTGATGGCTGCACTTTTGCAAATGCCACCCAGGGCATGGTTGACCTTCACTGCTGCAGATGCACACTTCTAATTTGGGGGCAACTAGTAGCCACCAGCTGCTTCCAGCCAGCCACCCCAGTCTGGCCTGTTGCACAAGGCCAAAATGTCTCAAAAGCAAGACCCTGCACTTGTCCTTGTTGAACCTCTACAGGTCCCTCCAGCAGCCCTGCCTCCAGCAAGTCAACCATGCTCCCCAACCTGGTGTTGTTCCCAAGCTCTCTGAGCATTCTCCATCCCATCATGCAGGTGGTTACAAGAGTGATGGGGTTGTTGAAAGAGCACTTGAGCATGCCCTGGTTCTCCAGCCCTCCCCAGAGCATGCATGAGAGGGTATCAGAAGTGCAGCTGCAGTGGGACATTGCGTCTGCGGCACTAACAACCTTGAAATCGGGTTAACTCTTCATATCCCTTCTCCTCCTGGCTGTATGATTCGCCTCCCAGAGTGTTCATGGTGCTTCATCATGAGGCAAAAGAGAGGAAAAGTCATCAGGAGTCTACGCTTGGATTTAAGAGGAGTTCCATGCTCCTCATGCATGTGTGCCAAGGTCTTGTGGGGTCAGCTCAGCACTGTCCAGTACTTGGGGCTGCCTCACTGCTGCCAACTCCTTATCTAAAGGGCCCTCTTCACAAGATGGTGACCCTGAACCCTGTCCCACCAGCATGGAAACACGTCCTATCCCCTTATACATTGGCCATTCCCTGCCCACACCCGTCCCAAGCACCACCCAATTGCCCTTCCAGTTGAGGTGACATCTTGTCCTGCTGCTTTGGTTTGGTGTTCATGAAAATGTTGATGGATGCTCCTTGGTTGGAAACAGCTCTTCTCTGATACTCGCAAGGGTTTTGGGGAGCACCAATTCACCCACAGATCTTTCCCAGGGCTGGGGTTAGAGTTAGGGCTGGGGTGAGGGTGACGGTTGGAGTTAGGCGATGCTCCCTGTCCCCTGCTTTCCCAGCATTTCATGGAGAACCCACATAGATGCATAACTTGGGTAGGGGATGGTCACTGCTGTTCACACCCACACCACTTCTGGCGTTGCCCTGTCCTGATTTCTTCATCCTTGTCCATCCCTATAAACACACACAGGGGTCTTCCAGCTCAAATCCAGCTCTTATGGACATCATCTCAGGACATGGCAGCATCTGCATGGCCAGATTTAGTCTTGCTCTTAGAGAACAGCATCTAGGCCATGTCCCTGTGCCACCCGATGACACCTTCATTTGGGGTCCCCATTCATGGGCTGTAGTCAGGTGTCCCCGTCAGGACAGTGATGAATGAGTGGACCTTTGGGGAGGAGTGGGACAAGGGGAGGCCATGGAGGGCTGACAAAAACAGGGGCAAGGCAAAGGGCTGCATTTAGGGCTCAGTGAGATCAGAAGCAGGTTGGTCCAAGGCACTGCCCAGCCCCAGGCAAGGCCTTTTGCAACTGGAAAAGGGATGCTCAGAAGAGGAAAAATGCTCCCACGTCCTGGCGAGGACAGCCTTCACCCCCGGGCAGAGTTTCCTTCCTGACCTCGGCTGGGGAATCCATCTCACCCAGGGCATGGGGATGCTCTGTGCCTACAAAGGTCATCTCGGCTTGTGCAACCATGGAGGCTACTCATGTCCTATAACCACTAATACATATCCCAGATGTTATCCCGGAGCCAGGAGCTGGGGGTGTTAATGGCATGGGGCTGTTCAGGGCGTTCCCATGTTGCAGGGCTCCCCGTCGTGTCCCAGCCTGAGTTGGGACCTGCCATGATCAGCAGCTGAGCAGGGCACAGCAAATGAGTCAGACATTCTCAGCAGCGCAGCCAGCTCTGCATGACATTTTTTGGAAGTTTGGGCATGTAGAAAAGCAAACACCAGCAGCAAAACGTGCCTGTGAAGGCAGCAGCAACAAGCAAGGATGGAAAACCTTATACTGCATGTTTTAGATTTATCCATGCCATGAGTACACCTGTGAGATCTTGGGCTTCGTGACATAATTTTGCTCACACAAACACTGGCCAAATCCAGCCCTTCTTCTGAGATTTGTTAAGCCATGCATTTCCAGACGTGCATCTTCTCTGTATATGCTGAAGGGCCAGGATAAGGCTTAGCTAAGCTCGTGTTTATGCCTCTAAATGCTGGGACTTTACGGATGTACAATCCGCATTTGTGAATGGACAAAGTAAATGGATTAAATATTTCACAGAGCTAAAAAAACAAATCAAATTCTTGTTTCATTTCCCCTATGACTCAGAGATGAAAACTCACTCTCCGGAGTGGCTATTGTGTAAGAGTGGGCTTGGTAAGTGGATTTTACTGTTTGCCACTGTAACCTATGAACCATTCCCGGAGAAGAAAAACCTTTCACAGAGCATGAATAACACGCTCGAAGCAGCAAAAGCAATTTGCTCTGGAAAATTACAGGTCTGTCTAGTGTAGAGGGGCTGGTTTTATGCAGGTGATGTATAAACCCAGCAGCCTTTCAGCCAGCACACCTGAGCCAGGTTTATTTAGTGCTTCTGGGAAGTTGTTGATAATCTACTAAGGCTGAACGAACTCAGCTTTGGGAGAGCAAGGTGAGGCTGTTCTGCCTTTTGTACCGATGAGAAATCAGCACTGAAATTAGTATTTGTACAGGTTTTATTGTTGCTTTCTGATGCTCAAGCTAAAAGCAAGATGAGCATGCTCATAGAAAACTTAAAACACTCAATATATCTGTATTTTTACATTTGGAAGCTAAATTAGGGCATTACTTATTGTTAAAAAGCTTTGATTAGATCTGATAATTACAGCCACAATCTCTTTTCTCAGTGCATGCTCTGCTCCAGGAAAATAAAAATCTCTGAGGCCATTTGGTTTATTTTCTTTCACATATCGGGGTTTTCATCTCTCTGCGTGTCTCAAAGACTCGCCCTCCAAATAAGATTGTTTCACTGGCAAAAACAAGAAGCAGGAGTGGGGCTGCTCTCTGCGCCTTTGATCATTTACAGTGGGGATAAACCACTTTTACTCTCAGGCGGGTGCTTTGCAGTCACTTTGCTTTAGCAAGCACAATGCTTGACCATGGAGCATCATCTCCGTAGAAGAGATGCAGTTTTTTGTAAAGAAGAGTTTAATATGAATTAAATCAAAGCAGCTAGAGACACATCAGCACATTCCTGCCACCATTTCGCCTTCACAGGAGAAGTTTTAGTTTCCCTCTTGCATGCCAAGGCCCAGCTCTAAAGTCTCCCCCGCTCCCATCTACTGAAGGAGCGTTCCAGGCCTTTCCACAAAATGGGGAAAAAAAATTATGAAATTGCCTCACACAACACTTTCAGCTCCATACCTAGTTTCACTTCCTAGCCTTGGTAGAGGAAGGGTAACTCCAAGATCTCCACCCATTCAGAGATGGGCACCTCCAAGGCCACCCATCCATCTCCTGATGTCCTCTCCTCCTGTCTCCGTCCAGGTGCTCCCTCCTGAGCAGGGTCCAGCTGACGACCACAAAGGTCACCGTTCCCCATGAGGTTTTCTTCAGAGCTTCATCTCTATTTTCTTTCCCTGATGGACACCCAGGGACAGGCCCTTCCTTGGAGGAGCAAACAATGATGGGATCCCTCCCTGTAAGGATGCTCTTGGCTCCTACAACCTATTGCCCAAACAAGCAAAACCTCTGTGTGGCTTCATTTTTGTCCCACTGGATGTAAAATTTCATGTCAGGGTCTCACCCACTTCACAGAAAATACTGAAATAGAGGATAATGAATCAGGCAGTGAGGTTTTCAAGAAATGAGAGAGGAAGGGATGTAAATGTTGCTGAGTTACACTACAGAAGTTCTGTGGTCAGAAGCAGTAGAAAAATTTATAAGGAAGAAATTCTCCTGGTCCAACAGTCAGTTCAGTGGTCGAGATGTTTCCATGTGAAACAGGAAGCATAAGAGAAGGTAGGATTGGGCTCATGGCCACAATGTCAGGAGGAGACTTGCCAGAGTCATCTTTTGTTCGGAGTAGGTGCTGGGAAAAGGTCCTTGCAGGATCTGAGGCTGCATCCAGACCCTAAGCACGCAGTTCCCCTTGGCTGAACAACAGCTGTTCTCATGGGCTCCAAAGGTGGGAGTGTTTGGGGTTTGAAGGGGCTTATCTCCTAGCAGGACACTGTTTCTTCCTCCCTCCAGTTGTCCCTGGCTGTAGGAAGAGAGGCAGAGAGGTGAAACAGAGCTATTAAGGCCGGTCAGGGTGAATGGAGATGTCTTCATGCAAAATCACCAGGAGAAACATCAGTGCCAGGGTGGTGGGGATGGCTGGTGTTGATAACCAGGGCTGCAATGGGACGTGACCAAGTGAGGAATGCTGGAAATGGGCCATTTCCATCCAGCCCAGGCAGCCATGGGCTGATATGGTCCCCGTGTAACCAAGCCCTTGGTGCAGAGCAGTGCTCTGATAATGGGAGGGTGCAGCGAGTTCCCAGCATCTCCACTGTCCCCCTGCTCTGTGGGTCAACCAGCTCTACCCACACCACTCCTGAGCAACACGTGTGTTCTCTAAAAACCATCCAGTGCTGCAGGCATCGTGTCCTTCCCGAACATGGACACAATCTCTTTCCCTCTGTAGCTGGCAAATAAGGATGAGAAGGGCTTCCCATATCTTCTCCCAACCACAAAATAGCCCTGAGTCCTGTTGAGCTCCTGGTCCCCAAAACTGCTCTCAGACATGTTTTTATAGAACCTCTCTCCAGGTGGTTATTCACCCTCTGTCCAAGAAGGATTTTTCCTTCGCTGCCTTGGAGGGATCCAGGAAACCCTTCCAACATGCTCATCCCTCCTTGTCCACTGCCCTTCATGTGATACCATCTACCCACAGATAAAAGCACCCATGGTTGGAGCAGACAGGGATGCACCCAGCTGGGAGCAGATAACTCTGGGATCACAGAAATGTGCCCCAGCGAGTTTCAAGTTACACATTAACAAGAAATGGGGGAGAGCAGCGGTGACGCACGAATGGGCAGGGGAATTTATAGCAGGAATGCACACATTGCTCAGCTCACGAAGAGGGGACAACAGAGGGGACAGCCCCATCCTGATGTGCTCCTGCACAAGCCAGGGCTGGCAGCAGCAGGTCTCTGAGCTGGACACACTCAGAGTGGGCCCAGCAAAGCAGGGCAAACACTGCTTTTGGGATCAGATCCATGTCCATCAGGCCAGAGTCAATTTAGAGTAGGAGTTTGTCAGTCTGACAACTTGTACTTCCAAGGAAGGCGTGGGAAACCTCTAAACATGGAGAAGCTCTCATAAAGCTGAGAAATGCTCTTACAGCTCTGACCTTGCACCCCAGTGCAGGCACTGGTTGCTAAAGATATGAAAGCCAGCTGGAGAGCTGCCACCCATGAGCAGCACCTCCATTTTTGGAGCCTGCTGAGGCCCTCAGCTCAACCTTATCTCAGAGGAGGATCTCATGGCCACCCTCTGAGCAGCTTCAGGGATCCAGTTTCCCCGTTGCTGAGCATGCCTGCAAGTCTGCCTTATTGCATCGCAACCACCCTCATCTTTCCTGTCTTTTCTCACAACGAAACCAGGGAACTGAGAGCAATCCACGCCTCCCTGACTTGTGAACACACCACCTGGAGACTGCCAGACACATGAGCTTGGCTCTGAGCTCCACTATAGGGAAGAGGTCTCCCACGTGTCCATCAGACTTCTCTCCATGACCATTGTGCATGCAACCATCCTTCTCCCCAAATCACCCTCTGTTAAAAAGGGGACACATCTTGGAGGATGTTCAGGTGCAGACATGGTAACCTCTACAGAATGGAGATGGCGTGCTGCCTCCTCCACCATCGAAGGCATATTTCCTGCTACGGACCATGCGGTGGGGCAGCACGGAGGAGCTCTGAGCTGCTGAGCACACAGGACTCAAAAGCAATGTTTTAATTCAGAGCAACAAGCAGTTTTGCTGTGACTGCCCAGGTTGTCCCGCCTACTGCACAACCTTGGTTCTTCCCAGGTGAAACCAAACTGTGACATCTGTTCTGGGAGAGTCCTGAACACAAAGCAAGACTTTTTGGGGATTCATAGGTCTGACCCAGTGTGTGTCCCCTCAGCCTTGTCCTCCCACATGTACCAAGCAAGCATGGAAGGTTCTTGCAATGTGGAAAGTGTCCACAACGTTCCAGGGTCCTCCTGCTGCTTTATAAAGATCCAAGTGGCATCATCATCTTCATATTTGCTGTTACACACCTCATCACTTTGCAACCCCAGAGTTCCTCCCTTGTCTTTACAACCTGTTTCCTGCCTCGATGTCCTTTCTCTTCCCTGGTCCAAGTCTCCTGTCTCCTCTTGTCTCTTGTTCCCTCAGAGATTTTCTCTTTTCTTTCATCCCTTTTTTCCTATTGTCCCATAATTTCCTGATGGTTATGTCAACCACCTTGAGGTCACCTTCAGGAAGGCGAAGGCTGCATTCCTGAAGACAAATTCAACGACTGCCTCTCAGGAGCAGCTCAGCAGTTGTGTCCCAAACTTGAGGACCCTGAACGGGTCTTCAGGTGAACTTGCTGCTTACTGGGATGTCCGTGTCCATGTCATGTGAAAGAGTTTGGAAGAAAGAGGCTGGTGGAGGCTTGCCAATGCCCCAGTTCCTGGACCTTGTAGATGACCCTCAGGAAGAAGGCTGGTGGCAGTAACACCTCAGATCTCATCCCAGCTCCACAGAAGTTCAACTCCTGGTTGAACGCAGATGTGGGTTCCTGGAGTTACACCCAGAGATTGTGAATGTGCAGGGCTTGCTCTTGGCAGAAGGCCCTGCACCCATCACTGGGTGCCAAGGTCCCAGGGGTAATGTGATCCACAACCTGAGCCCATGAAGCTGTGCCTGCTGTCAAAATATCCCTCAGGAGCATTGTTGGATGGCTCTTGGAGACTCTTCCCATGTTTCCTCTACTCCAGTAGTATCGGTGACCTCCTGCTCCCTGCCCCTGAGGTGTAGTGCAGCTCCATATCAGAAAAGCAACGGAGAAGTGTTTGATGTGACCCCATGGGGCTGTGCTTTGTGGGTGCCACTCCTACACCAGACCATAGCAGCCCCACAGATTCACTCCCACCCAAGGGCTAAAACCCATCACTGGACATAACCCTCATCTCCTCTCCCCACCTCCCCCCATCTGCTCCCAGCTTGCAGGATGGGAGATAACACTTGTGTAAGGAGGAGGCTGCACTAGGACTTACCTGATTTACACCATCAGAGAGGTCATCTCCATTTGAAAGCACCAAGAAGTACCTCCTGGATAGGCTTGGAAACAGTTATAGTCCCACATCTGTGATGGGACAAAGGTCTAAGACTGAGTCCTGCTCCAGATGGGCAGATGCCTCTAATGGACCCTGATGTTCACATCTGGTCACAAGCAACCAGAAAAAGAGCAGGAAAGCTGCCAATTCTTGGAGGAAAACAAACCCCACAAACTTGCCAAGCGTCCCTGCTCGGAGATATTTACTCTTTCAATGTGTTCTCATGGAAATTAATCCCAGTCTCACCCCTCCAGGTATGGTAAACACTATGAGTGAGGAATGGGGAGAGGCCAGGACAGCAGAGCATGGGGAACAAAACTGTTTGGGTGTACCAGCCTTCACCGAAATGTGGTGGAACAGGCCCAAGCAGGACGTGGCAGGGCCGTACGGGCTCTTTTCCAGCTCGGCCGGACCTCTATCCCCCTGCGGCCGTTTCAGCTGCAGGACGAGTCGTTCTGCCCCAGTTTAACCTGAAGGAGGTTGATTCATCCCCTGGGCTTCTGAAGGGCCACTTCAAGGTTTCTTCAACTTGCACCAGGTTACAGCAAGCTCCAAAGAGGGACTTTTTTCCTCCACTGGGGAATGCCAAAGCATGCAAAAAGCAAGAAATTCTACAGATGGGGAAAATAAGATTCACAGAGTGTGCTTAAAAAAGCAATAAGTGAATCTTATTTTTCCCCATCCGTATAATTTCTTGCTTTTTGCATGCTTTGTGACTCTTATTTTTCCCAGTCTATATATTTTCTTTTTTATGGCCAAAAAACTGTGCAGTCTCTGTTGCTTGGGTGTTACCTTTTGCCTTGCCATGGCTGGAGGACATGCACACCAGTCCAATTCACATCCGCATGGCACCCCCACGTGGGGAAAGCCTGGAGGCTCCATCACCAGCCTGACATTTTCCTTCTGACGGATGTGCAAAGCCTTCTGGGTGAAAAAATGAAGAGGGGGAAATAAAAATCAAGTAATTAATTAGGAGGAAATCCAGGGAAAACAGGGGCTGTGCTGGGAAACCTCTGCCGGGGCAGTGCGAGGTGCATGACAGCGTCATTTCTTGAGCACATGGGTTGCTTTGAGTGACAAAGGTGGGACCAGAACCCATCACTGTGTTTCATCACATCCCAGGAAGTGGTGAGATGCGAGGAGCCCCCGCAACAGATGCTGGGACACCCCCAGCCTGAGATGTGCACATGGGAAAGCATCTCCGTGGCCTCCGAAAACCTGTCCCCATCTTATCAGAGCAGAGGCAAGGGCTGGAGGAGAAAAGAGGAGCTGGAAACATCTGGAGGCACAATATCTGGAGGCTGGAAACATCTGTTTCGGTGTCACCATGACCTTTGAAGCCCTGGGAGAAACACTCAGAACAAAACCGTGGCTGTCAGATAATCCCAAACTCAATTTCTGGCTTTATCTGCTCCTTGGAGCAGTTGGTTCCGATGCTGGCAAAGACACGGACGGGGAGGGAACGGCTGTGCCATGCCCCAGGGTATCACAGTTAATTATTACAGATAATTTTGTTCTTTCATTCTTTTTTTTTTTTATACTTTCGTTCATTTTTTTATTTTTTATTTTTTCATTCTTTTGTTCTTATTTGTCTACCTATGTGGCTATCCATCTATTTATTCATCTTTCTTTCTTTCTTTCTTTCTTTCTTTCTTTCTTTCTTTCTTTCTTTCTTTCTTTCTTTCTTTCTTTCTTTCTTTCTTTCTTTCTTTCTTTCTTTCTTTCTTTCTTTCTTTCTTTCTTTCTTTCTTTCTTTCTTTCTTTCTTTCTTTCCTTCTTTCCTTCTTTCCTTCTTTCCTTCTTTCCTTCTTTCCTTCTTTCCTTCTTTCTATTTATCCATCTGTCTCTATCTATCCATCCTTCTATCTATGTATCCATCCATCTATCCGTCTATTTATCTATCTATAATACACATTAAGCTTTTTCTTATATATGCATATTTAATATAAAATATATGTTCCTATATATTCCCACTTAATATGAAAAGCTGACCTCCCCAGAGGAAGCAGTTCCCATATCATCTCCCCAGGACAGGGGGGACCTTGCAGACCAGCAACTGCTGCGTTGGCAGCCCCCTCCCGCCGTGGTTTCCGTTGGCGAGCAAATCCTTCTGCCAGGAAAACTCCTGCCAGTTCAGCAAGACAAAATCTGCTTTATCAGCAACTGTTCGGATTTGCTGGTGGAACCGCTTCTCTGCCGAGGCATTTGCAGCCAGAGCTGCCTCATGCATTAATCACCCTGCCTGCAGTGTGGGTTAAAACATGTCGGTTTTTGCTCTGAAGCGCATCCTTGCAGCAAAGAGTCCTTAAATGCAAAGCGTTTTCCTCACTCGCCGTGAGCTTTTTGTACTTAAAGAGGTTTAAACTCCTTCAGGAATTAAATTGAGATGTGAAGAATAAAGAGGCGCATGGGTTAGTGGTCACTTGGGAGCCCGATGCCAAAGCAATGCCTGTCACACCAAGGGAGCTGTGTGAGGGTGGGAATCAAGTGAGCCTCCATTCCTCAGGGTTCATCTCCATATTTTGCTCTATGGCCAGATTATTTTTTTTTTTAGATGAGGGAATACGCTGTTATCTTCAGCTGTGGGTTGTCACCATCAGCTGGTATTTGGCTCTTGGGGTTTCCAACCTTTTATGTCTGATCTCTGTTGGGGTTCCCTGGGTGTATCTCTTTGGGAACATATTCTGTACCCTCTTTCAAATGAAATGAAATGAAATGAAATAAAATAAATATAAAATAAAAAGAAAAGAAAAGAAAAGAAAAGAAAAGAAAAGAAAAGAAAAGAAAAGAAAAGAAAAGAAAAGAAAAGAAAAGAAAAGAAAAGAAAAGAAAAGAAAAGAAAAGAAAAGAAAAGAAAAGAAAAGAAAAGAAAAGAAAAGGAAAGAAAAGGAAAGGAAAGAAAAGAAAAGGAAAGAAAAGAAAAGGAAAGGAAAGGAAAGGAAAGGAAAGGAAAGAAAAGAAAAGAAAAGAAAAGAAAAGAAAAGAAAAGAAAAGAAAAGAAAAGAAAAGAAAAGAAAAGAAAAGAAAAGAAAAGAAAAGAAAAGAAAAGAAAAGAAAAGAAAAGAAAAGAAAAGAAAAGAAAAAAGAAAAGAAAAGAAAAGAAAAGAAAAGAAAAGAAAAGAAAAGAAAAGAAAAGAAAAGAAAAGAAAAGAAAAGAAAAGAAAAGAAAAAAGAAAAGAAAAGAAAAGAAAAGAAAAGAAAAGAAAAGAAAAAGAAAAGAAAAGGAAAGGGAAAAAAAAGGAAAAAAAAGAAAAGAGAAAACCAACCACACAGCTTTTTTAAAAAAGCTGTTTATTCTACCTGGCTTAGTGATGTCATCTCAAGCTCCTGCCTTTCTCAGCTAATTCAGTGCTGGTCTCCCCCAAAATCTCATCCCCCTCCTTGCTCCAGTGTGGACACTAGGGAAGCAGCTCCCTATTCCCACCAGCATATCCAAGGAGAAACAGGATTATTAATGCCCCGAGCACCCTCACAAGGACTCAGCCCCTCCTGGAGAGGTTACAGCGAGGGGATAAACCTTTGCAAACAGCCAGATTTACAAAAAAACATTCCAAAAGTTTAAAATCAACAGGGCTGACAAATTATTTTCTTAACTGCTCAGGGCACGGTTGTGTTTTGTTTATCTCCCTCTATGGGATGTGTCGGCCAGGAAACCCTGGGCGGCTCCTGTGGTTGTTTCCATGTTGTCCCCTCGGAGAGGTGGGAAGAGCCAGACTTGGAGGTGAAGATCTTGGGGTGCATCCACAACTTGGTCTCCTTGGCATTTCCCACCATTATATCGTAGAATCATAGAATGGTTTGGGTTGGAAGGGACATTTAAAGGTCACCTAGTCCAACCCCCCTGCCATGGGCAGGGACATCTTCAACCAGATCAGGTTGCTCAGAGCCCCGTCCAACCTGGCCTTGAACCCTTCCAGGGAGGGGTCATCTGCCACCTCTCTGGGCAACAGAGCTACTGCCAGAGCCAGCCCAGGTGCTGGACCTTGCACATCGGTTGGGGATCCAAAGCAGGTTGGGGATGGGCTTTACCACCCTATTTATTTGAGATGAAGGACAGTTGTGCATATAAGGACACAACATGACACAATGTGACAAACAACGGAGCCACTACAAGAAAGACATTGAGGTGCTGGAGCGTCCTCTGGAGAGGGACAACAGAGCTGGTGCAGGGTCTGGAGCACAGGTCTGATGGGGAGCGGCTGAGGGAACTGGGGGGGTTTAGTGTGGAGAAGAGGAGGCTGAGGGGAGACCTCATGGCCCTCTGCAACTGCCTGAAAGGAGGGTGCAGAGAGGGGGGGGTCGGTCTCTTCTCCCAAGTAACAAGCGATAGGACAATAGGAAATGGTCTCAAGTTGCGCCAGGGGAGGTTTAGATGGGATATTAGGAAAAATTTCTTCCCCAAAAGAGTTGTCAAGCACCGGAACAGGCTGCCCAGGGCAGGGGTTGAGTCCCCATCCCGGGAGGTATTTAAAAGACGTGTAGATGTGGCGCTCAGGGACATGGTTTAGTGGTGGACCTGGCAGTGTGAGGTTAATGGTTGGACTTGATGAACTTAAAGGTCTTTTCTGACCTAAATGTTTCTGTGACTCTATAAGCAGGAGGGTTGCACAGCGAAGAGATGTGCAAATGGGGAGGCACACAGCCTCCCCTTGGCTTATGAAGAAGAGGGGTCCCCAAATAGAGCGTAAGTACCCCAGAATTCCTTCATTCTTTAGGTCTTCCCCAGCTCCCTGTCGCTGACACGCACACCCCACCCTTTTTCTCACCGCGTGGGATTGCATCTTGGATCCCACCTTGTTGATGGATTTTGGGAGCTGCTTTCTTCTTGAAAGCAGACAAGGTGTGCTCAGGGATGCTCAGGCAGAGCTGCCTGCACAGGCATGACCTGGCAGCATGGGCAGATCCCTAAGGGAAGGCAGATCCTTTGGGATCTCATTTCTGTGGCCTGATTTGATGGGAAAGCCACCAGCCAGCTCAGCTGGAGCTGCTCCATTGCCACCCAGAACAACCCCTGACCTGGGAAAGATCTTCCCCACCAGCACAGATGCTCGTACCCCAGGACTTGCTTATCTCAATGAGGACCACGATTTATTTTCCTATTTTTTAGCCAAAACAGCGATACCTTACTTTTCCCAGCTCATAACTCAGGTCATTTCCTTGCTTATTTGCTTGCTGAGCTGTGCATTGCTCAGGGAATTAGGGATGCATGACTGCTCCAAGGAATGCTGGGGGAGTATTTGCTCATGCCCATCGCTGGGAGGTTTTTATCCCAATACCCAATTAACAAATTTCCCTCTTCTTTCCAATACGCAGCTGGTTCCTGGCACATCCAAATCCTGGTTTCCCACTGAGGGAGACGAACTGGATCCCAGTTAGTGGGGGAGCAGCTCTAAGCTGGGGACCAGGAGCCAGTTCCAGGCTATATTTCTCTCCTGATGGAGGATCATTTGGGATACCTCTAGCTCGTTAGCTGGCAGGGCAGATTAACCCATGAGGAGCCAGACAGCTGCAGTGGGTGCCACCAGCTGATCCAAATCCTCCATTTCCCCATGGAAAAGCTTTTTAAGCGACCTCAGCATGCAGAACAATGTCTGAAGGATACTGGTTTACCATGTCATGAACATCTTTAGCCACACTTTGAGCATCCCCGACTGAGGGAGAAGTAAAACCCATCCAAAATGGCCCCGTTTGCCAGCTGCAACCCAATGCCAGCACTTTCCTGGAGCCATAAATCTCTGCTTAAAGCTCGGCCCGGCTTCATGGAAAAATCACATTTCATTAGAAATATTTCATGTGCTTCTTGTTTGGGGAAAAAGTAAGACAAATGACTATTTAAAAAGTCCTTTGGCTGCATCTCCCTCTTAAATGATGCTGCATCTCCCTCTTCATTGATGCTGCATCTTCCTTTTCAATGATTATTTTACTAATCCAGCCCACCCCCTGCCATTAATAACTCTATTTCTGTAGCAGTGGATCCATTAATTTTATTGTGGTTTTTTGTTTGTTTGTTTGTTTTTTATTGTGAATACAGTTGTGGAGACCCTGGAGAACAAAACCCTTAATAAACTTCCTTCACTCATTATTCTGCTTATCTTGGTGAATATCAGGGGCTGATAGCCCTTTAGCCACCTATAGCTAAGCCTATACGGCCTTAACTAACTCCTACCAATGCAAAGCAAATAAATACCACCAAAATTAAAATTTACCACAGACTTTAGACACAGCACATCAAAGCAATGTCTTCTGAATATGCCCCGCATGACTATGAACCCTACAATTGCTCCAACCTCTAAAACTCCATCGGTGGGTCCATCTTTTTGGAGGGCAGAGAAGCACCGAGCTCAGTGCAAATCTTTGTGCGATGCCCCAGATGGGCAGCAGAAACTCCCTTTTGCTCTTACAGGTCGGTTGAGCTGCTGCAACCAAGAGGTTATTTTCTGGCAGCGAGGAAGGTTGGAGCATGTGCGAGCAACATCTGGTGCAGCTGTATTAGCGGGTGGATGTAGCAGATGGGGGTTGCTCAGGATGCGGGCCACCAAGCCAGCCTGGTAGAGGATTAATGATTATATTTCCAACATCTGGCCAGGAACTTCCTTGACAGTTACGTTAAGGAAAAAAAAAAACCACCACACATTAGCTTCATTTGCGATGTTCAGATTCAGCCAGTCTTGTCTGTAAGCATTTGGGTTTGCAGGATACTCAGCTGCCTTCAAGTCCTGCTTCTGTTTGTGAGATCAAAAAGGAAAAATCAAGGGGTAAAGGCTCAGAATATGCAGCTTGAACTCAAGTTATGCCGCGAAAACAAATATTTTTGATAAAATATACAGCACTTAGACACTTATGCTATTTACTTCTTTATCATCTTCTGTATTTCATGTCTTTTCCCCTCCCCAATCATGATTATTATCAGTATTATAAAGATACACAGGTGCTACAGGCAGCTGCAAAAGGCAACTCCATCACAATTTATCACCAAAGACACAAACTCCCCTGGGACCCACGTTGAACCTGCAGCACCCCGTGGGTCAGGCTTCAGGGAATCTGCAGTCAAATACATCAAATGAAATTATTCACGGAAGAATACAAGCAAATGGTGGAAAAACTACTGCCATGAATGATAGGGGGAGGATGATGCATCTGTTTGCAGGCGTGGCACCTACAATGCTTCTCAGTCCTGCGTGCAAAAGCCTGTGGATGATTTACACCTGTGTGTGCAAAGGGTTGCACGCGCAGATGCTACTTTGAGATATTTTAGGAGGAAAAGCCTTTGGGTTGGTTGGAGGAATGAAGCGTGAGACACAAAGCTCTGCAGGATGATTCTGTACTGGGGCAATGGGTTAAAACACCAGGAGCTCAGCCGAGGTCGCATTTCACATCGGCTCAGCGCGATGATTTTATGGCTGGGGAAGCAGATCGCTGCACGTTGCACCATTGACTTAAGAATTTAGCTGCAAAAACCCGCTCCCCCTGCAAGCCCAGAACACCAGCTAATTTTTCCTATCCCAACTCATTTTTCCACCCTCCTGCTTGAACGAAGCATCCCCTGCATCCCTCCTGAGTGCATCCCATTGCATTTGCTTGTCCTGGCTTTGAGCGCCGCGCTGCATGCGGGAGCTGCAATAAAAATATATCTTAAATAATGAATGCACTCAATGCTTCTGTCTTCCCAAAACACTTTCCCAGCTATACCTGGGCGTGTAGGAAACGCTTTGGATGCACTTAAACTTGCTACTGCGTGTGAGGCATGGAACACCTTTGGGGTGTGCAGGCTGTGCAGCTCAAATCTAGAGAGATGCAATGTGTTTTCACAGCATCCATCGATGCTCCACGTCTCACTAATCATTTAGAGAAATTTTCCCGGGGAGAACGCGTTAGACTAATTAGCAGCACTAAATAAACTAATAGCTGGAGGAGAAAGGAGAATTCAAGTTGCATTTTATTTTTTTAAAGATGGTTAAAGCATCTTTAAAGGCGAGGGGTCATTTTCTGGGGGCTGGAGTAAAGCAGTTCATCAATAATGAAGGAGCTGGCGATGGAGCAGCAGCAACACTGGAGCACTTGGGAAAATGCGATTATGAGAATTGCCTTATGCTCTGCAAACTGCCCTCGTAATTTGCTTAAAGGAAACATCCAACTGCACTTTAATATTTGAAAAATTTCATCGCAGCAGATCTTATAAGCTAAGCCAAGCAACCTGAGTACTGGGAGGAAAAAAAAAAAAAAGCAGCATGTCTGATCAGGGGGGTTTAATTCACACCCAGAGAAACATGACATTGCATGGCGGGGAATATAATTTCTGCCTCCTGGGCTCTCCTGCATCTCAAGGGTTCAGCTTTGTTTGATTCCCCTTTGATTAAAAGCAAAAGGCTCGTTGGGTGTTGGGGGTGCTGGGGTGCTCCGCTCCCAGCGTGGTGGCCCTGGGATGCACCAGGATGCAGGTGGCAGCCTCAAGGGACTGCTCCAGCTGCTGTCCCCAGGGGCTGAGGGTGATGGTCCCTTGCGTACCCCAATTGCTGCCCCACTTTGCTTGGGCGGCCTGAAAAGCCACAGCCCCCTGTGCACCCCTGGCACCCCTCCATGCACCCCTCTTCACCCCCATATGCACCCCCCATGTACATCCCTGTAACTCATGCGCACACCCTGCACCCCTGTGCACACCCCTGCACTCCCCCGTGCACAGCCTACACCCCCCGTGAACCCCTGTCACCTCCCCGTGCACCATGTGCACCCCCTGCACCCCCTCGTGAACCCGTCACCTCCCTGTGCACCCCCTGTACCCCGCCGTGAACCCATCACTTCCCCATGCACTCCATGTGCAACCTCTGCACCGCCCTGTGAACCCCCTTCACCTCCCCATGCACCCCCTGCACCCCCATGTGCACCCCCCAGCATCCCGCTGTACCAACTGCTGTGCACATCCCCACACCCCCATATGCACA
Organism: Strix uralensis; assembly: GCF_047716275.1. Classification (NCBI taxonomy): domain Eukaryota; kingdom Metazoa; phylum Chordata; class Aves; order Strigiformes; family Strigidae; genus Strix; species Strix uralensis. The sequence goes on along the minus strand of NC_133973.1, from coordinate 136,752,911 downwards.
CCCTGCGCACCCTCCCCTTGCAGCCCCCCAACTCCCCTTTACACAGCCTACACCCTCGGGGCACCCCCCTATGCACCACCCATGCATATCCCTGCACCCTTTTGTGCACCCCCCGTGCGCCCCCCTGCAATCCTTGTGCACCCCCCTGCCACCCTCTGTGCAAACCCTGCACTCCCTCGTGCAAACCCCCTGTGCACCTCCTTCACACCCCCCTTGTGCACCCCCTGCACCCTCCTGTGCGCACCCCTGTGCAAACCCCTGCACCTCCTTGTGTGAACCCTGCATCCCCTGTGCACCCCTCTGTGAAAACCCCTTGTGCACCCCTTCTGCACCCCCCTTGTGCACTTCCCTGTGCATCCCCTGCACCCCCTTGTGCACCCCCTGCACCCCCCTGTGCACCCCCTACAACCCCCTGCGCAGCACCCTGTGCACCCCTGCACCCCCCTGTGCAGCACCCTATGCACCCCCTACACCCACCTGCGCAGCACCCTGTGCACCCCGTGCACCCCCTTGTGCACACCTCGCACCCCCCGTGCCCTCCCTGCACCCCCTTGTGCACACCCCTATGCACCCCCTACACCCCCTGCGCACCCCTGCACCCCCTTGTGTACCCCCTACACCCCCCTGCGCAGCACCCTGTGCACCCCTGCACCCCCTCGTGCACCCCCCTGTGCCCTCCCTGCACCCCCTTGTGCACACCCCTATGCACCCCCTACACCCCCTGCGCACCCCTGCACCCCCTTGTGCACCCCCTGAACCCCCCTGCGCATCCCCCTGCCCACGCCCTTGCGCACTCCTGCACCCCGCTGTGCACCCCTGCACCTCCTTGTGCGCACCCCTGTGCAAACCCTGCATCCCCCCTTGTGCCTCCCCCTATGAACCCCCCGCACCCCCCTGCGCACCCACCTGTGCACACCCTACACCTCCTGCGCACCCCTCTGTTCACCCCCTGCACCCCCTTGCGCACTCCTGCATCCCCCTGCGCACCCCCTGCACCCCCCTGCGCACCCCCTGCATCCCCCTGTGCTCCTTCTGTGCACCCTCTAAACCCCCTGCACCCCCCTGCGCAGCCCCCGGCGCACCCCTGCACCCCCCCCGTGCTCCCTCTGTGCACTCCCTGCACCCCCTGCACCCCCTTGTGCACCCCCTTCACCCCCCTGCGCACCCCCCCGTGCACCCCTTGCACATCCCTGCACCCCCTTGTGCACCCTCATGCACCCCCCGGTGCAGCCCTGCACCCCCCTGCGCACCCCTTTGTGCACCCCCTGCACCCCCCTGCGCACCCCCCGCTCCCCCCCGCCCCCCCGTCCCCCCGCTCTGCCCCCGGCGCCCCCTGGCGGCCGCAGCCGGCGCGGGGCGGGGGGTGGGCGTTGCCCTCCCGCCGCTCTCTCCCCTCTCCCCACTCTATGGTGGCCGCTCTAGGCGGCCGGGAGGACTCTGCCACCGGCGGGGCGGGCCCTTGGCGGGGCGCGCGTCCCCTCAGCGGGGCGCTCCCGAGCTGCGCTCCGCCGCCTCTTTTTTTTTTTTTTTTTTTGTTTTTTTAATCCTTTCCTTTCCTTTTTTTTTTTTTTTTTTTTTTTTTCGTCAAGCTCGCTCCCCCGCCCTCTCCGCTCCGTCCCCGCCTTCCCTCCGCCGCCTCCTTTCCCTACCCGCTCCCCAGGGCCGGGACTCGGGACGCTGCTCGGTGCCCGCCCGCCGCTGCCCGTGAGGAAGAGGCGGCCTCTCCCCCCCCTCCCCTTCCCCTCACCCCCCATCCCCGCTCCTCCCGCCGACCGGGACTCGCCCCGAACCGGGAGGGAGACGGTCGCTGCCCGCTCCTCCTCCTCCTCCTTCTCCTCCTCCTCCTCCTGCAGCGGGGGCCGCATCCTGCTGCCGGGGGGAGGGAATTGATGTGGAGACCCAGCGCAGCACCATGCAGCCCCCGCCGAGGAAGGTGAGGGCCCCCCCCGGGGAGGCGAGGGGTGCTGGGGCTTTGGGGGGGGTGCGGGGGGCGGCCGAGTGGGGCTGAGGGCTGGGGGGGGGGGGGTGACTGGGATGGGGTAGGTTTGGGGCAAGGGGAAGGGGGGGCTGGGGGTAGGGTATGGGGGGAAGTGGGGAGTGGATGAGGGGGTCTGAGGGCACGGTGGGGGGGAGTGGGGGGCAGCAGGTTGGGCTGCCCGTGGGCTGTGTAGTGGTGGAGTCTGGAGGCAGGTTTGGAGAGGGAGAGCAAGTGTTGGGAGGGAAGGGGGCTGGAGGGGTGAATTGGGGGTGGTGGGGCCTTAGTGAGTGGCCATACGAGGTGGGAAATCTCTGGGGAGGGGGGGTTGGAGACTGGACATGAGGGGTTAGGGGTGGTGGGGGGGTGGGATGGTTCGGGTGTTGGGCTCTGGAGTCAGGACAGGACAGGGGAAGGGCTGGTGAGGAAAGAGGCACGGGGGGGGGGGGCAGCGGTTGGGCAGTGGGTGTTGGGGTGAACCCCCCACCCAGTGGAGGTTCCCCAAATGAAGGCAAGCAGTGACTGGGTAGGACTGGAAGGGGGTCAATGACTGCAGAGGGTGTTGAGACAGCATGTACTGGTTGTGGGGGGCTAGCAGCTGTATTTTGGGGGCTCAGCTGTGTTTGGGTGCTGTGATGGGTTGATGCCAAGAGCGATGGGTTGGTTGTCTTGGAGCAGAAGGTCACGTCTGGAGCTGATGCGAGGATGCAGGCTATCCCGGCATGTGCGGGCGAACAGGGGCAGCCAAGAATGTGCAACATAATGTGTGATGGGAACAATCTACAAATGCAGCGGGGAGGCTTTCTGCTGTCCGTGCAGTCCATGGGAATATGGGGTGCTTCGCGTTAGCGGGGGGCTGGTGCGGGAAGAGACGTAAGAAGGAATGTAGACTTGGAAAAAAGGCTGTTCCTAGGGTGGCTTGGCGGTGTAGGCAGGTTGTTATCTGGAGACTTGAGCTGTAGTGGGGTCTTGAGCTACGTGTAAGTACTGATACATGGAGATTTATTGGTTAGTTATTTTGAGGGTTGTATGCAGTGGTCGGTGTGTGGGGAGAAAGGGGGAGCTGGACACGGGGAAGTGGGTCTCAGGATGGGGAGCCTGCTCCTTTACAGGCACCGTGGAAGGGAGTTTTGTGGTTTTGAGATTTGTGTGTGTTATATATTCTTTGCGATGCTGCCCGATTAGGGTGGTTTGGGCTGTAACCGTTTCCAGTCTGATTGTCGTCGCTCGCCGTAGATGGTTGAGATCTCATCTGTGATGTTGAGATTTCTCGGTGAGGAGAGGAGATTGCAGGGGTTTGCCGGGTGGAGAGCTGTATAATAGTGACTAGGAGAGCTTGGGAGGGGAGGAAGAGTTGAGAGGGAGCGTAAACAGAAATCCCTTGTCATCCCCTGAGCTCCCCAGTAGCCCTGGCAGGCAGCTGCGGTGGAGATCTCTCCTTGGCTCATTCCTGCCTCTCGACCTCTTGTTTTGCGGGTGGACTCTGCTTTTGTTAAACAGTTCTTATTTCTGTTTTAGCTTGCATTTGGCGGCTTATTTATATTACGTGTGTGTCATTCTTTGCCTATATTATTTCATTTGAGATTATTTCCATTACACGGGTCATCTTCTGGGGGTTTATTTATTTTGAGTAGGGTTTTTTTCATATATAGACAAAACTGAAAATGCTGAAAGTTCATGTTAAAAATAGACACTTTTTCTGCTTAAAGTTGAGGGCGTACATGAGATTTTTTTTGTCATGTGAAAAACTTGTCTTTATATAATGTTGTAATTAAAGGGTGCTTGTTGCTGGGGGATTGTTTTCAGTGTTAAAACTGAGGAAGCTTTTGCTGGCTGATGAGATCTAGGGGTTTTTTGCCTGACTAGCGAAGAAGAGGGAGATCTGTGTCTTCTTCCTCTGAATTTTTCATCTCTCTTCCCCCATTACAGTAACTGTTTGGCATTTCTGTCCTCATGAATACAGAATGTCTTCAGATATGCTGGTGATAATTTTTAGGCCGATACATGGATTCGCTGTGATCACTAGAGGGCTTAAATGCCAAGACCTCTTGTTTTATAGAAACAAGAACAAAATAACCCCAAGGTTTCCTCCCATAATCAAATCATTCCTGATGCCAGTGCCAATGGTGCTACCTGCCAGTTATCAAGTAGGTTCCCAGAGTATTGAAATTTTAGTTCACAAGATTCAAAGGAAAATTACACCAACACTGAAAAATGGGAGGCCAGCCTTCTGAAGCGCTGTATAGAGGGCTCTTTTGATCTGATGCACAACCAAAAAAGCAACTTGATGTTTTAGCTATCTTTAAATGATAGCAATTGTAGGACAGTTTAATAAATTTCAAAATTGGGTGACTTGCACTGAAGTGCTCAACGTATATACTATCTTCTTTTTTTTTTTTCCCATGGCCTGCTTTTTTTTTTTTCTTGGTAGGCAAAATTATCTTGTTGCACACAAGCTACCCTCCTAGCTTTTGGAATAAAATTGCACTATTGTTAGTAGTTGGACACAAGCATGAGATTCTTGCCATGTGCAGTGCCAGCCTGCTGGGGTGACAGCACTTACTGAAATCAGCCTTTATGAATGTTGCATAGGGTTAAACTGCACACTTAACTCCCTCTTTGAATTTTCCACTGAAATGTGCAATTTCAAAATAGCTGAAGGACATGAATTGGTTTTTTTCTTGTTGAAATTTGACTTAAACTCTACAGAATATAGATGTGGTCTGTGTTTTTTTTTTTTTTGTAGGTGAAAGTTACACAAGAGCTAAAAAACATTCAGGTTGAGCAGATGACAAAACTTCAGGCCAAACATCAGGCAGAATGTGAGCTACTTGAAGATATCAGGTAAGGTTACAGAAAATGCTACCAAAATTCTTTTAAGATCCAGTTTTTGGAAGAACATTTGAGTTACAAAACTTCAGGAACTGACGATGGAATTTCCTCTTTGGATTTCCTGCTTTTAGGCTGTTAAAGTTTTGACACAGCTGGAAATTATAACTGGAGCTAACACAATGCAAACCATTTTGTCTTCTCTTCAATGGGGGAAATGTTAAAAAAAAAGTCACAAACAACATACAAAAAGCATTGGTCTTTTCAGCAATATTTCTCTATATAATAGAATAAGACTTTGATTTACCAGTTGTAAGAGGCTGCTAAAATTATTAAAATACTTTAAAACCACTGATGATTTATGTCTCACTGTAATAGCTTTGAACAATACTTTTAAATAGATTATATTTTTTACCAGAAACTTATAAGAAGATTCTTGCATTTATTATTTAAAACTCTGCACAGGTGAAGATCAATCAGGAAAATCTACATGACATCAATTGTGGGGGGTTTATTATTTATTTTACCTAACGTGATTGCTTCTCTCAAAGTGAAAAGTTCGCTTTTAACAAAATAGAGTGGTAGCGTGTACCTGGCATTATATGGAGGATTAATCATTCCATTCGGGGAACATCAATTTCTAGAATGGTTCTTCTGTAAAATATTCAGCAGTAAGTCCACTGCTGTCCTGTTCTTTTTGGCAATGTATAGTCCACTTGTTAATTGTTTAAATGAGATTTCTTGCTTTTTATTTGCATATAGAATGCAAATGTGTTAGCTTTGACAGATGACGTACTGTTGTCTTGCTCTCACAGTGTCCTTTTTTCATAAATCAGAGTGTAGAGGCTTGAGCCTTCTCTCCCGTTTTTCTTCTGTGGGCGTTGAAACACTTTTTTTTTTGTATGGGAAAGATCACAGCTTTCATTTCCTTAGATTGAAATTAGTGGCTGTGCAGTGTTTAACTAGCAAATGCTGAGTAATAAGTAACAGACTGATCCAAGGAATTTTTTCCCCCTAGATAGGAACTTATTTTTAGAACATCTAGGCCAGGTACTGCTGCTCTAGTCCAGGTTTTGTTAGTATTTCCTATTTTCCAGGAGCTTATAATTACTTCAGTCTGAAGTCATAAGCTGAAAGACGTCATAAGGATTATTAGCCTGTGGATACAAAACCAGGAAAACATGTGAAAATGCTGGCTTAAAATATTCTTCTTTAATGTAATTTAATTTTTACAGTTAATTTGTAAATTTTTGTTATGGATTAAGAACTCGGTTAATATATTTATGTTAGTGAATTAAATATATTAACCAAGTTCTTAATCCACATAGTCTCTGTTCAGCATTCTTGTTGCAAGCAATTGGTGTTTGCAGAATCACTGTGGATTTACAGATTAAACATTCTTTAAACATGGAATGATGTGATAGGGTATGACAGCTCCATCGTGCCAATGTTCAAATATCAGATAACAGAATAAGAGACAACGAGAGAGTTTTTGCTTAAAAACATTTGCTGAAAAAACCCCTGGTCTTGGTTTGTGATGCAGAGGCCTTTTAATCGCATCTAGCTGTGAAGGAGGAGCTGGGCTTTGAAGGTTTGGTAGTCTCGAGGCTGCGCCGGTCAGCGTGTGACACTCGTGTGAGAAGTTGGGTGTCAGCCTCATCATCCCGTTGCTTGTGTATTTATGACTGTATTCAGGATATGCAGCCACCGTGATGCCGGAGTGTTCCAGAAAGCAACGCTCGCTGGAACCACACACAGGATCTTTTTGTCTCTGGAATGAAGAATTATTTTTATAGAAAGCAGCCTGCTGTTATCCAAAAGTATTAAATTTTAACTGAATGCTGTTTGTTTATCGAGACGAGAGAGTCCGGGTCCTTTCGTAGCACTGTTGGAGCTTTCAGGCACTGCACGAGTACATCTTCCTACTCTTGTCTTATGCTGCTCTGAATTCTACAAACTTAACTGCTGCAGTGGCAACAAGAAACTCTGAATACATGGCTTGCAAGCTAGTGATTAAGAATGTATATCTTAAAATGTTAAATTATTCCAAATAATGATTGTATTTGTTCGCATAGAAATGCAAGCATTCGAATCACATATGCAATACTTATATACCATAGTATTTGTATAGGATTTAAAACGCCTAATTATATTTTCTTAATATCATTTTGGTTCAGTTTTGTATACAACTAAAAGGAAGCATTACAAGGAAAAGATCAAAAAGTTCTCTTATGAGTTCTAGCAGAATATATCTATTGTCTAGTATATTAGCAGATGATTTTTGGCAGCCTACCAGATCATAAGCATACTTGCCATTCCGATAGCTTTGATATCTTTATGCAGAACTGAGCTCTGCTTTAAATGTTTGTAGTTTGAAGGCTTAAACTATGTCATTTTGAGAGGACGAAGACTGAACTACTATTTATTCCAAATGGGATTCTTCTTGGTCAGGCTTGAGGCAAATAGGTGTAACTACCATTTCTCCAGGCCCTCTGCAGATACTTCATCTCCTTGAGGGCTGTACATAAACAAAACCACCGTGTTTATTTAAATCTAAAATATGTCTTCTTTTTGAGCGATATTACAGTTTTTTTGTATGCAGGGATTTAGATTCAGGTGCCGGAGGCCATGAAGAAAAGGCAACGTGTTTTGCTCATGGAAAAGCGTACCTAGGACTTGACAAAACTACGTGCTGGTAGTTGAGTGGAAAGCTTTCCTGGGAGTTGGATGACTTTTGACACAACGTAAAATTCTAATACCCATTAAAAAAAAATAAAAATATCCACAGCAGTCTTACAGACCGCGTTGTGTTTCTCTTCTCTGTGGGAGCTTAGTAGCAGTAAAGTTGAAGTATCTTTTTATGACTTGACAAGACTATAATAAAAAATGTGTTCTGAAATGTGTTAGCAAATAGGTTTAAAAATACATTTCTGTGTTTATAATCTCTATTTGGCTCTTCGTGTTACATTTCTTCATACTTGGTGACTGGGGAATTTGTGGAACAAGTGATTCAGGATGCTTTTAGGATCATTGGCTCGGTTTTAGGCATGACATATGTTTATCTTCTGTAGCTCACTAAAGCTACTATATCCTTTCATGTGGTAGATCTGTGCTGGCATTACTATAAAAAAGATTGTCTTTCTGCAACTGTGATGGAGAAGGAGGTTTTTTCCCCCTGAAAGGTAAATGTAGGCTTTGTTGCTGTGAACCAGAAATCCGTCAGAGTTTCTCTATGCCTGGAAGTACTTCTTCACTCTATCCACACCTGGCTGCTTTTAGGCAGCAAGTTAATTTTTTTTTTTTTTCCAGAGGCCAACTGGGTTATGAATGGCTGAATTTATCAGAGGTGTTGGCAATTTTCATGTATTTAATTTTGGCTTTAAAGATTGCCTTATTTGATTGGTGGTAGTAAGTCAGTCACACGTAGTAGTCTGAAATTGCCTTTCATTTGCCAGGACATGTGCACGCACACAAAAGGAAAGTATGCCTGTGTCTGCAAAATTGTAAAGAATTCTGTATGATCCGCATTTTAATTTAATTCGGTATTTCTGTAATGTATTTATAGGCTATAGACTTTATAAACTTGTTAGGTGATAGTTGGTTTACCTTGAATGTTATCTCAAGGCCTGCTTTTCAGAAGGACTTATATGCCTTTACAGTTTTTGCTAATGTATTCTAAAATGTCTTTTTTAAAACTTCTTTGCTTTCATGTTTTGCCAGCAAGAATGAGGTTGTGGTTACATGGCTGTTTTAATCTGTTCTAAAGTCTGGATGGCCGCTCAAGGGCCAGCTCTACTTGCCAACTATTTTTACTGTCTCCCTGTAGGAGCACAAGGATGGGTGAACCATGTGGATTAGGGAATTTACCCACCTGAAATCAAACCTTCCCCGACTCTCCTCCCTAAAGGGGATGGTTTTTGGATAAATGCATCCCCTGTTTGCTGCATGGCTGCACAAGTGCTGCTGCTAGTGTGAGAGGTAGGAGGAACTGGTACCTGAGGAGGAGAGGGAAAGCAAGACTGTGCAGTAGCAGCCCAGGTTCCCTTTGGATTTAAGTCACTGTGTAAGCGCAGCCTAAGCTCCTGTAGAAGGCACAGCTGCTGCTTTATGAATTACAGAGCTAGAAAGGCCACCTTATTTAAGTCTTAGCTAATTTTTGCTCTCTGGATGTGTTGATCCTATGTCACTTCATCATTTTAAGTCAGTTGAATGTACAGCATGTTGAAAATAGATGTAAGGATCGCATGATTTCTGGCTGAGATGGAATAGCAGTACAGTCATTTGTTGGGTCGCAAATTTAGTTTTTCATCACTTTCAACTAAATTCACAGTGTAAAAGCAATTGCCAGAACGATAGGCTCATAATCTTCGTGTGCTCCTGATACGGATGCAAATATGTGTACAGATACAGATACCTCCTTCTGTTTCTTTCCCTTTTCTGTCCTTGTGGTTTCTCCCTCCTTACTTTTTATTATTTAAAATATCTTCTCATTGTTTGGTCTAGCATATATTGCAGCGTATTGTATCCTATAAATTCATTCAACTACTTTTTTGGTAAAGCTACATTCTCCTCTATTTCTGTGTCATTTGCTGTTCTCCTTCTGTTTTGCTTGCGTGGTATGTTCTGTCTTGAATCCTCTCCTCCAGAGACTTGCTCTCTGAAGATTACTTCTTCCTTCCAATTTGACAACTTGTTTTTCCTGCCAGATACTTCACCTCTTCCCTAGTCCGTCCTTTATCCAATTCCGAGCTTGTGAGTTTTAATTAGTTCTTGGGCATCACCTCTATTTCCGAGCTGCTTTCGTATTTAATGTTCAGCAGTACCGCTTGCTTATGCCTGCGAGGTTTGTTAAGCCTCTGGGTTTACTTGCTAAGTGAGGAGATCTTCTTGTGGGTCTTCCTTAACACTCCAAGCCCTTTCTGGTCTCAGATGCTGTTGCACTGTCAGCTGGGCTGTCGCTTCTGCTCTGCTGAGACGTAGCAGCAGGTTAGATGTGGAGTATGTGGGTGAGGAAAGAATGAACTTGCAAGGGGTTTGTGTTTATGTGCCCAGTACAAGGACAGAGTACTACTTCGACGTCTCTAACTTGGTGTCTCATTCCTGTCATAACAAGCCTGAGTGAACAGTACAGATACTTAAAAAAAAAAAAAAAGTATGAATGAGTATGTATCTGTAGATAGCCAGTTGCTGCTAGTTTTAACATGTCATTTTATGTATTCCACTTAATAAAGTTGCACGTAACCTTTTGCTGTGAATATACTTTGTACTCTCCGGTGGAATTTGACTATGCTTCTGTAATCTCACTGATTATGTTGGTGGGTTCGTGATAAGGTTTACGGCAACTTTGGCTGTGAGTCAAGCTACTGAAGTAGAAACTAACTGCAGTTCCAAATTTAAATACAGCAAATCTAATATAGCAGCTATAACGCAGATCACTTAACAGATACCGTGTTAGGGAAAAGTCTCGTCAGAGTATGGATAGTGCTGCAGAAGGATAAGTAACTGGAAAAGAAAACTGTAAAAGAATATATATTTATATGTATATATAGCCACATATACTAGGAAGCTGTAAGAGATTCTGAAAAATTGTGAGAAAGCTTTACTTTTCCTGTCCTGAGGCAAAGTGGTAGTGAGGAGTTTACCCTTCTTCCTGCTCTTTCCAGTCTCCAGCTGCAGGGAATGTGATTTGTTTGGATGTTCTTGAACCCTGTATTGGGCTTCAGAGCATGTTTGCCTCTGGCTAGTGGGTATCTGATAAGGCCTTCATCTTAAATTCCTCTCTTTTCATGAGGAGGAGGTCATCTTTTTTCCTTTTTACTTCTCAGAAATTTGTCCTTCATTGCCACCTTTCCTTTTCCTTCAAGGTCGTTCACTCCATTCAGCAGATGTAATGCTTGCCTCTAGTGTTCATGGCTTTAAGTAGGAGCAGAGTGATTTTTTTTTTTTTTTTCTGTGCTTACAGATTCTGAAATCTGCCACCCGCCAAAGTGCAAGACAGCAGAAGAATTAGAAAAACTCATGAAAACTGCACAATATTGCTCTAGTCTGGGTTTGACTCACACTTGGGGCTTTCCTTGTGTGACTAGCGGATCTAGAGGCTTAATTTTTTTTTTAAAGCTTGCAATTTCCTTAGGAGTTGATGACATTTCTTTCCTCTTGGGTTGATCTTTCTCACCACTAGTGAGTATTGTGAGTTCATGTATTTATTTTTTTTTTCCCAAGCTCTGTTAATTAGCTGAGGACACACAGCAGAATTCTTTGCTATAACACTAAATATGCAGAAATTTCAGAAATTTTGAGAAAAGTTGATGGTGTTACTTCTGAATAACATTCCCTATAAAGATACCACAGAATCTGTGGTCTGGGCACGTTACCTATAATTAGGCAGTCCTTTAATGAGATGCTTGCATTCTTGATGGAATTAAAATCTGGTGATGTTTTGACTGGAACTATTTGAGGGAAGCTTGGAATGTACTTAAAAAAACCCTGTTGCCTACTGGGTGTGGAAGTCCAAGTTTTGAGGAAAAAAAAAATAAGTTTCAGTATAAACATAGCCACAGTGTAATGATTCAGGCCTATCTTGGCACAGTGAAATTGAGAAATGGACCACACTCCTTCATTTTTTTTATCCCTGACATACAAAAAGTAATGAATCTCCTGTTTCAGTATTTCTAAGTAGCTTTACAGTTTTTGGTTAACTGATGAAGGTTCAATTGTCAAAAGATGATTCTTTGGGGTTTTATTTGTAGCAGAAGTACTAGTGTAAAAAAACAACAAACCATTTCTCACATCAGAAAGTAAACTAATTTTTTTCTCCACTCTAGCTTTAAGGTTTACATTTGAATGAGCTTTTGTTTAGTAAAGCAATTCCAACACATGCTCTGGAAGTCTGATTTTTAAGGGCTTGTGTTTCCTCAGAAGCTTTCAGCAGAATTTGGGCTTGTTTGGTTTGCTGGTGAGCGCTGTGCCTTTAGTGTGCATTTGTCTTGGAAGACAGTAAAAAGGTGATTCTGGTACTAAGTACACGACTTGCATTCTTTGCCAAAGGTTGCATTTTCAGTTTGGACTCAGTGCTTCGTTTTTAAGAATAAATTCTTTAGCTTTCAGAAAGTTGTGGAGGCTTTTTTTTTGTTTGGAATTTTATCCCAATATGGCCTTTCCTGGAGCTATCATTTTTCACCACAATGTTACTTGGCAGAGCTCTAGAAAACCAGCAGTCTGCAGTCCTGTAAAGTTGCCATTGTTACAGATTTTTATGGTGACAATTGCAAGGCACAGCTGAAAATCGACCAAGTTAGGGATGTATATTAGAATATATAGTACAGGATAATTTTAAAGGAACAAAACGCTCTTCCTTTGATCCACTTGATCAAACCCAAGCCTGATTCCGTGAGGAAGGCTTTCCCTTGGAGGCTCTAAGTATTTTTAATCCCGACTCTTACTTCCAAAACCCAGTACGTAAAAGGAATTGAAGATGTTCAGGACATACCGCAAATGTCATGATAAGCTGTATTGGGAAGAGGAAGAGCATTCTTATCATTCCAGACACAATTAGTGTAGCCTGGCTTAATTTCCTATGGTGTTTTGTTGTATTTGTTTCATCTTGTTTGGTGGGAAAAGGTTTATTTTGAAGGTTTTGCATCCTTTGCCAATAGTGCTTTTAGCATCTTTTGCAGACAGTGCTTTCAGCCTTTTTAGCATAACCTACAGAAAGACTTCTGTAAACCATATCTGCTGTGGCTTGGGACACGGAGGCTGTTGATAGAGGGTACTCCACCCTTTCCATCTAGCTTTGTGGCTGAAGATGTTTTGTTTTTTTTTTTTTTTTTTTTTTCCTTCACTTCCATGCCAGCCTTGTTTTTCCTCTGGAGGTTATTTTAGACATTCACAGATGAACATGGAGATGTGCATCAGCTAGTGAAGCTGGTTTCGTGTTAGTCCGGTTCATGGTCCATTATATTATCTGTCTTGCGGGCACAGATTCTTGTCTCTTGCCTCTGTGAGAAGGGTGTGGTGAGTAGTAGGAGACGGTATTACACCACCAGAACTGGCTTCGCTGAAGTGTTTTTGACTGTGTGTCAAGCTGGCTCAGAACAAGTTCAATTTTTGTCATGCTGAAAGTACCCACTAGCACGCTGTGAGCGGTAATTCTTGGCAATGACAATGTTTGTGCCATAGAACTGGAGTTAATCGGAAAGTAAAACCTTGTCCACTGTCCCTAATGCAAACAGTGTCGCAGGTTGGTGCTTCTGAAAAATAATAATAATAATAATAAAGATACTGCTTTTCATAGATGCTGATATGACTCAGAATACGACAGTCCTTGCTGTATCTGAAGTGGTTTTAATGTTTTTACTAAAAGTTGTAATTGGCACCTGTGTGTATTTTGTGTCTCCTAAAGGCCAGTTGAAACTGATCTAAGTGGATGCTGAAGATCCTCTTAAGAAATGTACAGAATTTACCTTATAGACCTGTTTCACCAGTCTCCTGATGATGCGTTGTGTGAATTTCCTTTTAATCTTTGAGCTTCTGCATTGGGGCCAAGTCCTGCCTAGGAATCAAAAGGGAATGGCTGGTCTCATCTCCCATCAGGAGACCTTGAAAACCTTTTGCATTGAACCTTTTCAGTGCTAGTGAGTGGGAAGCTTGTCCTGACAAATGAGGGAAACGATATTATCAGATCATACCTCATGTAAATACTCTTCATAGGGGAGGCAGAGGTGAAAACAGAGATTGTTTTTGTTGTTTGGTTGGGTTTTTTCCAGACAGGGACCAATGTAGCGTGGTTATCTGACTGCAGAGAACTTAGTACCGTGTTGCTTTGCTTGCTGTTCCCAGCTGGTCGTTGAGATCAGCTTCTCCTGCTCCTACTGGATATTTAACCCAGCTGTTATCTTGTATTACAGTTGGTGATTTTAGTTTTCTGATGAATGTGCATCCAGCGTCTTATTTTTTTTTTGTCTTAGTACAATCTGTGAGCTTGTTTAATCTTCTTAGTTGCTTACTGCAGTATGAAAGCACACAAAAAAAGGTGTTCTGCATTCATCTTTTTAAAAAGGGGCTGTAAAAAAAAGGGGCAAAACCTAATCAAACCAAAGTTATTCCAGTCAAGTATTTGCAGTAAACGAAACTGGTTTATAATAGCTCAAAGTGGTGCTTTTCTGTTTGTTTTTTATAGGAGGTTTTAAAATTTTAATAACATTTTTCCAAAATGCGTAGTAGGAATGTTAAGTTAGAGGCTTTTTATTGAATTAGTGTTTGTAAGTGTTCAGTTGTGTTTGTTTCAGAAATTAATTCAGAAATAAATAATACTTCCAATTAATACTTCAGGAAAGAAAGTCAAAGTAACTGAAAAAAAAATCTGTTGAAATCTAGGGTTTTTTCCTGTGTGCTATTGTAAGCATGTAGATTCTATTCTTAGATTTTTAAACTTGTTCTTAATGTTCGGAGATGTTCTTTGTAACAGTGTTTTGAGTTATTTTAAGTATTCCTTTCTTTGTGCCTGTGAGAATGCGGTTAGGTCCAATCTCCAGCGGCTCCAAGAAGGTTGTTCACACACATCTCTATCCTCCTGCGCTTTCTCCAGCAAGCATCCTTTTAATGAGAAAGACAAAATGCGTTGGTGTCTAATTTTATGAGAAGAGCTCAGCCATGCAGAAAACTTTCGAAGATTTATGGTGGTAAAGCCACTAAGTATAGTTATTTCTAGCTTGTGTGCCAGATGTGAGCCAGTGTTAGTGAAGAAAAATTTGGCACTTGTGACCATGTTTAAATACATACAATACTGAGCATAAATAATTTTTTTTTTTTTTTTGGCTCTGCTATATTCTGTATGCATATTTGGAGGAGGGGGAAAAAGGGAGGAGGCAAAAAAACCAAACAAACCACAATTTTTCTTGAGGGTATGATACTCTAAGATGATCTCAGATCAAAAGTGCTTTTAAAGATGTTTGAATATAAGAATAACTGAATCTGTATATATTGTGAGACATTCCTGGCAATATTTGGAAAGGTTGGAAATTTGAGAAATTACATAAGATTATTTTCTAAGGGTATAAAAGGTGGAAGTACTTTGCTTTTAATTCAGAGTTTGAGGATGACGGAGATGAGGGCCTGAATTTTTTTTTTTAAATGAAATAAAATTGACCCAAACCTTTTTCAGACTTTTAGCAGCATCGTAAAATAGTTGTATCTCTTGACATAATTGCGAAATTCTACCTGGAAACATTACCATATGTTAGGCTGCTGAATGTCTGTTAATGTTTGATCTAAAAATCAATGTCTGCCCATCCTAAAATCAGGCAGAGACAGAGGAGAGAGGCTAGAATGACTTGAGAATTCAAAAAACAAAAAAAAAAAATCAGAAAGGCAATAATAAGCAACAGTATGGTGTCTTGATTTCTAGCAGCTGCTTTTCATGCTGTTGGTCCCTACCCAGCCTGGTTTTGGCCTATCTTATCTCTAAATGTACTTTGCTTGTTTTCAGCTGTGTTGCCACTAGTGGAAAAGGGTGTAGATGGCAGCGGCTTTACATGTTATTTTAATGTGCTTGTTGTTTATGAAGTTTTCTTTCATGTTAATTGATTTTGTGTGATTGTTTCTAATTATCTCTATGTGATCTAAGCTGACTAAATAAGAGGACAAGTAAATATAGCTGCCTAGTAACACCTAATTAGGTCCTGCTTTTGAATTTCCTCTTTATCTTCTCATTCTTGCCCTGTTTTTCTCAACGCTGTTAGTCCCTGTAATTGTGTGAGAGACATAGTGCACAGGTGAATGTGTTCATGTTTTCTGTGTGAGATCTGCTACAGTATTTCTATGTTTGTATAGTTGGGGGAAACCAAGCCATTTCTGGGAATGCTAGTATTACTTCCAGGATTCGGTTCCATCTGAATTACAAGAAGGAGAACAAACGAATGGAGAGGACCATCGCAAGGTTTTTTTTAAACATGAGTTGTAACAAAGCCCAGACCTTTGAATTTTAATAAATTTATTTCCCCAGCTCCTGTGGTGTTAGTGTAAGGTGATAAACTTAACTTAATTCACTATACCAGCAAGACCAGAATACATAGGTGCTCTTTAAAAATAGATGTGCCTCCAAGGTATCTCCCCTGGGGTGTCTAACCAGTAAGAATTTCAAGCTACCACACCTTTTGCCTTGACAGAACCAGCTGTTTTCTCCTTCAGCGAGGAGATGGAATTGAATACAGCAGTTGCTCTTGCTGCATCTGTTTGATGTTACACTGCTCTGCTTCTGTCTAGCACTGCTTTCAGTTTGGCGTACGGGGAGTAAGAGCTGTAGTTTGTCCTTCCTGATACTGGATTGGAGGAAGTAGTTTGGTGACTGGAACGATCTCACCCCCCCACCCCGCTGGGTTCTGCAATGAGAGCTACAGGGGTGACTTGTGTTTCTTTAATACATAGGTCTGTATCTGGAAATACGTCCAGATAGAATATTGGGGAGCAGATCTGGCTGGCTTTGCTCTCTAAATGGATAAAATGTGTGCTGTGGGGCACAAGTTCATAGACTCATAGAACAGCCTAGGTTGGAGGGGACTTCAAAAGACCCACGTGGTCCAACCTTTTGTGGAAAAGGGAGCTGAGATGAGATTACGTGGCACCCCGTCCGATCCTGTCCTGAAAACCTCCAGCAATGGGGACTCTACCACATTCATGGGGAGATTGTTCCAGGGATTGATTGTTCTCCCTGTAAAAAAATTATTTCTTTTATCAAGATGAAACCCCTCCCAGTACAACTTGTACTGTTGCCCCTTCTCTTCTCCATGTGGCTCCTTGTGAAGGGAAGCTGTATGACCATACTAGACAAGGAATTGTAGAGCTGGGCCCTTCTAGTTTAGGCTCAGTGGTAACACAGCCAGTAGTATTTATGTGTTTTCAAGTAGAAGACTACAAAATTCTTTTTTTTTTTTTTTTTCCTCGCCTCCTTTCAGTGCTCCTGGAGAGGACAAGAGTGTTGAATGAGACTGTGTCTGGCGCAGTAGCGGTGTTGAAATAGCAGATCTATGTGGCAGGGTAGTGTGGTGTAGAACTGTGGGTTGTAAAAGCTGAATGTTGTGCATTTCAATACCTCATAACAACAGAGAATTTAATTCTGTTTACTGAAACTATCCTTAGGTTGTTTAAAAACCTTTTGATACTAGATGATGTTTTTTCCTCTATATAAAAGCAGCCAATAAATCTACTAGAGTTGATCTTTTTGAAACTTTGATCATCCAGACAGGGAAGAAAATGCCTGTAGTGTGGTTTTTTTGGTTGTTTTCTTTTTTTTTTTTCTGGGGGGAGAAGTTCTCTTATTTCAGGTATGCCTAAGCAGGATAACAGAAAGATGTGTGAGTTTGTGAGAAAAAAGATTCAAGGCTTATGACTTGATTTTCTTTCTAGATTTTTGAGGAATCTTTGCAGTTAAAAGAACACTCAGATCTCTGTATAGCAAACATTAATATTTTTGGGGTGCTGAAGTACTTTGTATAACTAATGTCTCTGGGTCTGTTAGCGGGAGTTATAGCTATTCCTTATATTCCACATTTTCCACCCAATAGTAGAAAAGAGATGAAAGAAGAGTAATTTCT
The DNA here is from genome assembly GCF_047716275.1 of Strix uralensis. NCBI lineage: Eukaryota > Metazoa > Chordata > Aves > Strigiformes > Strigidae > Strix > Strix uralensis. The sequence goes on along the minus strand of NC_133973.1, from coordinate 136,735,517 downwards.
ACAGTGTCTTTGAGCAGCTGCAGGAAGGCTAGTTTGTATCTGCTTCATAGCTATTTTCTGTGTGTTTTAAATACAAGTGAAGAGCTCAAGAGTGTAATGATCTAGGAGGTGCTGAGTCTTTTGAATCATATATAGTGACAGACTTGAAGTGCACTAGTTCTCTTTGGGCATCCTGTGTTTGCTGTGTAAAAGGTGCAGAAGCACTTGATACGATGCGGTGACCAATGTGCAGGCTTGCAGAGTAGCATCTGCCTAAAAACTTCTGCTCTAGCAAAATGTCTGCAGAGCTTAAATGACGTGCGTTATGTTCAAATAGGTTAAAAAACCTCCAACCAACAAAAAAACCCCAAACTTTAAAAAATGTTAATCTGTATTTCTATTAATCTATGTGAGAGCAGATTTTGGTTAGTTACTGTAAGCTCATCAGTTGTGTAGAAAACAAAGCAAGCTATGTCCTCTATTTTTTCTAAGCATTTGAAGCTTGGGCTTTTCTGCTGAGGAGGTAAACATAATCTTTGTTATTACAGGAGTCTTTAATTTGTAAATCTGCAGAGTTTTGATGCCAGTATCCAAAGACTAGTTGAAGTTGCTATTCCAGTCTGTCGCTGGGGGAGAAGTGACCTACTGTCTCTAATGCCAGGGGAATGAAATCCTCTATGTTTCTCTTGCTTCTGTAGCAGCTACCAGGCATTCGGTACCCAAGAAATAGTATAAACATCTACATAAAGCGTTTGAGCATCATCTAGTGTGTTGCTGAAGCCTGATAAAAATGTTCTTTAATTCTTTCTTCTGCACATGCTTCCTGTTTGCGCTCCCTTTTCTTTTGGTAAGAGGTGACTGTCTTCGCTTTCATCTGTTCCAGTGTGCAAGTAGGAGTGAAGGTATTTTTCTTTTAGTTGAAATCAAGGATGGTGGTGTTGTTATTCCTGATTTCCTGGGGAGACTTGGACTTCTGACCAGTCGTGTTCTGTGTCCTGCAGCCAAGGCTTACCGTTACCGCAGAGCTCTGCTGTGCCAGAGGAATGTGACTGTCGACAGTGGTCTTTGTTCTGGAGTTCGGGGCAGTCTTTTAAACACCCTGGGCCTAGATTGTGCAGTGCGTTGAGTTTTGGTCTCCCCCTAAAAGTTTGTTTTCCTTAGCAGGGGTGCTTTGATGTTCACTGCTTGCTGGGGCTGATTAATGCCGAGTCCTTCCCATGGAGGTGCAGTGCCGTGCTGCTGTCCAGTTAATAACTGAGACCAGATCTTTCAGCCAGAGAGATGTTACGTGAATCTAGACACAGCCAAATGCTTTTCTACTCTCAAGTGAGCAAATGGATCTCCCTGCTGTAGAAGTTTATCTGTTGAGATTTTGAACATTTTTTTTCTTTCTAAATTTGGCAGGTTAGTTCAATATTACGCTAGATGAGGGCTGGGCCTGATTTTGTTGGCATAGCTAGCCAGATGTTTGAAATGGGTTTCACCTTATCTTCACCCAGCTATGCTGGCGAACTGCCACCGCAGAGACAACCTGTATTAGCAACTGTTACAGTTTTACTCCAGCTTTTCATTCAGGAAAAATAGTCTAGATGATACTCCTGCTCCCCAAAAGTGCTGTTTTCACAAATTTCCAATTTAGTCATAAAATCTTAATTTCCAGTTAAGCACCTGAGCTGTGTTTCCCCTCTGGGAAGATTATCCTCTGTTGGGCTTCCTGTTCCAAGGTGTTTGTAGCAGCTGATGCTACTGCAGGTAGTAAACGAGATCAAGGAAAGCCAGTGGCAAGAAGAAAAGACTTCTCATACTCTTTCAAATACCTTTTCCAGGAGGCTGGTTGGCAGCAGGCTTGCGTTAAGTTTCTGCTTTTTGGAAAAAGGATGGGGTGGGACTCTGGCTTGTCTTTCCCTGGGGTAGGGAATGATCAAAGCAGGATTGGAAAGGACTGGTTGTACTCAGAAGAACCTTCCCAGGTGAAATGGGTAGAGGTAAGGAATGCCACCATTCCAGAAATGGAGATAAGCTGAACTGGAAAAGAAACAGTTCAAGGATAGGTAGTGCCCTGGTGGCAAGTGGCATTAGTAAGAAAACTAGGGTTCATGGTGGTTTGTTGTGGGGTTTTTTCCCTACCCAGCAGATGCTTTACCTACAGAAACTTAGCAGCCTCCACTTTTTCTCATTATTTCAACAATGTCACTGAATTCAGAAAGCATAATTCTGTTTCAGTGTCTCTCCTGTTGCATCCTCCAGGTCCCATCTGGCCCAGGGATAACGCACATGAGCTGAATAGCGGGGAACTGAGCAACCTTTGCATTGCTTTTTTAGAACAGGCATTCGTGGGGGTAGGGAGAGTTGTTTTTCCATGGTATGCGAACCACAATCTGTAATAGTGATGTAGCATTGAATTATTCTGGCAGGGAAATGAGAAAATGGCAGTGGAGGAAATGTGCGTTTTGCAGTTCTCGGTGACTGACGGATCCGATTCCTGCATCCAAGGTACGGGCAGGTTTAAATATCCTTTGAAGGAAAACTGTGAGCAATGTTGTTTACAGAAAGCTATTTGGTGACCAGGAATGTGCTTTCTTGATACGACATCTGCGTACAGAGCCAGCTGTGGGTAGAGAGTTGGGTTGGTGCACCTGGCTTGTGGGGTGACAACCATCCTTAAACATCTTAAACCCACTTGCTTTGGCAAAGGTACGAGACTTTGCACTGAAGTGGCGGAGGTGTGGGCGCATTCCCCGCCGACTGTTGTACGTGTGGTAGTGTCTAGGAGAGATGTGCAACAAATAGCAGCTGTTTCTTAAACACAACAGCTTTTTGTGAAGGGACAAATGTGTTGGCACACAGAGCGGTGTGACTGGGGTGTAAATAGCGCGTGGATATTGCCTTCGCACAGAGACACCTCATGGACAGTGTTTTAGTGGTGAATGTGCTGAAGGTCTGCACATTGTGTGAAAAGTGGAGATGTTTTCAGTTGCAGCTTGTTTTCTTGCTCTAAAACTTTATCAGGAATACTCTGAGATATACCTACAGCTATATTTTAAAAATTGGACCACATATTTTCAGTGAACTATTAAATTTTATTGACTTAAAGAATAACAGTACATGTACCATATTTTTATAAGACGGGGCAATTGTCCTTTGAGTAAAAACACGTTATGGTAATTATTATTGCTTGTGGAATGCATTAAAATACAGAATCTGACTTATGTCAGTGTTAATGACAAAGAAACCTTGTGAAGGGCGTAATTTAAAAATGAAGTGCTTGTATTAAAAATACAGGTAAGGAAAGGAGAAAAGTCTTTGTAATAAATCAGAGTGGCACTGTCAAGATTCCTAAAATGTGACAGATGAATAAAGTAAAAACTCTTAAGGTTGTTGTTGCCTACTGCAAAACATTTTGCAGATCCAGGATGAAATAAGCTGTGTGAATGATGAAACGTGTATTGGCTTCTTCAGAGAGCTGTTCAGAAAATGGGGATCAAAGAAACTCCTCATATTCCTGTTTTCTAAAAACTGCCAGTAGACTGTCTGAATTGTAATATGCTAGTGTTTTTCTAAATAGGAAATAGTTTGAATATGATGAATCAGTTTTGGGTAAGCTATAGAAAAGCACCTTTGCATTTGTCTAAATTGCATCTCTCCCTAATGTTTGCTTAGTTTCTCGTTTTAAACCAAAAACTCATTAGTGATCATTTTAAATACACTTAAGCTCTAAAACCAATCTTCATATTTGTTGTAAATGCTAATGGTATAAAGATGGTATGCTTTTATTTTGAAGAGGGGGAATGAAATGTTCATGACCAACCAGAAAGCTGCTGGTGAGCTTTTTGTGTTTTCTTCTACTAAAGGGAAAACTCTATTGTTTTAGTATTGTTTTGTGTCTGGATGTCATGTTTCTCTGATCACATGCTGGACTGCTAATACTTTTCTGAGACAAATTGCTGAAAACATTGAGTACGTTTGAGGCTACAAGAATTCTCTATATATAGTGACAGAATTGATTTTTTTGGCTCTGTTGCTAGTGGCAACTCATCCTAATCCCAAACTGTACAGTAATGTGATTTATGGTGAGTACATTTCTTGCTGTTTAATGTTGTCTGGAAATTTTTTCAGTGTGCATTGCTAGAGGGTCATTGTTCAGGCACGAGGTAAAGATATTTCATGGTTCACAAAAGAGTTGTTTATTGTAGGTTGTGTGGATTAGAACATTTTAAATGATGAATAAAATCTCAGTTCAAAAGCATACTTAAAACTGAAACTTGGGAGAAAATTGTTTTGTCATTTTTGATAGGTTTGTGAAGGAGAAGCTTCTGATTAATTGGAAGCTTGTGCTGATAAAAATCACAAGTATATCCTGTTTAAAGTCCAGTTTGCTTGTGGGTTTGTACTATCACACTAAGTATTTTGCATATATATTAATATTCTGGTTTAAATCAGGTAACTTTTACTGAGTGTGTTTTACATAAATGTTACCAAGATGTATGTTATGCATGTTGTAAAGAGCACCTAAACTTGCACCCACTGGCCTGTGCCAGTTGTGGTTGACTTCCAAATGTCCTGGTGAAAATGGTGACTTCATCACACCTTGTATGGGGAAGTTGTAGATTTTAAGTACATCAGTTAAACTATTGTGAATAAGCAATATTCTCTTTAAATGGGCTTTTTAGGGAGGGATATTTTTTTAAACAGCAGGAAATCATTCATGTGTAAGAACTTCTGAAGTCAAGAAATTCAAAGTTCGACTGTCTGGATTTTGTGTTTCAAAGCAAGATCTCGTCTATCTGATCTCTGTGGGCATGGAAGGCAAATTAGTTTTTTACTCCTTTGAATTGAGCGGGGTTAGAAGAACAGTGGTGCCTAGATTGCCAAAAATAACCACAGTTGATCATTTTTTAAAAGTGTGTGCCAGTGCAATGAATGAAAGGTAGTAGCAGAGCTGAGAGTCTTTAATTTTGTGATGGTGTGGGTGGCAGTACCCAACCGCTAAGAGCCAAGGGTCACTTGGAGAAGACAGAGAAAAGCAAATAGCTTCCATTATTTACCAAGACCTGTTTGATAGTAAAAAGGTTGAGAGAAATTCAGGCTTGCAAGCATGCTGCCACTCGTTTCTTGTGTAGGAAGTTAAGCCTTCTCTGGTTTAGTTAACTCTGGGTCCAGATTAGAATAAGCTGCTCCTGCGTCCAGAAGAATGTCGATGAAGACCTGTGGTTAGAAACAGCTGTATTTTATGTCAGGGGTGGGGCTTGGTGATAACCAAGCAGAAGCAGACCGTTTCTAGCTCTGCCTCTCTGCCGAGGCTTTTCTAATTCCTCTGGAATCAATGCATAAAGAAATCTTTTTTTTCCATTTCAGAGAGTTGCTTGGGGGGAGGGCAGGAGGATGATCTAGATACTGAAAATTGTGTGCTAGATACTGAAAATTGTGTGTGAAAACTAGTAAAATAATTGTAGATGAATGCCAGCAGGAAAGGCAAAGACGACTTTAGACACAAAGGTACCATGCACAACTTTGAATCCTTGATTTAGGAGGATCTTTGTTATATAGTTTGCTATATGCCGATTTAAATTATCAGCAGATTTTCTGCAAATTGGTTGAAATGTTTTCTGCTTTAATACCTCTGTTTACATTCAAGAGAATTTTCCTTTAGTGTACTTTATCTCAGTTGAGAATAAGTGGATATTTAAAGAATAAACATTCCAAAAGACAAATCATAGCAGAGCTGCCTGAGATGATTAGTTTTAGTGGCAGGAAGAGCAGATTTCTAATTACAGCATCGAAATGGTGAATTGTCACAGTTGGTGAGTTACTGCAAACCCTCTGTGTAGCAGAATAGGAGTAGAAAGATGTAGCAGGACTCCTCAGGGTGGTAAAATATTCTGTAGTAGCTGAATCAACAAGGGATTGCTGTGTACTTGGCTATAAAAGGGATGGGGGGGATACTGTAGCTTTTATTTACTTGGGGAAAACTACTGTTTGAAAACAGTGATGTGTGTTACAGTAAGGAATCTGTAGAGGAGAGCTCTGATACATTACAGGATGTTTGAATTGTCAATTAATACCTTTTTGCAGGACTTTATGAGGCTGTATTCAGAAAAGCTGACGATTTTAGGATTAGGACTAAAGAGGAGATAGTACAAAGAGTATGCATATTAAAATCGAGTTTCAAGGAAGCCCACTTTTTTTTTTTAATTTTATACTTGCCAGAGAACTGGACAAGTATGCTGAGGTAAGTAGAGAGAGTGAGGAGTGACTTGCCAAGAAGCTGCAAGAACAGTGCCCTGCAGGGAGGATAGCTGAAGTTCTTGACTCAGCAAGCAGAGAGTTTCTTGATGTTACAAATATTTGTGCTTTAAGAGTTGTGAAAATGTCCTTCACACGTCTGCTGAGATCAGGCAGACCTCGAGTTGATGCACAAGCAGGAAGACTCGTGGTGGGTCGTAGAGCTTCACTGTGGGCAAAAGTTTAGGCTGTGGGTGACCTCGCAAGGGTGGTTTTGAGTTTGTTCTTCTGGCTTGTGTGCTTTCACAGCTGACGGGAACTTGACCTACCCAGCAATGATCATATTAGCATGCTCTTGTTAAAAGTCTTGGCCTGGAGGCCACATTCACGGTGCGTTGAGATGCTTGTGGTATAAGAACTGCAAATTGTCCATACTTGTCGTGGGAGGAAGGCTGGTGTTCTTAACTTGGTGTTAGGAGTCCTGTCCAGACTAGTGGCAGCTTGGGCTTCTGTGACCACAAATTGACTTCAGGACCTGGAGCCACGCTGTCATGAGAGCAGAATTCAGCTTGTTCATGCAGTTGGTGGGCAGAATCTCCTGGGAAGCAGCCAGGAAGGGGAAATATGCCTGGATTGCTGGTTTTAGCATAGTTTTTCTAAGGAAGGCTTCCAGAAAGCTAAGGAGCAAACCATCCCGTTGTGTGGGAAGATCAGGAATTTCAGCAGGAGCCCCTCAAGGCTGAGCAAGGAGCTAAAGGACAGCATACGACGAGTGAAAAAGGAGGAGTATTAAAGCTTTGCTTGGCTGCTGAAGGACAAGATCAGTTATATCTACAGCTGGTTGGGGACATGAAGAGTAATAAAAGGCATGCTACGAGAATGGTAGCAGCAAGATATTTTCAGAGGCAACAGGGGAGACAGCCTAGTGATGGCCTCTAGGGAAAAGGCTGCAGTAGTCAACATTTATAATTTTTTTCCCCTCGGTCTTTGCAGGTGAAATCTTTACCTAGACTTACGTGCTTAACATATCATTTGGAAAGAAGAGCCAAGATAATGCTCTGATACGAATGTTGATGAACATCTTTCTACAAGACCTGGGGGAAAAGTTGCACATATGTATCTCTGTGCAGAAGAGCATGGATGATGATCTTGTGCTCATGTATGAGACAGCAAGTTTAGCTGGAGACCAGGCAAATAAAGCCAACCCAAAATCTAAGCAATAGAACTGTGTTTGAATAATGCCATTAAATGCTCAACACAATACAGTAACTTACTTTAGAGTTTATTTAATAGGTGGTACGAAGTCTTCAGCAGGAAAGGCAATTGTAGTAGTGCTGCTATAATTCAAACCTGACATGGAATAGGAAGAGTATGCACTGAGGGATCCAGACTTCTGCTCCTTGATAAAAATGCTGGTGAATTGCTTATTCTTTATCAGGTACATCTGGAAGGTAACAGTGTGCATATAAAATAGTCACCTTTCTAGGAAGAGATCTGTTTCAGATTATATAAAATCACTGAACAAAAGAGAGTTTGTTATTTTTAAAACCAAGCATAAAGGCTATTATTTGCTGTAACAGCATCCGGTGATTTTTTTTTCTTGGAGTGGCTGAAATGGAAGCTAAAGCACTCAGTGGCAGTGGAGAGTACGGCCTTAAATGAAATGGAAGTGAGTTTCTGCTTGCTTACAATTTTTTAATTTCTGCAGTTGCCTTTTTGCGAGAGGAAGGGTGTGAGGTCTAGTCTTAGAGAGGCAACATTGGTTTGACTGAAATGCAGGGATGTTTAAACTGAATCCAACTAGTCAGAAAGTGATTGGAGGCGGTGCCCTCCCTGGTGGGATATCTTTGGTTGCCAGTGACTTTCGGGTGGTCTGACCATAGAAAGAGTTGTAATAAAGGAGATAATTCTTACATGTTCTGATTAAGGTGAAACTTCACCTTGCCTATGGATGCTGAAAGAGGAACTGTATGTCTTATTTTGCCTGAAGAGCCTTTGAACTGCTTCCTTGTGGGGATCTCTGTACCTCTGCCCTTTCCAGGGTTGATTCAGGGAGCAATGTCCCAGTAGCCTGCTTGGATAAGAAAACTTTTCCACTAACTAGTAGAGAATACTTAAACTGGGTTTATCCTTCCTTTCCCAAGACAGTTGAGCGTGGCTGTCTAGATGGATGCAGATGGAAAAGCTCCTTTGCCCTGTCCTTGGAGCTGGCAGGCCCGTTAGATCTGGAGCATCCAGCTCAGAGCTGTTGGATGTTCAACCAGCTTGGACCACGACCAGAGGAACCGTCACATTTGTACCAGGTGTACAAGCCCACTTGGGACATGCACCATGCCTGTCTTTTGCTTTGTTTTTTGGGGTGGATTTATAGCAGTCTGTCAACGTAGAAGTTAAATTTGCATTAGATTTATCAGATTTTAAAAGATACTTTATTTGTGATGCTAGAATGATAGCAATAGTGAATGGATGTGTTGGCACAAACTTAGTTTGAAAAAGTAGACTGTCGTGATAAAAGCTTTGCTGTAGAATTAAGTTTACATGCTTTGTCCTAGGTGAATTTTTTGATGCACAAGTAAAATATTAGTGGTGGTCAATGATCAATATAGGCATGGTGGACAAGTAGAATTTCTGCCAGGAAACATATTATGGCTAGAAAAGATTGAAATAAACTGTGATCACTAATGCTACTTTCTCAAATTTTTGTGTATAGGTGTGTTGAATACTTTTTTTTTGATGTTCATCACTGTGTCAGTCTTTTGTGATTTTTCATGTAAGTTATAAATAAAAGGAGCACCCTAAAACTGAAGAAAAATGACAAAAAACAACCAGTGCTGCATGGATTTTCAAGTTACAATTCTTTATTTGAAAAACAGGTAGCCTGTTGACTCTGCAGCTGCATAACTATTAGGGCTGGCTCAAGGGACAGGGAAATACACTGCTGAGGAAAGAGGACTGCGCTACCGTTTTCACTGGTAGCACAAAGCCTTACCCAGAAATTAATGCTGATATAATTTCAGTTAAGAGTCCAGAATTCATTCTGTAGGGCCACTTAACCCACTCCCACTGTGCTTGGTTTGGTTTTCTATTTTGCAGTAGATGTAACTTTGAAAGTCATGAACTTGCTTCAACTTACCTTTAGCAGGGTGATAAGGGAGAGAAGGGGCATTATCTTCTGATACATCTTCCTTTTTCCCTGTTAATGCCTGTTTGGACTTTATATAGACTGAAGAAGCCTAGAGAGCTTTCCAGTTGTCTGTCAGATACTTGTGTTGAATCACAAAGCTGACGGTGAATTTTTAGATGCTATAGGGAGTGAAATGGTTCTGTTACTGTATTCCAGGCAAAGCTATTGCATTGCCTTAAGACGACAGCGTTTGCTGTGTTCAGAGAAGTTTTACTTAGAAAAGGGAAAGCCAGTCTTTTGTATAATTATGTGAACTCCCCAACCTACAAAAGTCTCTGAATTTGAAGCCGTGGGTACTTTGTGATGAAAATTGCTTCTGATCGTTCTGCCTCCGTTGTGTGTAGTGTTTTAAATCGCCTCTTTGAAGTGGCGCATTGCTCGCTCTTTTCTTTGAAGAACCACATGTGTGCTTACCTGGTGAAAGGAGCTAACAGGAGACCCCTTCTTATTAGAAATATGTTTCTAATTTTAATAACCTGGGTTGTTGGGCTCTGGCTGCTGCTACGGCTTCTGAAGTCTGCATATAGATAACTTCAGAAATCAGTGCTTTTCTGTAAAATGATTTATCCTTCAGACATTCAGAATTTTATGCGTATCTTTTAAAATGCTTCGGTAATGGTTATTCTGTTTAGTGTAAACAGAAAAACAAAGAGAAGCCTATTACATGCAGTGTTTGAGAGTGTCGTGATGAATAATTTCTGTAGGTGAATTATTGCTGCAGGTATGTCATCTTTGTCTCTGCTGGACATGGAAAGGGAATATTAATCAGTCTGTCCCTGCATATACAGGTGTTCCTGAAGTACCTAATTAGGCATGTGACTGCTAGTGTGCTATGTTATCTCAGCATTTATTGCCAACCACTAGCCTAAACCGAGCTACGGTGATGATTTATGTTAGCTGAAGTACATTTTAATTCAGTTATGCCTTTGTTAGTGACACACCTGTCCTTAAATTAAAAACCGGGTAAAAGCACTTGTTCGGTTGTGTGATATTGATTCATTAGGGTGCATTTTTCATGTTACTGGGGAGAGTAGGATGAGGCACCCAGATGAAAGCAGTGAATTAAACCTCCAAACAAGAACATCAGCATTCCTAAAGAAATCCTGATTTCCTACAAGAGAGGAAAATATTTTGACCCCCTCCCTCCCTCCTCCAAAGTATTTCAGTATTGCTCTCCTTTTGATTTTGTAGTGGAAGCTGGCATTACAAAGAATGTTTTAATTCAACTATGACCATATCAACTGTAACTGTTAAACATTAGCTGTCGTACCTTTAAGCGTTCAGAAGTTTCTTACCTTTTGCTTACACATGCACGTGCTTCCAGCAAGGTCAGATGGTGCCGCAGAGTTTGCTACTTGACGTAGCAGTTGGTGCAGCCTGTTCTGGGCTGCTTCTTCAGCGATCACCTTCGGTCACTGCTGTTGGCTTGCTGCTGCTGGTCTAGCAGACAGCTTCTCTTGGCTGTTTCCTGACAGGGGAGTACTTAAACCTTTCGTCTTCAACAGACTGACCAGGGAGTGCCAAGTGACTCTTCCAACACATGTTTGGAGAGTGGCTGTACAGCTGCTAGCCTGGAGTGCAGGTAGCAGATGGCACAGCAGGAACCCAAGGTGGACCAAAGACTCTGCTCAGGATGTGGAATTGCTTGAAATCGAGCAACGATGGTGTTGGGAACATCAATGGGAGCAACCACCCAGGCACAACGGAGGCCTCAACCCAGACAGAGTACGCTGCTGTCCAGGTCTTGGGTACAACGTGTGTGTGGTGCTTCTCCCTGGGGCTGGGGTCAACAGTGGCCTCCCCCGTGGGAGATGGGCTCTGATAAAGCACCGAGTTGCCACCAAGCAAAGGAGTGGTGGAAGGAAGTGAACAGACTGCGTGCCATCAGAGGCAGGTGATGGTCACTGGAGACTCCCTCCTACAAGAAATGGAAGCATCCAAGTGCTGAGCTGACTTGATATCTTGGGAGGTTTGTTGTTTGCTGGGGAGTTAGATCTAGGATACTGCAGCAAAACTACAAAGGCTCAGCCAATATGGGGATTATTACCCCATGTGGGCACCTAGGATGCTACCAGAGGTGACCTTGAGTGTGTAAAGGGGGATGGCAGAACTCTGGGGACAAGTGTGAAGGGCAGGGGGCCCTTGGGGGTATTCCTAGTCCTTCCTATGGAGGTGAAGGACCAGCAGGTCAGCACCTGGCTGCACAGCTGATGTTGCAGACAGGGCTTTGGATCTTATAAATGTGAGAGCCTTGTTGAAACGAGGATGCTGAGGAGGGATGGGATCCATCTGACAAGGTGGGGCACAAGCACCTTTGCCAATAGCTAGACCTAGTGAGGAAGGCTGTAAATGAGGTCTGCTAAGGGAGAGTTACCATAACTTGAAGCAAATGGTCTGATGAAGAGGTGTCTGGGGCACAGTGTCCTGGAAGAGGCTCTCCCCAGTATGACTGGGGATCTGTCACAGGTGCCTGTACATGAGCTTGTGTGGCTGGGAAACAAGCAGGAGGAATGAGCTTATTGGAAATACAGAGGTGTGGTAAGATAGTTCCCTCTGTCATCTTTGAAAGGTGGTAGCAATCAGGAGGGGTTCCTGTTGACTGGAAAAATGCAGAGGCTATACCCATTTTCAAAGAGGGAGGATCTGAGGAACAGCAGGCTGGTCAGCTTTACCTTAGGTCCTGGGAACATTATGGAGCAAAACCTCCTAGAAGCCATTTCCAAGGCTTCTTTTTCAAGAAGCCATTTCTTGAAGGTACAGGAAGGTGATTTGGAGCACCCATCATGGATTTACCAAGGGCAAATGGTGCCTGATTGCCTTCTGGGAAAGCTGGCAATGTGGGCATGGTGTCTGTTGTACGTGTTGGCTTTAGGTGAGGCCTTTGACAGTCTCCTGTAGTACCTTTATAGCCACATCAGGGATGTGTGGACTGATAAGTGGGTGGAAAATTGGCTGGACTTCCCAACTGTAAGTGATGGAGAGCAGTCCAAAGCCCAGTGGGCACCTGGGAATCCCTCAGAGGCCAATACTGGATCAGTACTGTTTAATAACTTTAACAACAACCTGGATGATGGGATGGAGCATGCTTTCAGCACGTTGATGAAGGGTATCAAATTGGGGGAGAACACTTGATAATAAGGCTGGAGTCAGGGCTGTGTTCAGATGGGTGACATGGGCTGGCAAGAACCTTGTGAAGGTCAACAAAGGCAAATGCCAAGTCCTGCCCCTGGGACACGCCGGCCTTGAGCAACGGGCCAGGCTGGGGCGGCCAGCTGGAAATTTCAATGCCCTCTTGTACATAAATATTTCACGTGTGTGTAGTTCACGATCGGGGTTCTTCCCCTGTTGCTCATGTATTAGGATCTGTTTCCTTTGCTTAGAATAAATACATCTCATCACTGTAAAAGGCATTCTAGATCTGTTTGTCAGTTAAGGGAGGTAGGGAATTGGTATTTAACGCTGTATTTTAACTTGCTGCATGCAGGTTTTTGTTTACGTTTCATAGGTAGATTGGGACATTTGGGGGGGAGCTAAGACTGCCTTCGTGCAGGTGTATTCACTGTTAGGTCATTTTTTAGGTGGTTCAGGAGTGATTTTTCTGTCTGAATGGGACAAAAAGAATGAACAAAGCCAGCTGTGTAATTCTACCTTGATACATAATATTGGCTTTTGAGTTTTCTGGGGTTGCTCCCTCCTTTTTTCCTTTTTTTTTTTTTTTTTTTTTTTTAACGAGAGCTGTCTGTTTTAATGTTTTTAATGGAAAGTTTTGGAATGAGTGTATACTTTCATCTTAAAAAGAAAACCAGTATAGTATTAGTTTGGACATCATTGCACACTAAGGGTGTGTGCTACCAGTGTACATTATAAGCAGAAGCTGCAAAGTCATAATTTTCCACTGGCATATGTTCTAGATGGCATGAATTATTCTTGAGCTACTTTTGGGGAAGCTGGAAATTTTTGGGTATTTCATGATTCACTGATTCACCTCCTTGAGCGTTGGTGGATTGAGTCAGTTTAAAAGCAGTTGCAATGTGCTCTACGATTCTGAAGTAGATTTACTTCAAGAATTTTGGATGCCTTGAATTCATTTTTAAACTGAATTTTGAAATTGTCTTAACACCTCATAAAATCAAAACAATGGAAAATCTTCTATTCGTACACCTTTTCCATTCCTTTTCTCATTGTGTTGGGGCTTTACAGATCTACTCTAATGATCTGCATCACTTAATGTGGGTTTCACTTTTTGTCAACTTGGGGAGATGTGCAGTTGGTAAAGCAAAGAGAATATGGTCATGACTTTGTTGTTTTGAATCTGTTAGGGATACAGCAGCCGGTATTAAAAGGATTAAAAAAATGTTTTGGAGAGTTACCATCACCATGCAGTGTGTGCACATGTAATTTTTTTTTCTCCCCCTCCTTTCATCACCTTTCTGAAAGACGGCACTGAAAGTGTCAATTCTGTTGCTCTGTGTTCTGCTGATTTGGGAAATCCAGTGTCTCTGTAGAGCTGAGCATGTTATTTTCTCATTGTCTGCTCCTTGCTTTTGTTAGTGTAGCAGTTGGGGACTCTCTTAGGTCAAGGTCGGTTAAAACAGGTGCAATTCTTTAGTCTAACAATTTTGGGTGTTCCGGATGTGATACTAATTTGTACATTTTCTGGTGCTTTGCATAGTTGTTAAGGATTTTTTTCATTTAAATTTCTAATCAATTTTTCTGAATGTCTGTAGCCAAAAAAATCATAGTAACGCAAACTGCTAGTGCTAGGTGAGTTGTACCAATTTGCCAGTTATTACATCTGATTTTTGACCATTGTTTTGATCTTGCACGGTGACTCATTGCAAATGCGATTCAGACCCCTGCTTGGCTCATTGTTGAATTTCTCAGCCTTCAAATGGAAATACATTCACCTATGCAAATTTAACTCCTTCTTTTATTCAAGAGACTTGTACATGAAGTGTCTGTTTACATTTTTGCATAGCTCTCTAGATGTAGTTAAATTAGCTTTTTTAATATAGAGAGTAATTCGCTTTCTGATTTTTGGGGTGTCACTGTGTTTAACTGTTCTTACTGTGCAAGCTGTGACTTTCATCCTTAGATTTGTATGCCTGGATAATCTTGGCAAATACAACATTGTTTTATATAACTCAAATATATATTTTAACGTTAATACACTGATTTCTCGTGAAAGTGGGAGCTTTAAACATTTCTAGCCCAAGTGAGCATCCACATACCGGGTTGAGCCCATCTGTTTCTCCTGTTTCTCTAGAGGAAGACTTCTTGAAGTACCATTCTCTACTGGCCTGACTCCTTACTTCACATTGTTACACTTATTTACAATGAAAATTTTAAATTATACCCGAATATTTCATAGCATCTGTTACCTTAAATTGATATGAGTAATTTAAATACCCATCAGTTGCTGGAATTTGTGTTTGGGAATTTGCAGTGACAGGGAGGGTTCAGCACTAATAAGAGAAATATTAGCAAAGTGGGGGTGACGGTGGGTGTAGTTTTCTCTCCCCTGCTCCCTTACGTTTCCACTGTTTCGCAGAGCCCAAGGGAAAGTCAGATCGCATAATCTAATTTCTTTAATACTGCAGATCATGACATTTCATCCAGATATATTTTGTCATGTAAAGTCCTGTGAGTTAAGACTAAGGAAGGAAATTCTTTGGGAAACAAAGCGACCAGCTCAGCCTCGCAGCGCACCTTGGAGGGTGTTATCCTGGGTCAGAAGCCCGGTGAGGAGCGTAAGGAGGAGATGTGGGTGGGTGACGTCCTGCTATGCAACAGAAAAATCTCCACCCTCCTCCTCTTCAGATATTCTTACTAGTTTTTAGTCTGAAGGAGAAGTCCTTTCCAACCCCGCATTTAGTCCTTATTGTCCTACTGACAATAGGAGCGACTGTTCTCTAACCCCACTACTCTGTTTTCGACCAGACTTGGCCAGTTGCTGACATTTCAAAGGAAGACAACCCTTCTCTGCAGAGTGTCTCTAGCTGTTTGTGCTTCGGAAGGAACATGGCTTCATAATCCCTCCGGGATTAGGCTCATTCTCATCATACGAAGGCGTAAGCCATGGAAGGGGCTGTAGGCAGCAGCGTGTGAGGGAATGCAGTGGGTGGCTGGCATTGCCTCTCGATGTTAAATCATGTATGTTGAAACCATTGAAATAACTTTCCTGAGTGTGACTTTTCCTTCAGGCTTGCAGCAGACTTCCCTAGCAGCAGGCTCTTTAAAAGCAGGCGCCTGGTCACACTCTGGATGTGTAATAAAATCGTGTTTCTTTTAAATGGCGGCTTCTTGTCCTGATGGTGAGCGTAATTTTATTTTTATTGGCTTTCTTTTTCTGGAGGCTTAAGTCAGGATTTTCCTGCAATATAAGGATTGTGGCAAGTAGAGTTAAAATGGAAAATGGTTATAGCTTGATTATACACACTAAATACTGTTGAATTTTTTTGTATTTATCCTTTCTCACCCTCTTTTTAAGCTGTCAAATACTTTAAATGCTTTTGAGTGATTATTAGTTTGGCAAAGGGAGTAAGCATATCGCATGAAGTATGTTTGCGGGATAGAGATGATATTTAGGAGTCACTGTCCAGCAACAAAAACTAAGATCCTTTTCTGGCCGTGCAATTCTGGTGTTTCTTGCATTTAATTAATGGTTAATTTGTGAAAAAGATGTAATAGCAGATATAATGCATCCTAGTTTAAAGAAACTGTAAATAATGTTCCTGCTTTCTTGCAGACCCACTACTTAATTTCTTAAAAACTTTTCAGTAACAGAGAACATTTTATTATCTTATAAAAACCAAATGTCTCCTTATATGAACTTGAAATTCCATCTTGAATTACAGTAAGTTTAAGAATATCCCTGCTTTGCACATAAAATCAGGTTCCACATATGAAAGTTTCCAGGTTTCCCAAGTTATGAAACTATGATGCATTTATTAGTCAGACTTTTTTTTTTCCTCTGCTCAAAATAATTTTCTCCTGGGAAATTTGTCTACTTCAGTCTCATATTTTTGTCATGTTTTGTAGTATATTTATGGTTGTCATAAAAGGATTCCTTTATAAACTGTCCCGAGGTTAAGAACAGCTTTGTGTTTGACTAATCGAGGGAAATGCAGTCACAAAGCGACAGAGAACACCAGCTTCAAGGAATGCAGACGGCTGATCCTGCTGGTCTTTCAGTATTTACCATTTTCTTCATTCACCAAAACACAGATCAAACACAAATTTAAGTATTGTATAAATTGAATTACGTGCAGCCTTGCCAACTTTTTTGTAAAACCCCATTTAAAATACAGAACAAAATCTAAAACTACTCTAAAATGTTTCTAATTTATGGAGGTGCTACTGTACAATTTATGGAGGTGCTTTCGTCAAGCTGGAGCTTGCAGTTGTTCCAAGTCCGAGATTTCTGTCGGTTTTGCGAGTAAATTTGATTTGCATGGTATTTTGTAATTCTACACTAGGGCCACTTGAATGCTTTTGTTTTTTCTTCTCTAGTGTAAACCTTTTAATGTAGAAGGTTTTTAGGGGATATCTTAGGCTTCCAGCTTGTCACAATTGTTGTTATGCAGTTAGTTTAAGTGGAATTTGTTTTGTATGGGGGGGGGGGGAAACCCGTGATGAAGTATACGGCTCCATATCCAGGTTTTGTGTAAACTGAGTATCCTTAACATTTAGCTCTGATTATATGTTTTCAAGTAAGATTAGCTGAGAATTGGAAAATAACTGCCTTTGCCTGAAGTCTTCCCAGATTTACATTTCAAAGGCAGCTGCTTGTTTTCTTTTACCTTTTCAATATTGATAACACATTTCAGTTATTCCTAGTAGTGGTTTCTGCAGTTATGTACCCTTTTAAAAGGAAAGTAAGTTCTTTCAGAGGGATACTGTGGTTTTTAGATGTTTGCTAAACTGACTGGGATATTGGACTTGGGAACAGGAGAGCCTAAAAAAAATTGTTTTGTAATAGTAGATGAAATACCTCGAATGCTTTACAAAGTAGATTCATTTACAAGCATCTCGGACAACTTGACCTATTCATTTAGAGGTGCTTCCTGTGGCACAGCCCTTTGTACCCACCTGAGCTATACGAAGGGGATTTAGGAAGATGGGATGTAATTATTGGAGTTGGAATATGGCCAGATCTTCGGGGCTGTCATTAATCTGGAAAGAATTTTAAGCAATCGCGATGTGTTTAGACTTTTGTTTTACATCCCGTTGAGGAGACCGAGCCCGTAACGCCCTATCAGCATGTGGATGCTCTTCATGGGTGAAATGGAGTAGACAGGAGTAGAAAGAGCCTGTTCAGAGCTCCTTTTGTTTGTGTTTATTGAGTTAACCTTATTATAGGATGTTCTTGAGGATTTTTTTATTAACGTGTCACCATAATTATTGTGTAACTAATTTAAATAGAATTAGATTTTCTTTTGCTGATGGCGTAGCCTTAAGCTTAGTAGTTTATAGCTTGAAGAAAATTACTCTGCTTTGACTGTTCAAGGGCTAAAGAGGGAGTAGCTTAAGCTATAGAAGAAAGAGCCTTGACACAGCTAGGTATTTGAACCTTCTTCTTGTTACAGTGGTGATAGTGTTGAAACCCTCTATTTTAAAATACGTTGAGATGGAACATCAGGAGCCCCTGCATGAGAGTACAGTTCTGACGTTAATGTGGAACGATGTGTTATGATTGGCACCGAGTTAAGTGGGTTTAATGGGATACAGCTACATTAATGGGTAAATCGGGATATTTCTATGGGACAGCATGGGTTTTAAAGAGAGGCTGTTAGTCTTGTGACTACAACTATGAATATGGCGCGTTCAGTTGCTGTTGAGGAAACATGACTTTTTCTTAAATAAAAACCCCAAATAATTAGGAAGTCCGTCTAGATGCATAAAGCCAAATTCTGTCCTGCGTTACCAAGTTCTTCCCTAGGCTGTACTGGTGGAAAGCTGATGAGCCTTTAAGTAAGTAAATGGTATTTACACTGGTAGTCCTGGGAACGGAATTTGTCCAATAAAACTTGGAAATTTGAACATCACGTATGTGAAGTCCACATGTGCTAGTTGCTAGGCTACTGATATACAGTTGTCAAACAATTTTGCTTTTTTGTTGCTCATTTAACTATAAAGACTGTCCAACAGTCAATAATTTTAAGTAAATTATTGCATTTATAGTGTTTTGCTGTATGTATTAATGGGTTTATATTTTTTTTCCTCTTTCAGAGCGTTCAGTCAGAAGAGAGCTGCAATTGAGAAAGAATATGCACAGGTAGGTTCTGGAATAATTTTAATGTCTATGGCATTGTTCCCTTGAGGTAATTTATTCGTTATCAGATTTTCTACATCGTATGGGTTTTTTTGTTTATCCTTTCCATCAGTTAGTTACTATGAAAATCCCTGTTGGAGTTCTGAATCGGACAGTTTGGCCTGTGCAGGACTTAGGCCCATTCTGTGTTTTCATGGACATTTTGACTTGAGGAAGTTCTTGGGTACAG
Source organism: Strix uralensis (assembly GCF_047716275.1). NCBI lineage: Eukaryota > Metazoa > Chordata > Aves > Strigiformes > Strigidae > Strix > Strix uralensis. The sequence goes on along the minus strand of NC_133973.1, from coordinate 136,716,629 downwards.
AAGACATTTTTAACATTTCTTTTTCAAATTTTTTATAAAGTCTTTGAGGTTTTCTCAGAAGTTAGTGTGAAACCTGAGTAAAAAGTAAAATCAGGTCAATTAGAGGGAGAGGAAATGTGTTCTGGCATACTCAGTCCAAAATAAATTTACATTCACATTCTTCAGTAAGAGCAGCTTCCCATTCATCTGAAATAAAAGCGGACAGATTTGGCCTTGTGCTTGTGATCGGGAGTGGAATGAATTTTGATCTGTTTGCAAGAAAGGAGGGAGGATTGGTTTTTCTCCCTTGTTCCAAAATTAGAAAGCACCTAACAAGGGGCAGCTGCCTGCTAATTTACAGTAAAGGCCCTTGGAGTAGAAGTCCAAGTACTACAGATTAAAAATACATTCATTTATTTTAAAATAGATTAAAGGTAGAATAAAATAGAAGTGAGGGAGCTTGTGGAGCTCAGTATATGGTAAATACAACTGGAGATGTGCCTGACGTTACAATTGTTGATGTTGGTTCAGTGACAGAAGTGAAATGTGAAAACACAAGCTGTCGCTAGGATGTTTCCAAATGGAGTTTGTAGGCTGTTGTGTTAAGCATCCTTTCAGTCATCAGTGCTGCATCACCCACAAGTATATAGAGAACAAACCTTTTCAGTGGGCCAGACTTCACTGTCAGTTTATGAAAGAGGGTTTCTGTATCTGCGATGTACACATTTTCTAGTCCTAGATTTCCTGCATGTGGTCTCAGTCCAAAACTCAGCTGAAAACACTTTGTAAATCAAATGAAATTTCTACTGAATTTAATCCAGACGCTCACAGTAGTGCTCTAAGGGTCTGCAGTTATTGGTGCTCTGTTGTTTCATTGTGCATGAATTTACATGAGCATACACTGATTACATTGGCAGTTGCACTTAATTTGATTAAATATAGCAATTTTTCAATGACAGAATCGATATATGCTTCATGAAACTTCAAAGTGTGTATTCTTTAGTGATTTTTGTAATGACATGGTAGAGAATTTAAGATCAATTCTTAATACATTTATCCATTCTACACTGGGAATGTTTTTTATATGCAGAGGCACTTACAGCAGTTGCTGTGTTTAGAGAGTAGTCCTGATAAGTTGGAAAAATAATTACATTCTCAGATTCGGAAGGCTCAGTCTTAACAACTGAGGCTTTCAGATACTTGCATTTAAAACCCCCAACTTTCCAGCCATACAGCTGCATCATTTGAGATTCATTGAATGGCTGCTCATATGAATGAGGTCTTGTGCAATCGCTTCCTTGGGTTGCTGATAAGTGTACAGTTCAAGAACAATGTTGGATGTTTCTTCTTGGGCCTGTAAAAGGATTTCTGTTTTTGAGGTAGTGATAAAATTTCACATAAAGCCTTTTGGTGAGAGAAATTGTAATCAAAATAAGTGTGAAGTTGTATTCATCAACAGTGGGATATTCCACTTAAATCACTTAGAGAATGAAAATTCTCAGTAGTTAGCTTCTGAAGCAAGATTTCTAAACCGTTTCACAGATTCTGTGCAAATGCCTTTTGTCACCTTAGGGAACTCAGAATATTCTAATTTAGGACTTTTTTTGGCAATCTAGGGGGGGGAAAAAAAAAAAAAAAAGGAAGGGTAGACAGTGAAAATAAGTTTCCCAGAACTGATTGCTTTGTTGGTTTAAAAAACTTGTATGCTGATGCACTGCACTTGGGTGCCAAGTTTCTATACACAGAGAGCTTTTGTTTGGAGAAGGAGAACCTGTATAAATGTGAGTGAAACACCATGGTTCAGTGTTTATAATTTATCCCTAATTATATGGTAAGTGGCTTGAATGGATGTGATGAGTTACAGGATCTGTATGTAAATTGTCCTGCGTCTTACTTTATCAAGGGAGTTATTTTACTGAGTATTTTTACTGTATTGTACCTATTGCCACTGAAGTTTTCCAAGCTGTTGTTCTGCTTATTGTCTGTCTCCAGTGGGTTCTTGATTAGTTTTTCTAGGCTGTGCCATGGTAGAAAGGGGAGAAGTATTTGACATATCGGCCCTAGTACTGCAATTCTGCAGTCCTTTCTAGATCTGTTGTGAATACACACTAAGCTGTTTCACTCGTATTTTCATTACTGTATTATTTAATATACACTTAAAGGCTTACTTAATATTCAGAATTGAGAGTATAGAAAGGCTCTCATTTCTCATTAACAGTATTCCTAGTAATAGCATTTAAATTGCAATCTTGTATTATTATTATTAGGTATTCTTCATGATTAATAAGCTTGCTGAAATCAGTAGCTAAGAATACCCTTTTGTTAGGTGAAAGAACAACCTAGTGAATGTCTGCTTTTGCAGACCTGGTAAAAAACTGTTTTACCTAGCGTGTTAAATAGGTAAAATGTTTGCTTTTTTTTGAGATTGTAGTTACATCTCTGCTGCACTTTTTATTATTATTTAACACTTTTGACTCAACAGCAGTCTCGCACAGTCTGTGTCGCGTGCTGGGAACACACAGATGACCTTCCTTGTCATGTTTTGTCATGCTTTGTTTTTGTTTGATATTTCGCTGTCATTGTTTCAGAGTAAAATGTGACTCTGGGCAATCAACGGCGCATCTCTTTGGGTCTGCAAGTAACCTGAAAGAGCTGGAGCTGTGAAACGTGCTACTCGTTTCAGTGCATGCTAATTAGTTGCAAACTGTAGTGCCTCAACTGAAGGCATTGATAATGTAGAAAAAAGGTAGGAAACTCCATTCTGTGAGCTACACTAGAGCTTTAAATTTGAACTGAGGTGCGAGTAGAAGTTTCTGTTCAGATTTTTAAAAAAGGCACTAATTGTTATGATTTTTTTTTTCCCGGTCTGTTTTTTCTGGAGGACAAATTAACATTGAAGAGATGTGTGTGCTCAGTAAAAATATCTTATCTGTGATCTGGAGAGAGTGGACAGGTCACTTGGTGTTGATTGCTGTGTCTGTTGCAATGAGAAACTTGATACATTTAAAACATTTTAAAATATGGAGAGAGTAAAAAGTAGTATCGTTTCTATCCACACATTCCTATCGGCAGCTAGGAGTGAGGTGCAAGTGCATCCTTTGGTGGTGTTTGTATCAATGACAATAATCAGGAGAGGAGCCTTAAAATAAGACGAAATGAATGCCAAAGACAAAAGCAGCCTGTCAGAGCAGCAGACGGAGCGAGAGGAGGTGGAGTGGAGAGAGGAGCAGGAAAGGCAAGAGGAAAGGTGGATGTAAGCAGATAGATAGTATGATTGCCTTTACCAGCTTCTCACCCCCTGAGTGTCTCGCCAGACTTGCAGAAACACTTATTTCAAGACATCAGACTATGCGAATACCTATTTTCTAGAAAATTGCAATATTCCAACAGCCATTTTTGTGTATATCTAATGTGTGTCTATACGTTATATATAAAGCAAACAAATTATACATCATACTTATTTATTATATATTTTATATATCTAAATAATATTTATAGGCTGCAGTGCCCAAATGGTTGCTTTATTTTTTTTTCCCCTTACTGTATTTTCCTTTGTTTAAAATCAGAAGATAGAAGCTGACTGTTTCTTCTACCATCTTCTGACAAGGATGCGAGGCTGCTTTCCTTAAGATACAGTGGCCTTTTAAACAATTTTTCAGTGGATTAAAATTCTAAGGGTTAAAATCAGAGATTTCCCCCAATGTCTTACTAACTTGTGCTGTGGCTAATTTTTTTTTTCTTTGTTGTTCTTGACCATGTAGTACAATGCTTTGCAAAGGTTAACTGATTTATCCTTATACTGTGAAGGCTGGAAAAGTGGTATTATTTTCTTAATAAGGAACTGGAGAAATTTGAGTGAATTTTAGCCTGCATAATATGGGTCTTTTTGATAGAATGGGAACTAGATCCCTGGTCTTCTGAATATTTTTAATTTTTTTTAAACAGAAGCCTTTGGTAATTAATGCAAATTTTGCTTCAGCAATAGAATTCAAATCCTTTTTCTTCCTTTGCCTTGTAAAATACTTTGAGGTTTATAGATGAGGAGACCTGTACAAGTATTTGTAAAGTACCTGTGCTGGCATATTAGGAAGAGGTAAGGTGTGCTTTAGTAGATCACAGACAACTTTACTGAAAATCAGATTGCTCCACTTGTAGTAAAAGTAGACTCTTTCAAGAAAGGAAAGTAAGGTGCTAGGTAAAGTACTTCTCTTTTGAAAATATACTGCCTTATTGCAATGTGGAAGTATTAAATGTAAGAGCAGGAGGATGGCAGACACTACACAAGAAGAGCAACAACATCTGTGAGGCTTGGGGAAGGTGCTAGCGAGCTCTGTGAATACAACCATTTCAGCGTTGAATGCAAGTCACCTGGATTGATTCAGAAATCCCACGTGGCAAAACAACTGGAGCTTGGCAAATACAACCTTACCACAGGTTTGGAATCAAAAAAATTTCTGGGTGAAATGAAGTCTTCCCTCTGACTCAGCAGTTAGCTATCCCCTGGGGCGTCAGTAAAAAAAAAAAAAAAAACCAACCTTGAGGTGTCTGCCTTGAAAATCCCACAAGCAACTTTCTATTAGTTCATTCCCTGCAGTGTGGACAGAACGAGGTGTTTTTTCAGCCCAAAGGATACAGAAGGTTACTGTACTGTGGCCTTACAGAGAGCAGGAAGAGATTGTAGACTTTAAGGGTGGGTCCCTGACTTGGGGACAAACAAGCAGCAGCCCTAGGTTGACTGGTCAGTAGCCTCTTTTGTTAACCCATGAACTTCAATTATTTGTTTCTTCCTTTGAGGATGATGTTAGATCAACTGCTGCAGTAAATCTCCCTCTAGAGTATTTCTGTAATATTTAAGATGTTTGTCTTGTTTACCTTTACGGCTGAAATCGATGGCTTTTGTAATCAAGCATTTGTATTTTAAAAATACCTGTGAAATTATCTTTCGGGGGGGGGGGGGGGGGGGGGAGTTGTGTGGGGTGTGGAGAAGATGTATTTTTAAGCCTTAGGCATACTTTATCTCTTAAGGAATTAAGAGCTTTGACTTCTGTACTCCAGATCATGTGAGGAGGGGTTTGGTTGGTAATTAGCACGTATACAGAAACTGTTTTTTTTTCTCAGGCTTATCTTTTGAAGAAACTTGGCTACCGTTCTGCAGTTTCTCTGCAGAGAGACTTCCGCTTGTAGTAAATGAGTAGACTATGTGGAAATTTCTGTACTGGGCAGTGAGATGAATGGTTGCTATAGCTGGATGTATTTGATAGCAGTTAATTTGAAGACAGCAAATTATTTTGAAATCGGTCTGTGTATGTATTGTATTTTCAAACTTTCTGTAGGAAACATTAGGAGAAAATCAATGAAATATTTTTCCATAAGTGAGCTCACTGCATGTCTGCAGGTGCTGGCTTTATCATTGCTGTCTATTTTGAAAGACAGACAAAAAATTCTAAATAAAATCCCTTTAAATTTCTGAGTTTTCTTTATATAATCCTTCTCTTGAGATTTTCAGTATCTTTACTGTTTTAGATCTCTTTAGAAAGCCACATCCAGCCTGGCTCACACTGGCTGTGTGAAGTGATCCTGGAGGCTTGAGGCGGTCCACGTGCATTACCCAAAAGTATGTCAGTAGGTTTGAGGTAGCTTTATTTTGCTTTATCAGTAGTATTGCATAGCATTTTAATAATCTTTCAGTGGTGTTTTTTTTTTTTAACTGGATATGAAAATCACATTTTTGTCCTCCAACGCTGGGGAATGTTCTCCTCCCAAGCCAGAGCTGTGGCCTCACCATCAGAGCCTGGAGGGAGACTTTCTGCCTGGCCTTTATCCGGCTTCAGTCATTTCCCGTAGGGGCTGTGTGAATATGGCACCTCCTTGACTTAGGAGAGTTCATTTCTTACCTGTACAGAGATAACAGCTACTGAAATCTTACAATCCAAGGTCTGAATTGAATTTTCTCTCTTTCCTGTTATAGGAATTTCTATAGGAAACGTCATCAGACCCACTGAAGCTTTGTCTGTGACTTTTTATTTTGGATGTTACTCCCTTAAGCCTTGTTGGCACAGCTACTTGGGGGAGGGGGAAAAGCTGTATCCAAGAAACCTCTGGATCCAAATGCAAAAATGCCAGAGCCATTCAGGCCTATTCCTGCACTGAGTGATATTCCCTCATGGATACTTAAGGGCTGTGAGGCTCCTCTGTTTCTCCCGCTTTGGAATCTTGCTCTGGTTGATTCCATCTGTCATAGGAAACCATGTCAGGCAGGTTGGCTTGTAAACATTCTGTGCTTCTTTCTGTAGGTGTCTTCCTGCTTCAGGGATAAAAATATTAAAAATTGAGCAGGTTTTTCTGGGAGAAAAATAAAAGTGGGGAAGAAAAAAAGTGAAGAAAAGGTGTCGGGGTCACCATTAGCCAGGGTCCTTATTTCTCCGTGAGGGAACAGGAACGACACAACTCCAATATGATGATCAGATTGTCCACCTTTATTTCCCAATCCTGGTTACATTTATATTCTACTAAGTTCCATACACGCACTCATCTATCTTCTAGTAGGCTACAGGTTATCTACACACGCTGTTCACGTGCCTCTACAAGCATTTGCATTGGTTAATTGCAATTAGTACGTAAAGCCCAAAACTTGCCAAAAACTCCCTTATCTCATACCCTGTTTTGCTCAGACTTGTGTGCTTTTGCTGACCACAGGTGTTTCTCACTTATCTGCTATCTTGTGTGTTTTTGCCAGCCTTATTTTGCTGGCCTTGTCTTTGTCCTTGCATTCTTCTGCCTGCACTAACTTCTCTCCAGCGCGGCCCAGACTCCTACAAAAAGGTATGCTCTTTTATTAACGCTAGGGAGGATGTAGAGCCTTCGCAAGTACCTGATGCTTTCTGGGAGGTGATGTCTTTGGTTGACATCCATGTCACCACTGACACTTGAAGCACAGGCCAACCTGTGAGAGTTCTTGCTTTCCTCCTTCGACCTCCAGCAGCCTTGCCTGCGGTCATCTCTTCCTCCTGAAGCGCTTTGTGCCAGGCATGCTTGATGTAAGCCTGAAGAACTGTGTGAGAATGCCTTCTGTTTCAACTTTCCTAGTTTACCAGTGACTCAAATTATTTTTGTGAATGTTTTGTCCTCTTGGTTAGTTACTTCCCTACTGATTTTTGTTCTGTTTAGTTGATGAAGGCACAAAATAATAAGAGTCTTGGGCAGGTGCGTGGAAAACTCAACTGAAAGTGGCTTAAATTGATGATTCTTTCGACAGTTGCATTTTGAAGTCTTAGTTACTGGTATCTAGTGTTGTTTTTAAATTAAAACTTCATTAGGTACCAAGACAAATGCTTCATGAAAATGTGTTGCATCTACCTCATGAACGCATTCTGGATTGGCAGTCTTTGCATACCAACCTATGGCTCCATTCGCTGTGATACACCGAGATATGAATCAAGTGGAAAAAATGGGGGGAAATGTTCAAGAGTGGTTCTTATGAAAACATTATCCATTTTATTTTTGCAAAAAGCAGAATCCGATTGGTACAAATACTTATTAAATAGTGTTTTCTTATATGAGGAAGAACATTTCCTTGTACATTTATCTTGTCTTCTGATATTCCAGCACTTAACAAAAATGGAACATCAGTGGATCAACAGTTTTCTCTTTTAAGATGTGAGTTTTATGGACATGTTGATAAAGTCTTTTTCCTCGTTAATGTCGCACATTCTCCATGGTACTAATGTTCTGGTTTGTGTTAAAACATAAGCAAACTGCTACTTTCCAAGTACAGGATGTAGATATCGATCATGTTTGCTCTTTTAAAGTCCATTTATAAACTTAATCTCCACACCTGACAGTGGGTGTGTATTACCACTTCTTCCTACTTCTTGTCCATTGTTCCATCAGCCAGCAGAATTTTCTCTGTTCCAGTTTGAATTTCTCAGTAGCCTTTATTTCTTCTCTTTTCCATCTTGTGTATATTTTTTTCTTAAAGCCTTCTGCATGAATTATGACTTTTGTTTAGTTATCTGACAAATTTAATTGTCCCAGTCTGTCTACATTTTTGCTTGTTGTTAGTTTTGCTCTTTTTTTCTTATTTTGGAGTAATTAACTTCTTTTAAAGAGCTAGAGAGAATTGTTGCATATCTTTGATACTTCCTCTGCTTACACAACTTAGGTTAAAATCAGTGATCTACAAGGCATCCCTGCTTTCCAGTCCAAGAATTTAATAGTCTGTGTTTGTCTAAATGAAGATCTAAATAGTTGTCTTGGTGTGTGCTTTCATTTTCTGTTTTATAAAAAAACCCTTATAAGTTAAGAACCTTCTTAGGTTTTACTTTCTAGAGGTGTCCCGAAGTTAGTAATAATGCTCAAATAATTTTTCTGGAAAAAAAAAGTAGCTTTCAAGTGTTGACTTGGCAAAATAAGTTGGTTTTTATTTAATTCTGTGCCATCATTTAGTTTGTGATATTTCTTCAGGGTAATCCATGGTGATCTCTAAAAGAGCTTTGGTTTCATTCAGTTAAGGTACAAAACTAGGAGGGAAACCTGTTTTTCAACCTGGACTGTGAGAAATATATATTAATGAGTCATCACTCTTAAGTTTGTCTTCATTCCTTGCCATTTTCCTGAAAAGTCTCGTATTTTGTGTGGAACACATGTATGCACACGATTTCGGATACACCTGGAGCCTGGATTGTTTTGTTGGTTTGTCTTAAATCTCAGCTCGACAGGCTTTCCATTTTTCAGGAGAGGATCCGTACCGCTCCCTGGTCACTGCCCGATGTGGAGATCATGCATATTGATGACCTGGTTTGGTCCGTTAAGCCACGATGCTGCATAATACATCAACAGAACATACTGGTTCCAGAAAGAAAACACCTGCTTGATACTACCTTTGTATTATATTCTCCTATAGTTGAACACCATTCAAAACACCAGGATATCAATAAGAGGTTGAAGAAAATGAAGTGTAAGACTTAGTAGCTATTCATGCCATTCTTTCCAACAAAGCATGGAGAATCAGTGGCCGTGAACGCTACAAAGACGTGATCTGCTCCATTTCATAAATGGTTAAGAACACTATTGTGGATTTTAGAATAACTTGTAGAGACAAGTTTGACAAATCAGGTGTTATAATGGGATTATTGATACTATTCTGCACTTGTCACAGTTCAACCTCTTAGTGCACGTTTCCCTTTTTACCGCAAAACAAGAAGCTCTTTAGAATTCTCTATATTAAATGTCCGTTTAACATTTAATATAATATACTTTGCATGCAACAAAGACTATGGGTCTACGTGTGACATTCCAAACAGTATTATCGGTGACCTTCTCTTTTTATGTAGATTTTACATTCAGTCGTTCGTGTACTTTTTCTTCTCCGAGAAACACATGTCAGCACTTAAAGCGGGGGAAAAAAGGTCAGGTATCTGATTTAGGTCTTGTCTCACTGACTGTTCTGTTCTGTTAGATGAAAAATTAAAATGCCTTATACTGAAATATTTGTCCATTTAAACAGAATTTTAAAAGGCAGCCTTTTAAAAATGCTAAGCTATCTGCTACAGTTTTTATGGAATTCTTTAGGTTAAAATAATATTTCTCTAAGAACAGAGGTGGACTGTCAGCTTCTATTTTCAGTGAAAACATCTAGTTCCTTATAAAGGGGTTGCTAAGCTTAGAATTATGCTATTTCTACAAAGAAAGCCCTTCATAAAGAAACTACATTTTTTGCTGAACTGATGCAAGCAGATTTCTCTTAGCCTGCTTTTAGCTGTTATTTTTCTTTCCAATTACTGTGCTCATAAGCATCCACTGCCTGGAATCTTGATACATGTAAGTGCTCTACTTTCAGATGAAAAACTTTATTCTAAAAAGCTGTTCATTTTTACTTGGTCTTTCAGTTTTAGTGAACCAGGCAGTGTATCTTTCGGTCTGTGGAGTTATTTGTGAGCTGCTTCTGTGTCTTCTCTACTGTAGGTTGTGTGTGTTTTGGTTCTTTTTTTCTAACTACATCAGCATTTCAGCTTTTTTCAGATTCCACAAGAAGTGCAACTTCTTTTTTCTAACACGTTCAATCCAGTCATCCTTCCCAATATCTGCTTTTCTCTTTCCTGTGATTTAAGAGGGCAGGCTAGTCACAACTCAATGCTTTAAAAATAAACGCAGTGGAAACTTTGGGCCTCCAAAGTAGTAGCAGTACCAGCACTGAGTCATACACAGCAATATGCTACCTAGTCTTTTCCACCTCTGTTAGGCTTCCTTTTTCATGTGTGTCTTTTCACATATCTTGGCCTGGGTGTGCAAGAGGAAGGCTGCTCTTTATTTCCTAGCTTTCCATACGAGTGTGCTTCGTACACATCACATACTCATCTCAGAGTTACTTAAGTCTGGCTTTATGTCACCCCCTAATACAATTACTATGGACCTATTTATTCTAAACCTTAGGAATGACTTGGGAGAAGGGAGTGGGATATGTTTACTCTACACTTTGGAACATGTAAAAAATTACTACTAAGACAAGGCATACAGTTTACAGTAAGAGAGCCCACATCCTATTAATAATTCTGGGTTTTTTTGGAAAAAAAAGACGATTATTCCAACTATATTTTAATGGCTGTTTGTTTCATCCTAGTTCTCATGCCCTTCCTTCCCTTGATCAGAAACTAGTTCCTACACCCAAGGGGATGGCTGGCAGGATTATCCCTGCAATGTTTCTGGGGTGTGGTAAGAGAGGAGGTGGCTGAAGTGGGGAAAGACGAGGAAAAGTGGACCAGAAAATGTATTGGAATAAGGTGTCTGGGTCAGGTATGTAGTGAGAACACTCCTGAGAAAAACTGGAATGGAGAGCAGGCAGTGGTGGTGGGTTAGGTCAGGAATGAAGGTGGTATCATGGCTGTTAAGTCGTCCCTCTTTCAGTCACAGTCGTGACTGCCTCTTCCTGGGACCTTTGAGTACTGGAGCTCTACTTCTACTCTTTAATTTTAGAATCAGGATAATTTTGGGTGGAAGAGGTTCCTGGAGGTTATCTGGTCCAACCTCCTGGTCAAAGCTGGCCTAACTTTAAAGTTCAGTGAGGTCACTTAGGTCCTTATCCCTTTAGGTTTGGGAGATCTTGAAGCACAGAGATTCCCAAACCTCTGTGGGGCTGTTCCACCATTCAGGAGCCCTCATGAAAAACATGTCTTCATTCTTATGGCTGTTTGATAGCCCAGGCCCTACCCAAGCCACTTCTGACCATTTACGCCCCTGCTTTTTCACCGTCCCCTGGTAATGGCTGTGCCTTCCTTTCCACACTTTGTTCTCTTCCTGCCCTTGTTCTTGGCTTTTGGGCTGGTATCATTTCCTCAGGGGTGGAAATGCATCCTGGTTTGCAAGCCACTGCTGGAGATTTCTGTGCAGAGATCTACAAGCTGTCAATACGCCTATGAATGCTTTGGATGTGTGTTGTGGGGTTTTTTGTTTGTTTTCTTTTAAATCCCCAAAGTTTCTAGGTAAGAAGGCAAATATTTGGTGGATGAGCATCCCCTATCATCCCTTCCTCATATTTTCTAGCACACTGTAAGCAAGTCAAAAGCCATTTGCCTTTTAACTTTCTTTTGTCTTCTGTTTGCATTTATGCACTTTCTCAGTTAGCCCTGCATTTGTTCTGGAGCCATGAATTTTTTAAAAAATCCTTTGTATTCCAACGTAACACTGCTTCTTTACCTGATGAGCATGTTCTCTGTTACAATCAAAAGGCCATAATTTAAGGAAAAACAACAATCACTGCATTGAATGAGAATGGTACTTTGGAAAGTGTAATTAGAAGGAAAACGTTTGTTTAAAAAAAATAATCCATGCAGAAATAAAGGTGTGTAGAGTTTCATTCTTTGTTTGATCCTGAAGTTCAGCTAGTTAATTCAGCTGATTATTTTTTCTGCAGTTCATCTAGTTCAGCTGGTTTTCAAATGTTAGGCAGACAAAGATAATTTGTAAGACTTGTTTTTCCTTTCTTCTGTGAGACTTTAAAGAAATGTTTGATTGCACCTTCTGCACAGTAACTAGAGTGGGTTTGGACTATGTATGACTCCATGTATTTTAGGTAGTGATATTTCTGAGACGTTATTCTTACTTTTCATGTTTCTCAGATCATGTTACCTTAATTTTACTGAGGATAAGGTCTCCGTTAGTTTAAAAAAAAAGCTTATTTAACCCACTGTGCAATAATTAAGATACATAAATTTGTACGTACGCTGTTAAAATTCCTGAACATACTTTTACAGGAGCGGCCTGTCATCCTTTCAGTTCTAGAGCAGTCCCTGACCCCAGTGATCCAGATTTTATGCTTGACAGCAGTTTAGTAGATGAATGTAAGGTAAACTGGGCAGACCTTCCTGGCTACTAAAGCTGTTTGTCTTAGACTGAGGATTACTTTAAAGGGTACAGTAGATGTATTCTTAACTATTTTTAAAAACTATACTCCCTTCTTTCCCTTTGCAACCTTGGAAGTTATGCTTTTAGACCTGTGCAAACCAGAACGTGTTGACAGCTAAAAAAAAGCCAAAAAAACCATGGAGAGAATGTTTAAGTCAAATCTACTGTAAATGATTATTCAGTATAAGACCCTACATAGACAGTAGTTGACTTGTTCAATTTCATACAGATAAAAGGCCTTTTATCAGCCAGTCCTGTCTACTCTCCCAAGAAAGAGGAGGGAGAAAGGAAACGTAAGGTTACTCAGGCCAGTGCAGGAGAGGAGTCCCAAATGGCAGCTGCAAAGTAATAAAAGATGTGCTGCTAATCTGACAAAGATGTGCTAGCAGCAAAGAAGTCTCTCTATATGATCTAGGCAAGTGAGTGTGTGCTGCTCTTTGTATGGCTTACTCCTTTGGTAAATATATAAGTAAATGTAGGATGTTTCTCGTATTGTGGAAATAAAGCTTATTCTTCATGTCCGCTCTGGAGCTACAACTGTGCAACCCTCTTACTGACTTGCATGCTTTATGATAAAGATATGGTATATTTATAAACTGTAGATGAGAGGCTGTTACATCTTCTTATTCTTTAGCAGTAATACGTAAGCTTTCACTTAAAAATAAAGTGATTTGCCCACATTTAAAGGAACTACTGTAAAACACGAACAAAAAGTAGGTATCACATCAGCTTTTAGATCCTAGGGCATTATTTCTGATAGTTCACCAAAAAACAGCTGTTGCCTCAAACATTATTGTTGTATTCTCAGGTCTGTGTGGCCAGCAGTGAAGCTCACCTCAGCTGAGTCATTCCCTTACACATTGTTTTAGAAAGAATAAATAACAGTATCTTAAAAGCTTGGTGCTCTAGTTTTTTTTGTTGATGCAGTGCCAAAGATCTTGAAGATGCCAGTTTAGAAGTGTTCGGGGGGGTTCTGTTTTGTTTTGGTTTTTTTTTTTTTTTTTGGTTAAATATAACTAAAGTAGTGGTTTGGGTTTTTTTTTCTTTTAATACAAAACTAACAGTGATGAGGGGACATGCTGGCCAGCCAGATTCTGGAAAAAATAAGTGGCCTGGTGTACAGTCCGTATAGGTGATGTGTTCCACTTGTTGATTGGGTTGACGCTATCACTGAAATAATAATAATTAAACAAAAAACGCTGAAGTGTTGCCTAGAGCACTTAATGAAACTTCAGTACAAGTCAACAGTAGTTTGCTACTTAGGTGAAAGATTTTAACCAAATCATGAAATATTGGGCAAATTCAACAAAACTGTTACTTGCCTTAGCTGTAGAAAATTGGGATCGATGTAAGTATGTGTCTGAAGTACAATACTGAATTGAAGCCAAAATGGGGAAGAAATTTGCATTATGGCATCTATTCTAATTGCATAAAACTCACGTGGGCAAATGAATCTCCTGATTGCAAATATGAAATAGTGGGAACATACTGTGGGTTAGTCTCTTGCAATTTCAATATAAGCGGCACGGTGATTATTTTCTTAACCTCTGAAACTGTTGCTGACTTCTCTTCATTTAGTTGTGTTCGTTGGTTTGTATCCCCTTAGCTGCAGCAGTGCGTGTGCTTGAGAAACTGGATAAGCATTTTTCAGTATCTTCCATGAAAAATAAAAATTAATCTGTGCAATAAGCTTTATATTGGGAGATTTCCATGTATATTAAAATAAATGAACTCTGTACTTATATTGAGCAAACATTTAAAAATACAGCTTGACTGGTTAGTGACATCATCATCAGTAAATATGAATGTCACGCATGAAGTGGAAATCCAATGTAAGTATAGCGCAGGAACAAATCTTTAACATTGATTTGCATTTTAATTTATATACATAAAAAGTTCCTTTCATCACTAAAATTGTGTTGATGATTGTACAGACTTACTATTCCTATGCCTTTTTTATTTTTTTAATATATATTCTTACTGCTGTTCATTTCACTAGCAATATACTTAATACACTGCCTTTTGCAGTTTAATGGGTAGTGTGTCATATTTTCAACAAGAATAAAAGCATATTTCATACTGGTTGCAAACAGAAACTAATTGAGTAGGAGGAAGCCTGCAGATTTATTTAAAAAAAAAAAATAAATCTCAGCACTGGTTTTCTTAGCTCTGATTGTGTACAAATGTGGCTCAAAGCTTTTTTTACCTTCACAAACCATAAAGAAGTAATTTAAAATTAAAAAAAAAAATAGTAAGGGTTGGTCACATTTTTCTGAGATGTGAAATTGTGAGCTACTAGGTTTCCTGAATGAATTTCTGGCCAGGATGCCAAGTACATCTGTGTTTGCTTTTTGATTGTCTATCCAACTAGGCTAGAGAGACATTTGCATTTTTCCTATCAAATTATTTTTCTTCTGTTTATGGTAGTGTCTTGAAAGACACTTTCTGTCTGGTGTTGATTTTCTGGTTTTGTTTTTCCTGGTAATTTCTGTTCATTTAAGGTAGAGCAAAGCATCTGTATGAATGCCCTCCAGGAAATGTGGTTGGGGGTGGGTTTGTGAGTAGGATTGCCTTCTCTGTGTGTTCAGAAAGGTGGCTCCTTCTGGATAAGAAGGATAATGCACTCTCCAGCTTTTTAAAAAGAGCTTTCAAGTTTGCAACTGCTATCAGGTGTAATGATGATACAAATTTTTATTTAACTTCTATAAGACTATGATGAAAATTGAGGGGGAAAAGCAAACTTTTTGGTTGATATGCCCATTTTGGGGCCTTTGGTTTTGAAAAGATGCGGTAAATACGCACATGCTGCTGTCAGATAGATAGAAGAGAAAAAAGCCAAACAAATTCATCCAGGTTATGGAGGCTATGATAGAACGTGAATGAAACCAGAACAGTGTATACTCCTGTAAAACTAAGCTAAATCTTCCATAGAGAGGTTCATATATGTAAAAGAGTAAATAAACATCCTTTTTTTGAAAGGTATCATTCATTTCTACTCTTACATCTGTAGTCTGAGAAGTGAAGATACCCTACAACTGATCCTGCCCTGTTCTGCTTCAGTTTTCTTTGCCACCAAGCTTGCCACCATGACTGACTTGTCAGTTGTTCCTCCTAGTTGGAAAAAAAAAAAGGTTTTGTCCCAATTGATGGCCAAGGGAAGGTTCTCAAAGGGACATGAGGATCAAAGATCAAATGTTCCTTTAAACACAGCTTTCCGTTTTACCCCATCACGTTGTGTGCTTTTAAATCAAAGACATGGCATCAGCATGAAGATCTCTGTTCATCAGCTGCTTATGCCTTGCTCTCTCGAAAGGGGTTGTGTAGAGACAGAAACAGCTGAAATATATCAAAACGTTTATTTCTGATCATTCTTGTAGCCTATAGATCCAGATTTGGAAAGCAAAATCCCTCTTGTAAAACCTCAACAACGAAACGCTCAGGAAGTTTGAATCTAGGTGCAGACAACTTCTGGAAAGTTTCATGCAGAAGGCTTTTGGATGAGGACTCCACTGTGATGACTTAGAAATATCTTTAAGAAATACTAACACATTGCTGAAACTACATCCTGTCACTTTTTTTTTTTTTTTTCTTTCTGCAAAGAGATGTACCTCTTACCCCAGAGCTATTTCAGAGATCTCAACGCTGTGTGAGATCTGCCCTGTTCCCTTTTTCAATTTACAAAACCGAAATGGTGTTTCTTGATAGGAACCAGATGGGCTCTTCCAAGGCAGTAGGCTGTTGGCTCAACCAGCTTTCCTTGGGAAGATGGATTTAGGAATTACTTTACAGCCTTACCTAGTAACAGTTCCCCCAAACAGACAGAATCATGCTGTGTAAAAAGTGCTTTTTACTACTGTTGATAGCTCACTCCTATAGAGGTAGGTTTTTCCATAGAAGAAGAACAAAAAATATATGGCATATTGATTATATGGAGTAGAGGTATGTCTGCTTTTCCTCTAAATAACAAAGAAACGGGGGTGCTTGACTTTAAAGCTCATTTCCTTTCCTGTGTAGCAATAATTACATACCAACAAAGGATAAAAATTGTGGAGTTTGACTGGGTGAGTGGTGTTTATTTTTTTTAACAATAGGGCTTTTTCATGCTGGAAGTCTTGTGCTACCTACTTTCCCATCCCCTTCTTTCACTCCAAGCTGTCCATCCTCAAGAGTTGTGTTAGATGACCACTTTATAGTAGTTATTTATAGGAATATAAAAGTACATTTCCAGTGCCTTATAGATTACTGTTAGGACCAGAATTGGACCAGATGATCTCCAGAGCTCTCTTCCAACCTCAACTATTCTGTCATTCTGTGATTTTATTTCTAAACAATTAAAACATTAGGAATTTAGCAGTCAATAGAAATGAGGTGTCTAATTTTCATGTCACTCTTTCAAATAGCTCAAGATATTTCAAGGTTTGAATGAAGATTCTGCCCAATACGGTTTGTGCAAATGTGTCTGACTGGCTATTTTGGTACATACGTAGCTTCAAGAAATGAGGAAATACATTTTTCATGTTTTGAAATTTACTTTCCAGAATTAGGAGGCTGATAAGTTGAGATTGCACAGAAGAGCTACAAAAGTTGGCATGGACTGTATTCTTTGTTGTTCTATTAAGGAGTAGATTTAAATAAATCTATTTAAGATTGTGAAGATTTGGGGTATTCAGATGCCCTTTTATTTTTCCTGGAAATTCTTGAAAGGAATATAAAATACAAAATATTGAATTGGGTAGATCCTACTTGTTTAACTTACCATACTACAATGAAATATGTTTTCATGTAGCTTACAGAGTTTTACAAGTTTGGCCCCCTTTAATTTTTAAAATAAATTATTTTTTCTGGTACCATAATATCTTTAGACAAGAAGTTTTCCTCTGCATCAGCAGTGCAAGACTTCATATAACAGCAAAGGTATTTTTGCAGGTGTAAAAATCAGGACGGACAACAGAGGTCTTTATTTTTTGAAGGCGAAACTTAAGGCTGCTAGCAAATCTGAGAGCTCCATCAATACTGCAGAATTAATTTCTGACATTAGTGCTGTTACTTTTGACATGGTCTCTATTCATTACATCACCTTGCATTCATGCAGGGTACTCTTAAGTGAAGTCTTCAATCGCAGAGGAGTGTCGTGCAATTCTGTTCCTGCGGTAGGCTCCAGAGAGAAATAAAAAGGTTTGATTGCAAGGAGAAATCATGGTACTTAGCTAGCTGTTTTGATATGTGGAGACTGCTTTGTAAAACCTAGAGTAAAGATGAGCATTTCAGTTCCTTCTCTTCCAGCCTTTTGTTTCACTTGAGCTGTTTGGGGTTTTTTTTCTGTGACTGATGGCGGTGGAAAAACTGACAAAGCGAAACCTTTTTTGATTGCCCATTTGAACATCTGTGAAGGAAGGGACAATAACGGCATCAGCCATCGTGATAGATAAAGCATAGATTTTATGAGCGTATTTTTTTCTCAATTTCAGTAAAAACACGAATTATATCTTCTTGTTCTCTCTGATAGGCCAAATGGTGAAAAACCTTTGGATCAGTTGCTATTATCCTTCTGTGCTTGATCTCCTTTTTATTTAGTCTGTCTCCATTAATGCCTCTGCTCCAGGTCATGCTTGAAAATACGTCTGTGTTACAGTTGTACTGATGTGTTTGGCTACGTGTGTTTTCAGAAATCCTCCCCATGTGATCTGCATTGACCACTCAATCTTCATAACTTGATTTTGGGGTTGTCACTGGTGATCACCGGAACTGAGCTATGTGAAAACGAGCACGTAATTCTGTGGGGTGAAGTGAGTCATTGGGGCTGATGTTTGAGGACTGCATCGGGTTCTGCACTTGGGCCACAGCAACCCCCAGCAGCACTACAGGCTTGGGCAGGAGTGGCTGGAGAGCTGCCAGTCAGAGAGGGACCTGGGGGGGGATTGATTGCCAGGTAGCTGAACAGGAGCCAGCAGTGCCCAGGTGGCCAAGAAGGCCAATGGCATCCTGGCCTGTATCAGCACTAGCGTGGCCAGCAGGGACAGGGAAGGGATCTTACCCCTGGACTCGGCACTGGTGAGGCCGCCCCTCGATTCCTGGGTTCAGTTTTGGGCCCCTCACTCCAAAAAGGCCATTGAATGACTCGAGCGTGTCCAGAGAAGGGCAACGGAGCTGGTGCAGGGTCTGGAGCACAGGTGTGATGGGGAGCGGCTGAGGGAACTGGGGGGGTTTAGTGTGGAGAAGAGGAGGCTGAGGGGAGACCTCCTGGCCCTCTCCAACTCCCTGAAAGGAGGGTGCAGAGAGGGGGGATGAGTCTCTTGAGCCAAGGAACCAGCGGCAGGCCAAGAGGGAATGGCTTCAAGCTGCGCCAGGGCAGGGTCAGACTGGCTCTTAGGAAGGATTTCTTTGCAGAAGGGGTTGTTGGGCGTTGGAATGGGCTGCCCAGGGCAGGGGGGGAGTCCCCATCCCTGGAGGGGTTGAAGAGTCGGGCTGACCCAGCGCTGAGGGATCTGGTGGAGTTGGGAACGGTCAGGGTGAGGCTCATGGTTGGACTGGAGGAGCTTCAAGGGCTTTTCCAACCTCAATGATTCTGGGATTCTGTTGGATGTGTAGCATGGCAGGACCTTTCTACCTTACCATTTCCATGGGAGGTAGCTGGTGTCCTCTGTCTGTGAGCCAGATCATATGTTCCGTGGATGAGGTACAACCTCTGTGTTGTGGCTGTCAGATTGTGTTCAAGGAGGCCACACCAGATAGGGGCAGGGAACCCTGCAGGTCTTTATGCTGCGGTCGAGGTGGTTCAGCATACAGGAAAGGTGATGGAATCAGAATACCAGAAGGAAGATGTGTTGGTCGCCTAATCAGTAGAAGTGTTGCATGAGTCCAAGGTGGTATTTCTGCCTCCTGGCAAGTTGTTTGTCTAGGTGCTTTATTATAAATGTTACAGCTCGCAGCCCTCCGCCACTAGTATTGCTGCATGACATTGAAAATTTGCCACCTGCTGTTCTTGGCAGCAGTATGCTGCCCATCCTTGCTCTAAATGACCTGCTCATTGTGCTTATTTCCCCTGGTACTGTTTCACCAACTATCCAAAGCAACTTAATATGAAATCTCTGATATCCTTTGTGTTCTGGAACAGCACAGATGTCACCTCAGTTTCTTTCAGAAGATTGAAGACGTTAGGACAAGTCTTGAAGAAAACCCTGATGAGGTGAGATAATACAGAGAACCTATAGCCATGTCGGTGAACCTGGTGGGGAGGCAGTGGCCTTTAGGCTTGTTTGCTGTAGATTCCTGCCTGTGTTCCCACCCTTACTGTGATTTTATTTTAGGGCAATCTTTACAGATTTATGTCATAGTCCATGTATCAGCTTTCGGCTGGTCTTGCTATCCAGCCAGTGTAAGATATTTTAGGTTGCCATTTTTTTCTGCTTGAAATTTTGAGTGTATTTCTTCCTTTCCTTCCATATTACTTCTGCGTTAAGAGCTTTGCTGTTTGGCTGGAACTCGGGAAGTTACACAGCACCTTCTGTTGTTGATACAGCCTGGCTAATGAGTCCTTTACCTTGAACCCTACTTCTGCTTGTTTCGTCTGATGCCCTCAATTTATTGGAGAAAGAGAGAAGAATTAATTTCTATCTGTTGTCACTATATCGGTCATGATTTTGTAAACAAACATCATTTTTCTGTCCCTTGTTGTCTGGTTTCCTGGGAGAACTGGAGAGTCCAAGCTCTCTCAGCCATTCGCAGTGCGGCTGCTGATCTGCACATTTTTACCATCCTTATTCCTCCTTCTCCAACTCTTCTTTATTTCTTGGAGATGGGGCAGAGGGAAAGACCACCACAGTGCCCAGACTTCTGAGATGGTGCTCCATCTCTTCTGTAGTGATGGCAATAATCTGTGTTAAGCTCATCCTTCCCATTTTAACTCCTGTCACCACTGGGTTTTTTTGACTGCTCATAGACACTGATGTTTTTCAGGCACTATCTGTTATGACCCCAAGATCTTGACCCTGCATGGAAATGGTCCACCTAACATTTTGCACAGGAAACTAGGATACGTTTTTTTTCCTTGTTTGCATCTCTTTACGTGCTTTTGCTGTGACTGCTTAGTTTCTTTAAAAGTTGCTGGTGAGAAATCTGTGAGAGAAGGGTTGTTACTGTGTGTTAATTGAGCTCTTCAATATTAAAAAAAAAAAAAAAAAAAAAGGCGGTATCTTCCTCCTTGCTTTGCAAGTTTGTATGGCTTGGATAAGTTGTTTGGTTTTTTTCCCCCTCTGTGTCTGGCATTAAGAAGTTAGACAAAGAGCTTGTAAGATAGAAATGTGGAAAACAACCTTCTGAAATATTTTTCAGTTCTTAATACGTGTGCTCTTGTTTATAAGCCACAGAGCCAAAGTGAGGCTTAACTTCCAAATTAAGATATTAAATGAAGCTAAATTTGAGTCATAGGCTATAGCTAAAAATAAAATACTCTCTGGTTTACAAAAATTTCTTTTCACTAGATGGTGATGATAGTTTCTTCACTAAAATCATTTAGACTAAGTAAGCTGTAAAATTCCACCAACTCCAAGCCTCACTGGCTTGTATGTAAGAGGAATAAATAGAGATTTACTCTTTCAACCAATTTCTAATGTTGTGTTTGACAAAGTTTCTTCCTGATTATTCTTACAGTTTATCCGGGTTCAGGACCGTGAAATGGTTGATGATTCATGGCAGGATTAGGACATGCTGAGGAAGCATTGCTGGAATTTAGACCTGGTGTGAGCACGAGTGTAGCCTGGCTGGTTGATGGTATCAGCATGTGTGTTCAGCACTGTGGGATGCAGGAATAGGTCTACATTAATTCCGTTGTTTAGATGTATTCAGTGTTTTTTCTGATATGATTTTTTTCTGGTAAAATCTGCGGTTTTAAGTGTTCAGCATGTTTTAAAAGAAAAGTATCTCCCAGTAAAGATGGGAAAGCATCTGAGGTTGTTTTGCTGTGCATGTGTGTCCAACCCTGCTCACAAAGTACTGTCCAGCTTTCCTTTATTTGAGTTAGGATTGAAAATACAGTGCCAGTTGTTCTGCAGGTATTGCCTGTATCGCTTTTCTTTATTTTGCTCTGGCTTCTGATGTTGAAATTCACTTTGCCTTACCAGTTTCGGGAAAAGTCATCAGTTTTCCTCAGTTGGGTGTGTGGCTGCTGCACTGAAAAATGTCTGGAGTGAGTGTTTTTCCGTAGGTGGTTACGTGGACTGGGTTCTAAATGCCGCTGTACTCAGGTTATCAGAAAGGCCAGTAATTGGTTTGCTCAGGCTAAGATATGATTTCAGGTGTTTAAATCCATGACCAGAGGCTACTGAAAGGATCAGAGATATTTTTCTACCATTTAAAAAAGAAAAACCCAACCTTGAAATAAAAAGAACTAGTGCATTCTTCAGCCAGCCACTTTCATCGCTTTATTATCCAAGAAGTGTTTATACACACAATTGGTGTGTATCCCTGTACCAGAGGTGTTTAATCAACCCTCTCTGAGTGCAGGAGATGTAGTTTAAATCAAAGATCCCCCCCACACACCTTCCCCCCGCCCCCCCTCCCCCCTTTTTTTTTTCTTCTTTCTGATATCAGGCTGCAACACAGGAATTGATAGCTTTGGCATCGTCGAGGTACTCTGGGAGAACTGCCTCTCTGCCAAAGAAAAGGGGTTCATTCGTTTGCCAAATGGTAAACTAAAATAAATAGCATTTGTACAGCGTTAGTGTACATAAACCTCCATTGATTTGGGGCTTTTTCTATCTCGACTTTTTCTGTATTTTACCTCTCTGAGCTTTTTTTTAAGCAAACTGCACTGCCAGCTGCCTCTACACTCAAAATTCTACTGTTACCACTTCTGTAAACACAATAGAAAACCAGTTTTATATTAAATTCCTCTCACTGCATAAATGGTCACTGGAGCTGGTAACCAGGTTACTAAAGAATCAAAAGCAGAATAGCCTTTAATTAAATATCATTTGGCAAGGTGCCCAGAAATTTCAGTGTCGTGGGAGTGGAGAATGAAAAACAAAATGAAAAACTGCCACTGCTGCCTTTCAGAGTGTCTGGAAGATGTATTTGCTTGTACGTTCAGATATGCTACCAAATACTAGTAAAAATACAAATACACAGAGCACCTGCCCTGTCAAGATGACCTTGTGTATGTGTTTTTCGTAATCTTGGTACTGGTTGTGATCATATTTCACAGAAGGCCATATTAGCAAAAGAATGGGATACAAAAACAAATGAAGAAAAATCATGCATGGTTTTAGGATGTTGTTTAAAGGTGAGAAGCTATTTAGTCCCATTAATTGCCCCTCACTTACGTCAGTCTCACATGATACCAAAACATTTAATGGACTCATTAAATGGTTCATATGCTGCTGCGAGGGTTGCTTTATGTATGGCTTTAGGTGATGGTGGTTATAGTCTTTGTTTTTCTGATGCTTGATTTGTATGAAAGCTTTTCTGTAGCTGATTCAGTTTCTGGTCATCCCTGGGTTTGATCCCACACACTGAATATCTCAGGGAGTGAGCAAATGGTTTCAGTGAATCCTCTTTGTGTAGAGTGTTGTGATTTCAGTCCTGTCTTAGGTAGATCTTCCCTGTCTTTAACCAACACTGTATTTGCTTTTCTTTTCCTAATCTGCTTTTTCATCTTTCTCAAACAAATTAGATTGTAATTTGGAAAACAGATAGCATCTTTCTCAGTGACCATTTTTTCATATTTCACATATGTTTTGATTCCTTTTTGCCTCTTTATTATTGCCAGAACGTCTTTCTCAGTCAGGAAAGTACTAAAATCCCTTATATAGCAACTGAAATGACTTGAACAAAAGCTTTTTTTCAATATTCATGGAAATATTTGATATAGATTTCTGTGCTTTTCTTCTACACATGAGTGTTCATCTGTCCTTTACTGTATTACAGTTAAACTCCTTGTTTGTGAAGCTCTAAAGCATCATGCCCTTGTGTGTTGGCTTGTCTCTAAGTTCACTCCTCTCAATCTCTTGACTATTTTGCCTTCAGTGATAGTGTTCTGTGCCCCTAAACCACCGCCTAATCTCTGCGTCTGCCAGGTCACAACATACTCCGATTACCCTGGTTATTGGTGGTTTTATTTGTGTTGTAAGTGCTTCCAGGTAGGAAATCTGTTTCCCTCTGTGTTTGTACAGCACTATGTAAATTTGCAACAATATATAAATGTTTTCTAATGACCTACCCCTGTAGAAGTTAATTAAGTCACATCAGAGCTGAGTTTGACGTCTTGTGTTCAGAAACACACTGATTATTTAAAGGAGTCAAAATGAAAAACGTGCTAAAGAAAGGTTTGAGTGGAGAGATGAGACCAGACTGCAAATTTGAAGCTTGCCCTAGGCTAAATAAAAGTTGTTCTTTTAAAATCTATTATCTGGCAATGCTGATTTCAATATGAATGAAGTTCACTTTGGTTCTGATTCTATTTCAGATCTTTTAAAGACAGATTTTGTTGGCTTTTCTTAGCAGAAATTTGTTCTTGATGTATTTGCTTAAAACAAGACTTCAGAAAGCCCATCTGCGTTCTCAAGTCTCTATATACAGTACTCTCTTCTTTTTGGCTTCGAGCATTCATGTGAAGAGCATTTTCCTTTGTAGAAACTTTGAATTTTAAGCACACATTGGCCAGTGTGTAAAATACAGTACCGAATGAAGTTAGTTTTATTTCTCTAAGTGATCTATTTAATTTCCCTGCTTTATCTCAGTTTTAAAGCTTTATTCACATCTTTGTGTCTGGGATTAATTTGACTTGGCACACTGCAATGTCTCTGTCTCCCAGGAGCAGCTGATTATTTACAATGAATTTCTTTTGCCTCTTCTCCCTATGGCTTGTAGCAAAGATGTTTTTCTACACAACTCCAGATAATACACAACGAGCCAAAATATTTTAAGAATGAATAGCTGAGTTACCTGTAACGACTGGAAACTCGAATATGACTCACCTTGTAATGAGTCTGGAACTGTTATTTGTCAGGACATCTCTGGTTTGCAGCAGAAACCTTTGAATAATGAATGGTGGCGCTATCTATACAGCTGTACAGAAAATATTGGGCTAGAGGCCTACAGGGAAACAAGGCGTTGACAAACATATGTTAATTATATGTTAAATTAATCATACGGGTTTTGTATGCCAAAAAAGGGGAAAAATGTGTTTTCTTTCCTCTCAGGTATGTGTATAATGATGATGTGAATGAGAAAAAGTGACTATTTCAGTGTCATTTTTGAAAGAGAGTTTGTTATAATTTTTTTATTAGCACTACCTTTTCTATTTTTTTAAAGTGTACTCATCTATTAACTTGGGGAAAAAAAGTGAAGTTGTTGAGAATGCACGTAAGAGTCTGTGTTTCACTGGGCTGGGTGAACATCAGCTGGAGCAGGGGCACGTCCCGCACACGTCCTGTGCAGGTCCCTGGCTGGGCAGCTCAGCAAGTGTCTCTAAAGTCAAAGATTGCAAAGGAGGATTGAGGGGAGCATCCACGTGTGGGTCCCAGCACGAATCTATGCCCGGTGATGTGCCAGAGCGGTGGTGGAATAAACGCAATCTCAAGAGGGAGAGCATACACAGCACTGCAACAACTCATCTGACATGATTTGTGGTCATGGTTATGGGAATTCTGGGTGGAAAAAAGGTGATGGGGAGAAGTCTGTGGATTGGACTCTACTACAGCAGGCTGGATTTGTTCCACCTTTAGTAAACAGTATTGTCTCTGTCAACCTATTTTGATATTCTAAATGCTTGTTGTTCCTCTGTCAATGTATTTTCTGTATACTTAGAAAAAAAGACCCATAGTAATTAACATATAAAATCTACTAAATGAAAGATAGAGCAGAACTTTTAGTAAAATCCAGTTACGTATGGTCATATAATTACAGCTGGTGGTGGTATTCTCATGTGGAAAAATTTTTCTAATATGCAGAAGTAACCCCCAAAGCAACATGAATGCTGCCATGACCTGCAGGCATGCTTTAATTAAAATAGGAAATGTGTATATTTTTTTTTAGCCATGCTTATGCTTACCTTTTTAACTCTCTCTGAAATTCCTGCTTATTTACACGAGCAAGTATATGGTTCAGTCTCAGAATAATCGCTGTCCTCTAAAGATTCAGTGAATTGCACATGACAGTCAACAAGAATTGATAACTCCGGAGGGAGTCTGCAGTAAATCAGGGTATGTTCCTCAGGCCGTCAGAGGCTTCCCCTCTCACAGAATTACCTCCAGAGCTAAAGTTAGTGCTGGCATCAGTGAAGCTCAGAGCAACCAAAAAAGTGTCAAGAACGAAGATCTACGATAAGCACAGATGGAAAGAGCCAGATACAGGAAAGAAAACAAAGGAGTTGGGGGGTGGAATTTTGTCTCTGGTGAAAGAAGAAATGAATAGTGAGGAGCTGTGGAACAGCATAAAAAATGAGATTATAGGAATGGCTGACCAAGTTTTGTGTTACCAGGCCAAGACAAAGAAATAGAGGTGGGTAAAGAACGAGGAGCTGCTGAGCTGGAAAATGTTAGAAGTTGCAGGAGGAAGAAAAAAAGCGATTGAAGAGATTGACCAGCTAGTTGGTGCTGAAAATGGGAATACAGAAATGCCTGGGTAGGGAAAGAATGGTAAGAAGAGTGTGTGGAGAGAAACCTGAAATGAGCTGTATCGCAAGATAAGAGAGCTCTCAAGTGGAACATTCAAATCGAAGATGTCAGTGCTGAAAGACAAGTAATAATTGAAAGAACAAGCAAGCACACAAACAGAAATAGTTGAAAGGTATTTGGAAGATCTACAAAGTGCCCAGAAGCCAACAGGTAGACAGATCCTGGAGGAGCTTCCTACAAGAAGGAGGGAGAGAGAACAGTGGAGTTAATGAAAATGCAAAGCACTTGATAGCTTAGGAAAAGGGAAGAACATAAATTCTAAGGAGTGTCAAACTAACCGTGGAGTAACTATAGACAGGCAAGATACAAGATAAAGGCAGCGTACATATGACAGACATATGAGCAAGAGCCTTCACTCAACACTTTCATTTGTAAATTCTGTTGAATGAGGAAGAGTAGCAATAATATCAGTGATGTAAGGAGGATTTTATTAATCGCTCTAAAGCAGTGGCAGAAACTGCCAAGAAATTCTTCGGAATTGAAGATCAGCATGAAGGCTTTCAGTTGTCAGGGTCTGAATGGAGAAGAGGGAGCGATCGGAAATGGAAACAAACTTCCAACAACTGGGAAAGCGAAGCGCATATGCTTTGGAAACCTGGGTCAAGGATTAGGTGGTGGTGAGACGAAGCAAAAAGAGGCATAAAAACCTAGGTTTTAAAAAACTATACTTTTAAAAGTAAAAGAAAAAAAAATCTTTGTATAGGAGGCAGCTTTTATCTTTACTAATTTAAATTACAGGGCTAGAATAGGGTTAAAACCTGTGTTTCATAGAATCACAGAAAGGTTTGGGTTGGAAGGGACCTTGAAGACCATCTAGTTCCAAGCCCCCTGCCCCGGGCAGGGCCACCTTCCACTAGCCCAGGTTGCCCAAAGCCCCATCCAACCTGGCCTTGAACCCTTCCAGGGAGGGGGCAGCCACAGCTTCTCTGGGCAACCTGTGCCAGGGCCTCACCACCCTCACAGGGAAGAATTTCTGCCTTAGATCTCATCTAAACCTCCCCTCTGTCAGTTTAAACACATTCCCCCTCGTCTTATCCCTCCCCCCTGATCAAGAGTCCCTCCCCCCTTTCCTGTAGCCCCTTTCAGTCCTTGGAGGATGCTCTAAGTTCTCCCCGAGCCTTCTCTTCTCCAGCTGAACCCCCCAACTCTCCCAGCCTGTCCTGTTTCTTTACTTGAAGCAGAGGAGGTATTGGTCTTCAAATTGCCACACACAGATTATCCTTAACACTGCTCTTAGAAGTTACACTCAATAAACTTTGAGGCTCGCTGTAACTGATTGCCATGTCTATTTTTTTGGGGAACAAGGGAAGATTTTTATTTTATTTCATTTTTCATTTGAGCAAGGTTAGCCGGATGATTATTTCTTATTTTAGCCTCCTGATACCAGCTGTAGAAACCTGGTTCCTTTAGAAGAGCAAGAATAAAAGAATAATAGCTAACTGAGGAAAAAATGATTATTGCATCAAATATTACAACTTGTGGTGGGTGTCTGGCTTGTATGAAACCAGTTACTGGAGTAAATCTCAATGGGAGGCAGCTGGCTGGGCCCTGGTAGTTGTGGTGGATGGGGAATTTATCCCTGACTAATGCCACTGCTCCTGTACCCGTTTGTGGCTGGAAGGATTCAGCTACTGAGCTGAATCCTCAACCTTTGTAAAAATTAATGCTAATGCGACAGAGTGTTTATCTGTTACAGCTTCTGCCCCATGAATGCTGTTCTTCATTTAATACCTGGTGCTTTGGGGGAAGGGACAGTCGTGTCCTTATAATTAGTTATGCCTAACAGTTAATAAAGTTGCAGGCTGCTGGTTAGGTGCATCAGGTTCATTTGCCTACAGTCTTTTTTTATGTCCTGCTGAATCCTCTAAGATACAGTTATTATATAAGCAGAAGGACAGCTGAATTATTTAGATGGGTACTTAGGTGGAAAGTTGATGTTCGAGAGAAGTGAAAAGCATTTTATGTAGAAATGGGTGATTTAAGCCATGGGTTTTGAAGACCTGTGTTTGAAATACAAGAAATACTCCAGTACTTTTTTAAGAATAAATTTTATGTACCTTTAAACTAGTCTACATTGTGGGACAAGGTGCTGTATTTTAGTAAAACATTTTAAAATTAATAATCACTGGAGGACTGAAATGAAACAAATGCACTGACTTAGAGTTCACATTTTTTTAATTGCTCTGTGATCAAGATGTGGAATTAGAAAAAAAATCCTTCATTAGCATGAAATCTGGACAAAATTCAGGCTCCCAGATGACTAGATGATCTGCTGCCCATCTTGTACAAACTTTCTGCTTGTTCTAGTAAAGCATCGCACGGCCCCACCGTTCACGTTTAAGTGATGTATTACAACTGAAGGAGAGTTACCATCTTTAAACTGCTTTGTCCCTCGGTAGAATACAAGGGAAAATGTAGAATAGCTGTGTATGAAGAATACATTTCCTGGGCTCTGAACTCTGTGTCTGACCCCTGCTATCCGCACTCCAGTATGGAAATCACGTTACCGTTATGATCATTTCAAGTATTTCTCAGCGAGAGCGAGCAGAAGACCGGCCTGGTAAGGGTATGTGTTGCTATCTCCCGTTCACATTCCCTCCCTTCTTTCTCTTGGTTTGTTTTCCACATGACTGGGAAACAATTGCTTCTTCCACATGGAGCCCTTCTCCCATTCCTGGGAAAATAGCAGGGAATAGGGAACATTTGCATAATCGTCTTTAGTGCTATTGTGGGCGGGCTTTGGATGCCGGCACGGAGTTGCAGACTGGCCACCTGTCCAGAACAAATGAACTTAGCTTTTGTATAACGTTATCTGGTTTTCCACAGTGTTATTTTTGTGTAATGAATAACTCGATTAAAATATTATAAAACCCCATCATTCAGTAAATGTTTGTGTTGGGTTTAAATCCCCCCTTTCAGGGGCGAGGGGGGAGAGAATTTCCTCTTTCTGTGTTAGCACAACTATATTTTCAAGCTGCCTCTGACATAGTTTTATAACTGCCTTTGTGAAATTATCCTCATGAATATTAATTAGGGGTGTGGGAAGAAAAAAACCCAAACCTCAAAATGATTTGCATTCATCCTTGTATAAATGATAAATTAAGTGTTGTCTAATGTTTTCTAATGGTCCATTTCACCTATGTAAAACAATTAATTAAACAATTGAATTCTTAGCGAAGGAAGAAGAGGGTAGGAAGGGGTGCTGAGGACACTACCCTGCCAGTGCTTCATCACAAGAATGAAGCTTGTTAGCTATACACATTTTTTTTGACTTTTGCATGTATGAATGTTGTTTCTTGATCTTTTGTACCCCTGAGACTACAGATGCAGTAACAAACTAATTTGAATTTCCGCTTTTAAGGGGAAAAATATAAAATGCATTCTTCCATGTAGGTTTGGTGCTTTTGATAGCCAGAGTGTAGGAAGGACAACCCCTTGGTGCCACGTTTTATTGCCCATCAACCTTTGCACTGAGAGTGTCTCAATATACAAAGATTGAGTTTCGATTGCTGCATTATGATAAAGCAAACCAAACCCTTCCAAACATTTTTTTTATCCGTAAATGGCTTGTAAGTTAACCTGGATAGTAAGACTTCCATACTGCTCTTCCTTACTTTCATACTTTTATTGCTGGGTTCTTTTGCCCATATTGAAAAACAATTGGCCAAAGTCTGGCTGAGTAATCGTTAGTAAGTTACGAGTAAGAGGGACGTGAGTTTTTTTGTTCCTCTGCCTTTTTTTCTTTCCAGTAGTAGTTCAAGGTAAGAGATGCATTGAACCAATAGAACATGATTATTTTAACTCTCTTCTTGAGCCCTTACTCAGTTCTCTGCAGTGCCCATGGCATTTCTGATTGCTCTTTGGTGGCAGTGGGTAAGAGGATGGGAGATTTCTGTCAATCATCAACTGCTCTTGCAATTATGTTCTTGAGACAAGACGTACACCACGTACGTTTTACTACCTTGTTTTGCTTCTATCTTGTTCCTGATACACGTTTACCACTGTTTGAATGGGTATAGAGCTGCTCCTGCTCTTGTATTTCCCTGAGTTAGCAATCGTTTGGTAACACTCCTGATGAACGTTGCACGTTCCTATTTACAGGTGACTTACATGTTGGTGATATCAGCTGCTCAGGTATTTGAATTATTGTGGACTTTGGTATGAAAACTGCATGAAAGGACTGACTGATCTGTCCCTCGAGTAGCTGTTGGTCAGTAGTGCTGGTTTAAAAAAGCCAAATATGTCTGCCAGATTACATGCTTCTTTTTGCGAGAGAGAACACTCAGATCAATCGATTGCATTTTGCTGTAATGAAAAAGAATATAATTACAGGTGGTAGGCAGGAAAGAATAAATAAATATTTAACATCTGTAAATTAAGAAGACAAGAAGTTTCAAGCCAAGACTTACTACTTCAGCAGTTGACATTTTCATGTAGCTTTTGATTTTGTGTGAATGGATGATTTATTTGTGTATTTTAGAAAACTGTGAATGCTGTTATTTACTATTACCCAGTTAAAAAAGAGCTATTTTGTTTGCTTTTTAAGCCATGCTGTAGTTTGTAAACCCTGAGTCGTTAAATATGTGTTTTCTCTGCCTGAAATGTGTTGTTTAAAAACCAGCAAAGTAGTGAATTGGAAAAATCTGTGCATGTTGATGAATTGGACTTTTTTTTTTTTATCTTGTGCTGTTTTTTCCTGCTTTGCCTATCTCTTCCATAATAACTGGAAATTTATTTCACTTTTTGTACTCTCGTCCTCTGACTGAAGACCTGAAAGTCCCCTAATTTGTAGTTTTAAGTTTCTGATTTACAGCCGTGGTTCAGAGCAGTGTTTATAGGAGCAGTTGTCCGTATATGACTTAATTTGGAGGATTTAAAATCTGACTGTTCGGTGTAATCCGATTCCTTTCTCCATTACTTATTGATGAGGTTTCCTAGGTTTTCCAGTTGTCAGCTTGCTGATGTAGCGTCAAGATTTAGGATGTTATGTGGGTATGGGAATCTTACTCTTTGTTTTCTTATTAGGAGCCTGACCTCTGGTACCTCATTTTAACATTAGAGCGGACTCTTGTGAATAATGGTCTGTGGTGAAAGTGCATCCAGCTGGAATTGCGTCTTGGGATGTGGGGGTAGGGGGGACTGGAATCTTTGGATGCCATCATGAAGCAATTAGACAAGCTACTTAATAATTTATAGCTTGCTGTCTTAAGAGTTGTAAGCATTTTGACTGAGGAGGTTTTTGTTTAACCTCTCGGTGCTTTCTATGAAGCCTGTATTTAGGTTAGAAATGATTTTGCTTTGAAGAAGAGTGGAGAATACAGAACCAGATGACTTTGTCATCTATTAATTAATGCTTTGTGTTGCTACCTAAATGTAGCAGTTTGCTCAGATCTCTGAGCTACAGTGTATTGTGAATACATAAAAACCCTTGTGAAGCAGAAAATGAACAACAGTATTTTTTTTGCAAATCTTGTCAGATGCATTTCTGGTATTCCTTTCAGTTGAATTTGCTTGTAACTTGGTGACTTCTTTCGTGCTCTGTAACCTTAAATGTATTAAACTGAAAAAAAAAAAATGTAATGCTGGGGAAGGGAGGAAAGCAATTGCATATCTGTTGTATCATAATTTCAGGGTACTTGGTGTTTATATGAGTGACTGTTCTTAGAAATTACATGGACACCTTATAGCAAAATAATTTATAGTAGTTTAATATTTAACAAAATACTGAGATTTCCAACCTTTGTTACATCAAAGACAGACAAGCACACCCGGGTTTTCAGGTGCAGGAGAATGAAGTGCTGTTAGACCGAGTTGCCTGAAGATGTGCAAAGGCAGAGAGAACCAGAAATACAGTCCAGAGCTCCTTGGACAAAATACTGTCTGTAAACGCTATCTCCATAAGTAAAAGAGTTTTGCTGTAAGATTTTTCCACTTCTATAAATGTTATAAAATTAAAAAGTTATGAGCAGTTTCTACTGATAGTTTCTCAAGCATTTGTCTAGAGAAGAAATATTTATAAAATGTACCGCTGACGTTCTTGGATGTAACTGTTCCATCTCCAGTCGATGAGCAGCTGCTTTGCTCAGTTCTAGTTCTGCTGTTATTCTTACACTGAAGCTCTACAGACATTAGGAGACGTTCTGGTGACCATATTCAACAGTTGTTTCTTTGGCTTATTCCAGTTGTTGCAAGGATATTATTCAAGACGTAGACCTGTATTTTCTTTTGTATTGCTTTGAATTTAATTCTGAAGAGCCACACAGTTTCCAGAATTATAGCGTGGATTCACTTTTCCTTACTTTATTTTGTCTGTTCCCTCTTTGCAATTAAACTCATCTCTTTTTTCCAAGGCCTGTCTACTTTGGGGGAGCTGGTCTTCATTGCAATACTGATGTTAAATTTTGTTGGTTTTTTCCCTAAAAACCTTCAACCTTCACACTTTAATTCTACTGGAGCTCCCCACTCCCCCTCTCAATGTGCTTAATAGTACTCTTTGGATAATATTATTTCTACTTGAAGGATTGAAATATTTCCACTTCAGTTGTGATGGTTTGTTTTCTGAAATTACCAAAATACAAATATTCACATACGAAACACTACCTTTGATGTATTGGTGGTCATACAATGACTTCGCTTAGACG
This sequence comes from Strix uralensis, assembly GCF_047716275.1. NCBI lineage: Eukaryota > Metazoa > Chordata > Aves > Strigiformes > Strigidae > Strix > Strix uralensis. The sequence continues at coordinate 136,683,937 of NC_133973.1, read as the reverse complement.
TAATGCTGATGTTCATCATTGCGTGTACGGATAACTTAAAAGTCAACTCTAGGGAAAGAAGTAGCAGAGCTCATGATCACGCTACCGTGCTGTAACCTGGTTTTGTGCATCAGCAGAGCTTGGGTTACTCTTGGCGTGCTCTTGGCCGGCACCGTTGGCTGCCGTGAGGGTTCCGCACGCCGTTGTGTTCAAAGAAAGCGGAATGGTTGAAGCAGTTACCATTAACATCAAGCAGTCGAGCCATTAGAAGAATAAAATGCTCAAGCAGAGCTCAGCTCCAGCTGCCGACTGCAGTATAGCTGCGTTTGCCCTCAGGCAATTACTTTTTCAACACATCTGCTGGATCAACAATAATGTTTGACTCTGCGCTGAATGAATCCAGTCTTGTGTTTGTCACTGGTAAGACCATGCATACAGTGACTGCTTTTTACTGATGCTTAGTAATCTTAATTTTATGGCTGTTTCATCATGATTACATCCTGAAAGTCTACTGAATATTATTATTTTTTTTTAGCCGTGAAAGCACAGCACCTGAAGGGTCAGCCAGTTCTTTTGGCCTCATCTTTGCGGATGCAGTTTTCCTTCTCCCTCCAGCTCGTCTGCATCGGTTTTGATAGGAACAATTTGTGGTTTTCTCAGCAGGCTTGTGCAAGGCTGTTCCTGCTGGAATAAACTTGTAGTAGTTGCTAATACTTATTCCTGGAAGTTGCAGGGGTTTTTTTATCCTTTAATGTTTTTAGATACAGAGATAAGAATAGCACCTAGTAATCTTTGCAAAGTGAAGGTTGCTGCTAGGTACAAAAAAGTAATGCTAAATACTCATCAAGATTTTACTCTGAGTACATAGTAGCTGAACATATCGGAATATGAAATAGTGCAATTTCATGTAACTGCTGTGTAATCTCAAATTAAGGTGCTGATGTGCTGATATCAGTGTTGTGGTGACTCATGTTGTCTCGTTGTCTCCTGTGCTTGATTCATTTACATTAGATTAATCTTTGTATATAATTTTTGTCTTAAACTTGAGCAGTTGTTCCCGTATTTGATGTTTGGAGGTTTTGGTCTCTATCTTTCTGCCCTGATGTTACAGAGTGCTGACCCATGCAGAGGGTATTGGTGCTCCCAGACACCACAGTAGGCTATGTAGAAAAATCTACAGCAGTCGGCATTTATCTCATTTAAATTGCTGATCTGATCTGAACTTCCATTTATCATTGAAGCGAAACCTTATGATAAACTGGGTGGACAAAAAACCTGAGATGCTGTCTCTAATACTAATGTGAGCCTCTGTGAAATACGAATCTGTTTCCAAGTAACTCACTTCAGTCCTGTTCTCAGCTAATTTTACGTTAAAATACAGTATATTTTCTACCAGCATAGACCTCTAAGTCTTCCATTTGTGGTAATTTCAGACTTCTCTGATTTGTTTTATGGATACATTAGTAAACTCGGAGCTCGAGAGCTTGTCTTGTAACTGTTAGTAAATACACAAATAAAAAGATTAACTTTGCTTTTTTAAGAATAAACTTACTCTGAGCCCAAATAAGTTTGGTCCAAATAATCTTAGTGTGCTTTCACTGCAGTATTTCAGTCTTGCCTTCTTTTTTCTTTTTTTTTGGACCTGACCAGGCAGTAGACTAGGGAATTTGCCATATCTAATTTCGCAAATAGTATAGGAGGACATTGCCTGTCCCTGGTGAAAAATTAGCACACGTCCCATTCGGAAAGCAGAAATAAATACCAACACAACAATCTCAAAAGATTACAGAGATTTTTACTTTTTTCCTACTTACCCTGCTTCAGAATTACACGAAGTTAAGAACTCTGAGGCTCTCTATAGTTTAATTTTCAGTATGAGAAAGCTTAATACAAACTACGCGAGGTCTGTTAAGGTTGTGACACAAACAAGGAGAAGCCAGAAAATGCCCAGTTAAGAGGAAACGTACCATATGCTTTCCAGTCCTTAGCTGCCAAACCCAACTCCTTCCCTATTGTGTTAGTGTGTTAGAGACCAGATGGTCCGCTTCCCCCATCGCCGGGCATTTTCTTGCTTTTCTCAGTTGTTCTGTTTGTTTGGTAATGCCAAGTCCATGAGTTTCACGTGTGGGAAAAGAAAAAATTATATATATATAAAAAAATATACATAATTTTATATATATATAAAAAGTTCCTGTGGGTGGACCTTTACTTTGCAAACATTGAGGCTGAATAAATTTGTGCTGTAAATAACCGAAGACAAGCTTTCCTTCTCTTCTGGCTGGTTTTCACCAGTTTGTTTTCTGTGCAGAGACTAGCTTATGATTTTTTTTTATTTTTTTTTTTTTTGGGTATGAATTGCTGCTGTTAAATTCTTTCTTAAATGAGCAGGAAGGAAATTTTTGTGTGTGTGTGTGAATGAAGTCAAACTGAGTTGGACTTGGATGCTCTTGGCAGCTCTTACAAGAGTTGGCTTGCCTTGTAACTTCAGTCTATTAGGAAATATTTTTTCTCTGATTTTTCCCCTTAGTGAGTGCTTTGGCACCTGTATCCTGGGCTGTGGAGGCTTTTTTTCTACAGATGTTTGAACATGAACACAACCTTTAACATCTCTGCAGTGGTTGCAACTGCCCTGCTCTTCTGTCCTGTTGAAAATAGAGATTTTTTTTTTTTTTTTTAAAAAAAGATACCCTTGATTTAAGGTACCAATATACCTTGAGATAGCAAATTTACCCTTGGTAAACTTAAAACGCTAGTAAAGACAATTTAAGGTTACTCAAGGCTTACGTATAATTTTGCATAGTCTGAATATCCATGTTTAAAGAGGTGTCTCTGCTACTGTTTGACTTAAAAAGGACAAAATAAAACACAATAAAAACCCTGAAATACATACTAGTACTTTTACAGGCCGGATTAAGGAATGTGGGTGTCATCTCAAAAGTTTCTTGCGTGACCTGTGGGATAGGAGGGCAGGCATTCTAGGAAAGTGCTCTGCGCTGAGTTATTATATTCTATATTATATTAAATTCTATATTCTATATTAAATTATATTCTGCTTCCACTCAGAGTTAATGTGGAGTCTTAGGATGGTGGGAAGTTTTGTACGGTGAGGGCCCTCGATAAGGGAAGTACGAAGACTGCGAACCCTGAAAACCACTGCTGCTTTTTAAAAGCTGGATGTGAGCTTTGGAGCCACCTTGCTTGAGGAATGCTGGTATCAGTGATCGCCTTTAGACCTTGTTTAATGATTTCCAGTAGTGTTGGCATGGTACATTCACCTGGGATCTTCTCACAGCAGACTTTTTCTGGCTTCACGGGTAATATGGGCATTGCTTACTTTTACTGCTCTATGGAAAAAAGCCCCCCAAAATTTTTAGTAAGCAGGGCATATGATTTTCACCGACCTAAAGTGGATTTGTTTCGATTGCTTCTTTAAAAAAAAAAAATACGATTCTGCCAATCTGTTTGCAGGGATAGAATGAGAGATGTTGCAAAACACAGTGCAACCTGTGCATTTGGACCTTTGCACAGTTGAACGTGTCTTTAGGGCAGACAAAAGAAATAGTTGCCTAAAGCTGCAGATAGTTGAGACTGCAGATAGCCAGCAGTGTGCCCAGGTGGCCAAGGCGGCCAATGGCATCCTGGCTTATATCAGCACTAGCGTGGCCAGCAGGGACAGGGAACGGATCCTACCTCTGGACTCGGCACTGGTGAGGCCACCCCTCGATTCCTGGGTTCAGTTTTGGGCCCCTCACTCCAAAAAGGCCATTGAATGACTCGAGCGTGTCCAGAGAAGGGCAACGGAGCTGGTGCAGGGTCTGGAGCACAAATCCTGTGAGGAGCAGCTGAGGGAACTGGGGGGGTTTAGTGTGGAGAAGAGGAGGCTGAGGGGAGACCTTATTCCCATCTACAACTCCCTGAAAGGAGGTTGGAGCAAGGTGGGGGTCGGTCTCTTCTCCCAGGTAACAAGCGCCAGGACAAGAGGGAATGGCCTCAAGCTGCGCCAGGGGATGTTTAGATTGAGTATTAGGAAAAATTTCTTCCCTGAAAGGGTTGTCAAGCTCTGGAACAGGCTGCCCAGGGAAGAGGTTGAGTCCCCATCCCGGGAGGTATTTAAAAGACGTGTAGATGTGGTGCTCAGGGACATGGTTTAGTGGTGGACTTGACAGTGCGAGGTTAATGATTGGACTTGATGAACTTAAGGGTCTTTTCCAACCTAAATGATTCCATGATTCTGTGACTGCCCCACAGTGCTGGACAAGGGGAAGCGCAGCCCCACTGCCTCTCCAGGGCGGCTGGACCTGCTGCTGCTGCCATGCCAAGAAGACTCGGGACGTGCAGAGAAGCCGCTGTCCTTTCTTATCACCATCACCATGCAAGAAGCAGCCAGCTTGTTTTACTAAGGTTGATTTTATATTCATCCCAGGAGTGCGAAATTCAATTTTGCATTTAGCGTTGGGAAATCTTGGCTCAACTCTGTCATCTTGGGGTGCAAACATTGACAATTTCAGACAAACAGTTAATTTCTCATCACTGAACTTGAGTGCTGCGTTGGCACCTACCATTTCATGCACTGCAGTGTCAAGTACTGGTGGCGGCCCAGGCATTAACTGGAGTAGTAGACCATGGGTTAGAGATTTTTGAGAATGTCATTTTTCATCTCAGCTCAGCTGAAAGATCGAAGAAACTTCTGTTGGTGTTGTAAAATAGCAATTGCAAAAATTTGAGATGTCCCAAGTCATCAGTGGTGTGTTGCTCTGACTGATACATAGTAAAGGCCAAACTTTGAAGTTATGGGAAGGAAACAATACTTGTATTTTAGTCTTGTTGGAAATACCTTCCAAAATCTCTTGCCTGTGGGAGTGGAAGGTGAGATTTTTTTTTTGTTCTTAAAGGCACATGAATCCATTTATCAGCTCACATTAAGCTGCAGATCAGCAGACCAGTCAGAGACTGGGAAAAAACCTCTCCTTGGCCACATTTCTCCTGAAACTGTATTTCTTGAGCTTATTAATTTCTTCAGTGCTTCCCAGCAGGACGCAGTTCCATCAGTTTTTTATGTCCTTGCATGAATGTGGATTCCTTCGAAAAACCACTTACATGGCATTCCCCTTACCCAGAATGTATTTATTCTTCCTTTTTTCCACCACAGCTCATCATGTCCACTGAAGTTATTGAGAAATATATTTGTTCATCAGTCACTTTTTGTGGGTCAGTTGTCAAACTTCACTAAGCAGCAGAAGTAAAGTATCTTCAGTGTCTGCCGACCTCAAACGTTGAAAATAATGTTAGGTACGACTGGACTCATACTTACTTCAACCTCAAGCTGGCTGATTAATCCAGCTGTTTTACTTAAAGTCTAAACCTTTGTTTTCCATAACTAGATCACGATGCCAAAACTTATTTGCAGATGTAAGCATGCATGCTTTTCTTTCTGATTTCCAGAGAACAATTGGGTTGTTTGTTCAGCTGAAAGAGATGACCAACCGAGGTGAATCATCTTTATTTGTTTTTAAAAATTTGCAGATCTTTATGTCTCTTTGTCTTCGACACTTAAAATTCATAACAGTACTTTTAGTACATAGTTATTTGTTCAAAACAAACCAAAACTATCAGTCTAGGGATTAAATTTACTGACTGTAGCAGCCTGTTGTAGTGTTTACACTACAGTTAATTATTTTACTGCTCTGTGCATAACTAGATCAGCAGTGGCAAACCTTTCCTCCTACTTAGCTGTTGTATTAGTTGGAAAAAAAGCAGCTGAGGGGGCAGAGGAAGGGAAGATAGTACTGAGCAAGACTTGGAAATGACTGCTCTTTGACTGCTGAATTGGGTAGTTTTGGCCTTGTGCCTTCTCACATCATCAAAGTTAATCATATATATTATAATTAAGGTCTATATTTCATAATAAACATTTTAATTTGTCCTTAGTGGGATATTCTTTTCCAATGAGAACATGTGAAATACTCCCAAAACCTAAAAGAGGTCTGGCATCTAGGACACTTACAGAAAATACAAGTTTCTTGGAGAAGACTGCATTGATCAGTTAGACTGTTTGTGATGGGGGCACCAGTCACACTTGCAATGCATGAATGTAGAGTTAGGTGAAATATTGCCCATGTGTGTGTGTTTGCTGACATAACTGAGGCAAGAAAATTCGCTTTGCTCAATTAGCCCCAAGCTACATAAATCAGTACATATATAGCTGTAGAAACACACTGGCTGTGCATAATCTTTTTCATCATCATTATTATCTGTATAAGAGGGTGTAAGATTTCAGCAGTGCTAGAAGTAGACTTTCAGGGTTTAGTGTTTAAAAAGAAAGAGAACAGACAAGAAATAGTAGTTAAAAAAAAAACCAAAAAACTGTGAAGTCTGAATAGTGATGATAATCATTCCCAGAGCAAAATTTGTTCATGTAAACTTTGCCAGACATACCAAATACCAAAATATACCAAATTCATTAAAAATATGGTACTGTTTTCAGGCAGTTTTGTGTTTTTTTCCCCCCACAATATGATGTACATGTTTAAACTAATGCCAAAAACTGACTTACAAAATTTTTATATAAAAGATTACCTAATTGTGTGTTCCATATTCTGAAGATAGAACAAGCTCAGAAGCTAATTACCAAATGCAAAATTAATTTTGGCACTCTACCAGAATAGTATTGACAGAATACTAAAACTGGTCGTCATAAACTGATCAATAAATATTACATGGAGCACACCAGATTTATATAGTTATCTGCCAGCTGTTTTAGGGTGGAAAAAAAAATAAGCTTTGTGCTACATGAGCTGTGTCAATGCTTTGTAATCATGTGAACCTTTAATTAAGAAGTTCCCACAGAATAGAAAATGCCAACCTGCTCCGTTACGAAGACACTTACAATAACACCAAGCAACTTCAGAATGGCTGGTAATAGCACTTCAAAGAATAAAATGAATTCAGAAATGTTTTTTATGACGTGGAAGAAAGGGAATGTAGGATGTATTCTTCTGCAGTTGGAAAATGGAAAGGAGCAATGTTTTGCAGTTGGTTTCTAGGGCAATAAAATACAGAATCTTTTAAGAAATGCTTATTAGAGATGAGCATTCAGATTCACCAATTAAGAGCTCTACTAACTTGGAAGGAATAGCTGCCAGAAATGTTTTGCAGTTCCTTACCTTCTGAGAGTCCTTACAATGCTAATATATCTGTGACATTAGATGCTGGTATTTCCAGTTGTACACTCTCTCAAAATATTAGATATTCAAAAATTGAATTCTCATGAGTGGCATTATTTAAAAAAACCCTACACATTTATGGCTTTATTTGTACTTACAAATGCAAAGTCATGCAGCGAGTATGAGAGAACCGTAATTTTACAGTCCCAGACTCCGTGACTGACTTTCCGGTCTTAAATACAATTTTCAGTAGCAGTCTGAAACAAGATAGAGAGGTCTCTAACCAGTCTTTATTTTATTCCGACAATCCTATATGCTGTCTTCTTAACTCTTTTAACATTTCACTGCTTTTTGAACTAGTTTAACTATAAGTAAAAGTAACTTTAAAGCAAACAAATATGTTAAGGTCACACGGTGTGCTGGCTTGTGTGTACACGGGATAATTCAGTAAATTAGTTACCTTAAACTGGACTAACTCGGTTTGGTTAACAGATGCCAAGTCTAAATTCCTGCATCCCAACGACTAAATAACTCCAACTTGTGTATTCCTCTGTCCTCCCAATTTCTTCAAAATGTCACTTTTTGCCAAAGCATCTGAAATCCGGCTCTACCGTGTGGTATTGAGGGACGGTTATGCAAGTGGATTGATCGGTAGCGAGTGGGGCTTACCTGGGGACAAAAAGGAGCTTCAGCATGGAAACAGAATCTGTTGGGCTGGTATGGGTTTATTTGTCTGCAATTTTTTTAGAAAATATGATAACTTTTCAGGTTCAAGAGATGAGCTCCGTAGCTTTATATGGCAGTTTGGATGCCGTTGCTACTATTGGTAGAGCCAGAGAACTCCTCTTGACGTCGCTACACTCCTGTAGTTGTAGATGATCTTCACTGAGGTTATCTATGTTTTTTATCCTTTTTGTTGTTGTAATGAATCCATTTTGTCTTTATCCCAATGTACATTTTTGCAGCACCTTCTGGCACTGGACTAAATGTTTTCTAGCTGCCCTTTAATATTAACTTACGTCAGTGGAAACTACTGAATTAAAAGCGTTTTCAAGAACAGTTCTTAATATGTTTTGGCTTACACTGAAAGACACAGTCATGCTTAACCTGTGCCTACCATGCTCTTACATGTTAATATCTGTGAGGGCTTTTTTTTAACAGGTATATCAGATGACTTGCCTATTGCTATACATTTCCTTTCTTTAATTTGTAGTTCCTGATTCTTTGGTGGGTTTCAGCTGTATTTGGTAAGATAAATATTTAGTTTTAACAGATATTATCACCCTCTCTGTCTTCTGTCCTGAGTCTCTTAAACTCTTGTCCTTAATCGTATGCTCTTTCCATATACATCTGTTTTCTTTAAATAAACTGAAGATTAACGCATTTAATTTAGGTAAGGTTCTTATGCTGCTTAGTTCATAATTCTGCATTTTATTAGTAGTCTCAAACAGTGACTGCCGTTATTAGAATATTTTCATCTTTCTGTGATATACACTTGCAAGCTTTAAAAGCTGGTTTTAATTTAAACTTCCCACTTGTTTAATACTTTCCTGGAACTCTGAATTTCACCATGTCAAAATTCAGCTACATGTGTTTTATAACCTTGTGATCAAGTGGAAGTAAAATTGGACTGTGGAATTTTCCTTAACTGAACTTCCTCAATTAAAATACTAATTTGATGTTACATGTGTTTTTCAAGTTTTCTTAAAAATCCCCTTTCCTACCATCTCTGTAAATCTCTTAATTTTGAGAAGTCTGTTTTTATTATCGCTGAATCTGTCTTTGTGGATGACTGATCTAGCATGTAATTTTATCATCATATTTTCACATCATTTCCAGCCTGTGTTTTCAATTTATACTTCCTTTTCATATTTTTCTATGCTTTAATGTAATTATATAAGAAAATATATACATTCTGTAATGTTATATTCTACTATCGCTTACTTGCTATGTTTTTTGTGTCCCATTCAGTGTCCCAGTGTTTTTATTCTTGTCCAATTCTCTTCTTTTGCTTCATTTTTCTGCACATCTGCATGAATTGGGCATCCTTTCATCTCCCAGAAAATCATAACAGAATTGACTCACCCATTAAGTTGCTTTAAAAAACGCATTTGAACTTGCAGTGTGAAAATGTGCTTATCCTCTTTTCAACCATTTCTCTCCATCAAGCGCTAAGCGCTATTTTGAAAGCAAAAGTTTTGATTTTCAGGTTCCTCTACAAACCAGCCTTAGAGCCAGCATCAGCTGGCAACATTGCTTGACCAGTCTTCTGCAAAAAGGGTTTGGTTAGATTGTAAATATGGGGTCTTTTTTCTTTTTTTTTGGAGGGAAGGGTTGGAGTGAGGTGGGGTGGGGAAGGCACTTCCCTCTTTAGAAGGAAAAAATAACAAGTGTTGACCATGACAGATTGAAGTTACTGAGGGTAAGATTGCTGCATGAATGGGGTTACCAAACTTGGGAGGGTGCAAAGCTGTGTTAACCATTTTTGCTACTTTCTTTAACAAATGTTTTGAATCAGAAACTGGTTCCAGTGGTGGTGGTGAAAGCGCTCAGGTGGGGCTGTTCACGGGTGCAGATTGATGCTGTTAGAGCTGTTTCACTGAAAGGATGATAAAGTTTTTCTTTCTCAAATTCTTCCATCAAACAGGTGAACTAGTTAATGTCATTTTGTAATTCCTAGTTCAGTCTTTGCCTACAAGATCCTGTCGTGATTCTTCTGTTTTGTAGAGGAGTGCTTGCCACATTAGTCTCTCAACAAAAATACTGTAGAAGATTAAATTGTTGCCGTACTCCATCAGCCACCCAAGATCTGAATTACAGGGAATTTGGAATTTAACACTACACTAAATTCTCACACATAACAAAACTGGGAAGTGCCAGGCTATGGTCTCCCTCACCAAAGCAGAACTTGTGGAGATAATTATGGGGAAGGTGAGAATTTGAGAAGCTGTTGCTTTTTTTTTTTTTTGTCTATTTAGTGCTTTGCTTTGTCCCACAGCACCAGCATCCTTGTCTGCCTTTCTCTCCACCAACACAGAGCTCCTACTTGGGTGGGGGGAAAGAAGCAATCAGCATTTCAGGTGTCCGTAGAGTCAGTTTTGTACTTGTTACAAGTGATATTTCTCAGCAGTTCAAACAGAAAGTTGTGCAGAGAAGAAAAATAACTCTCACAGCAGCGCTAGTTCAAACCCCACATCAGGTGCCTTCAAAGTCATGTTAAAGAGGTGCTTTGGGCTTGTATCCCTTAAAACAGCAGAAAATGATGGTGAGGAAATGATACAGATCTCTCCCATCCCCTTCTTCACAGGCAGTGCTTGCTCAGATAAGGTTTGTGGAAACAGCTTGTTTGAGACAGAGGAAGGATGTGGCATTTGTTTCACAGAGAACAGGGGAGACTGGTGGGTCCAGTAAGTGTGAAAGTAGTTCCTTTTTTGAGGGAATGATGTAACTGCTTTTTGACTATCACTTTTACACTTAATATCTGGATTATATTTTGCATAGGTGAAGATGCGATGTCCTGAGAAACATTACTTTGAATTACTACTAGCAACCAGACCTGTAAATGGAGAAAACCAGATGTTTAGCCATGCCGTGATTCTCTTCAGTCCTTTAATACCAGTTATATATGATCTGCACCTCAAAACTTAGAGCGAGGGAATCTTTACAAATGGTATTTTGTGCCCTCTTGATTCCCAGTTATTCTGGAGCCTTGAGAAGATCTTGAATGATTTAAACAGTTTGGAGTGACTGCAGGAGTTGCAGCAGTTTGCCAAGGCTGGCTGTGAGCAGCAGAGCTGGTAGCACTTCTCTGCTGGCATCTTAGCATGTTCCTCCCAAACCCTGGTTGAAAAACTGCACTCTTCCTCTCTAATGGGGGTTAGTTAAATAATGGTGGGGGCACTTCTTTCCTCTGCTTTGTGGGGTCTGAAGGTAAAATATCTTCCATTTACAGATAAAGGGTCCTGCAGACCTTTCTGTTGCAGTGTGGCACCTGACTTTCACAGAATCACAGAATCATCTAGGTTGGAAGGGACCTTGAAGATCATCTAGTCCAACCGTTAACCCAGCACTGACAGATCCCAACTACACCAGATCCCTCAGTGCTATGTCAACCCGCCTCTTGAACACCTCCAGGGATGGGGACTCCACCACCTCCCCGGGCAGCCCATTCCAATGCCTGACTACCCGTTCTGTAAAGAAATGCTTCCTAACATCTAGTCTAAACCTTCCCTGGTGCAACTTGAGGCCATTACCTCTTGTCCTATCGCTTATTACTTGGTTAAAGAGGCTCATCCCCAGCTTTCTGCAACCTCCTTTCTAACTTTCTAACACTTGCTCATAGAAAGCACGTTCATCTCAACAAACACTCATCAGTCATTCTCTGTGCTGAATGTTCATGGAATACTAAATAGATTTCAGAGGCTTTGTCCTTAATGTCTAGATGTGCTAGTCAAGGTCCAGCGTTGCTAAAAGCTTACCTGAAAGTATAAAATGAACTCAGCCAAAAATGGTGTTGTTTAGTGCAGTACGATGGAAAAGAGATCTACTTTATAAAAAACCATGTAAAGCAGTGGTACCCCATCCAGTAATACTGTGCAGGACTTTAGTTTATTTGTTAGGAGTGGGGATTTGCTCCAGAAGCACAGACTTTTGAACCAAGAGGTAAACAAATTTCTTCTCCAGAGCTGCTGATCTGCCTTCAGCTCCACAGAAAAGCGGTGTGGTGGGAACCTTCTGAATTCTTTTAATGTAATCTAAGCCTCTGCCCTTTCCTAAGGTTTTCTAACAGTTTCATAGGCATTAAGAAAGCTAGCTATGAAAAAGGATTCTGTATTTAGGTTTATGAAGAACGGCTTCACAATCTAGAAAAAGTTGTTGCAAGTATAAGGGAGAGTAATTGTATATGGTCTAAACACAAGCTGCTTATATGTTGGAGACTAAAAAAAAATTTTTTCAGCAGTTTCCCGCATTTCAAACTCAAAGACTGGGGGGCAGTTTTGCTCAGCCTGCTTCTGTTTCTGTTGGTGTCTCAGACAGATGGGGGGTGTCTGTTTGCTTGGCATATTGTACCTCCTTGTAGGTTGTGGGGCTAAAAATTGCAAGAAGAGAGTCCCTAAACTGGAAGCTGGCTCTTAGTACCAGTCAGGCAACCCTACGGTGGATTCAGAAGAGAAAACATGTTGAAATACTCACTGGGCCATGGAATACGACAGTTTTGCATCAACATAGACAATTTTTTAGGAGTAATTTAGCAAAAGGCCTTAAATATAACCTGGAATGTTTCTAAATGGCAACATACTTCTGGCTTACCAATTTGAAATATATAATTTAGAAAGTGAAAGTAATTTATGCAGATGAATATTTAGCTTGGTAGTAACTGATTTTAGTCTAGTTTGTAACTTGCTGAGAGTTGGAAGGATCTGCAATTTCGTTATGGGCATGGTGCCACATCATGAAGATGACAATTATTTTTCTGAGTGCCTAAAACCCTAAAATTTGGAAGCCAAAGGCAGGAGAACTTGGAGAAAAAGCAAACTGTTTGAAGCTTAGTAAAGCGTGGTTTTTGTTACTTAAAATTTGTTGAACTAAAACTGTTCGAAGCTTAGTAAAGTGTGGTTTTGTTACTTAAAATTTGTTGAACTAATCTGTCAGGATACTCTTAATAATGGAGATACGTAGATAAAGAAACTTCCAATGTTTATTTTTTGCCAGGTGAAGTAGAGCACTGTGGGTAGATTGGCTCATATTAATCCCTAGGATATATATGTGTCTTGGCCTGATGAAAGATCAAGAATTTAATAGGTTAGAGTATATTTTGATGAATAAATCTGAATTGGCTCTGGGTCCAGTCAGCTTGGCTGCGGAGGATTTAGCCTCTGATAATTTCCCACCTTAAAGCTGTGAGCATTGTCTTTGAACAAAGGGGCAAATGTAGTGCCGTTTTTTTTTTTAAAAAAAGGAGTGCTGAGGGATGAAGAGTTAAGTCATTCATGTTAATTTAAATTCCTAGAAGATCATTGCAGCAACAAGTAGAAGTGTTAAAAACCACTTAACACCAGTTTGGTGTAATTTTTTTGACTTCTTTTTTGCCGTTACAGGGTAACAGGTCTGTAAATAGAGAAGGTGCTGGGTGTCTTAACTTTAGGGATGTTATTGACTCTTTCATGTGGTGGTCCTAAAATGCATGCCAGGAAATGTGGTCTGGGTAGAATGACAAAACTGATGAAAAATGTGTGGAAAATCATGTAGATATCAAATATTTCTTTGTTAAAATGAATGAGATTTCTCAGGGCCTGTCCTTAATCTGGTAGTAGTCAGCATTATCATTAAATAGCCTGGAGGAGGATGTAGGATGTACACGTATTTGGTGTTCAGTTTTGGACCCCTCACTCCAAAAAGGCCGTTGAATGACTCGAGCGTGTCCAGAGAAGGGCAACGGAGCTGGTGCAGGGTCTGGAGCACAGGTGTGATGGGGAGCGGCTGAGGGAACTGGGGGGGTTTAGTGTGGAGAAGAGGAGGCTGAGGGGAGACCTCCTGGCCCTCTCCAACTCCCTGAAAGGAGGGTGCAGAGAGGGGGGATGAGTCTCTTGAGCCAAGGAACCAGCGGCAGGCCAAGAGGGAATGGCCTCAAGCTGCGCCAGGGCAGGGTCAGACTGGCTCTTAGGAAGGATTTCTTTGCAGAAGGGGTTGTTGGGTGTTGGAATGGGCTGCCCAGGGCAGGGGGGGAGTCCCCATCCCTGGAGGGGTTGAAGAGTCGGGCTGACCCAGCGCTGAGGGATCTGGTGGAGTTGGGAACGGTCAGGGTGAGGCTCATGGTTGGACTGGAGGAGCTTCAAGGGCTTTTCCAACCTAGATGATTCTGGGATTTTGTATTAAATTGACTGATGCTGAGTCAGGATGGGTGGCAGGTGAGTCTGCCAACAGTACTGAAGTTCAAAATCAGCTAGCAAATTCAGTGTACTGTCTTTCAAGTGTTGGCTGCTTCATTTCAAGGAAGATTTGGACCAACTGGAGAGAGACCAGTGAAAATCAAGGGCAAAGAAAATAAGCAGGTTACGAATTAAGACTGAAAAATTTGGGTTTGAATGAAGAGGCACATGTTTAAGGCATTAAGAAAGTCTTGAAACGCTCAAAAAACTGTTGTAATTTTTTGGTTTATCTGCTGTATAACATGCTGCAAATTGCAGTAAGTGATACTAGGCACATTAGAGTAAAAAAGAGTTAGGCATTGGGATAAGATCCCATGATCTTTCCTGAATGATCCTCACTGGTTTAGGCTCATTACTTCTTGAACCTGGGGGACTGATGTGTAGCTGGCCTTTTGCCTTTCTTTTCTGTAGGATCTCACAGATACTTCTCCTATGGTGGAATACGCAATTCTTGGGGGTTTGTTTTATTGTTTTTTAATCCCTTTTAAGGATTGTATCTAGAAACTAATGCTAAACTCCAGGAGCAAGATGTTTTGGAAATAATAATTATATGCTTCCAGTGAAGTAACGGTTTTAACTCTTAACTTTTAACTTAAGAAATGAACAAAACCCATGAAGGATAAGAGATTTGATGTTTCCTTTGCTAAACCTGATTGCAAGAGCGCCCTAGGTGATATTTAACCGCTGTAAATTAATTTTTCAGCTTTCCCCTTTGTTTTCTTTTGCCTTCTTGTCATGCCTCAAATATCAAAAAAAAAAGAGAAATGAAGCAACTTGGAAAGAAATTGTGAATGAAAGAATGAAACTCCATATTTTCTGGAACTGGAATCATCTAATGGCAGGAAGGGATACCCCGTCTCCGGGAAAGATGCAGCTTTACATTAGATAACCAGCCTTTCGTCATGTTTCTGGGGAGTGTTTCAGCTGATGCTGCAGGCACACGGAAACCTCTTTTATCGGCCGTTCAGCTGTATTAAAGGCAATACAGATAAGCATAGTTTTGATCTGTGCCTTTTAAAAAGTGTTAGGATGCGCTGTGGCAGTCTATGTGCTGCCTGTTATGTCGTTTGTTTTCATTTTTATTTGTGCTGCAGCAGCACTTTAGTCACGGTCTCGTTGCCTAAGGCCCCGTGTAAGCTCTGAGCAAAATAATTGTCTGACAGTGTTTTTGTCGTCAGCTTATAATGTAAATTGGACCAAGTCATATCCTGCGTGGAATCCCTGAATTGAGTCCATGCTGAACGGAGTTCATTCTCATTAAATCATCAGATTTTATTGAATCGAGCTCTAGTAAATAAAATGCCACTTTAAATAATCACTGTGAACACTTAATAACTATCTTGGAATTTAATATTGAGACTAAATTGTTCTGTATTCAGGAGCTGGAGTCCTCACCACGCAGACTGCATTGCCTTTGCAGCTCCCACACATTCCCTTCTTCCAACTGTTTTGAAGAGATTGGCAACAGCGTAAAATATGTTTCAAGTTACTCTTCAAGCTTGTGAAAAAAACATCTGTATGATTGATAAAGCTGTCTACGAAATTTTTGGCACTAAGAATCTCGCTGTCTCAGTGAGTCAGACTCATTGAGCTAGCTAAAGTCATGTAAAATCTTACTGATTTAAGAAAAATCTGAGAGCATCGGGGAAGCACGAGCATCTGAAATGTCTTTTTTTGGATGCATCTATTTTTTTTGTTTTTGTAGTAGAAGCATTCTTCAAAATGTAGAAATTTCACATAGCTCAGTTGCGCGGGGTTTTTTTCTTCTCTTTTTGGGAGATTCTCTGTATGTGGCAGTTTCTTTTCGTTCTCAGCCCGTCTTACTCTCCTACAGCTAAAAATGTGATTTTAAAAATATCTGGTATCAGTCACACTGCTGTTTTTACGACGGCAAGAAAGTCTTAATGTAACTCTCAATTTTACATTTGAAGAACCAGCAGTACTGAAATAAAATAGAATTTTCCATCTTACATGCAACTCCCAATAATAATAATGGTCCGACATCACTGAACTTTTTCATTTAAGGATAAAACAAAACAAATTTGTCTTGCTCATAAACAATGGATGGGTCTGATAATAAGACTTTATACAT
Source organism: Strix uralensis (assembly GCF_047716275.1). Lineage (NCBI taxonomy): Eukaryota > Metazoa > Chordata > Aves > Strigiformes > Strigidae > Strix > Strix uralensis. Next base: position 136,667,774 of record NC_133973.1, on the reverse strand, counting down.
ATTAAAACTATTACTTTGTCTTGCTGCTATTGGAGAGCCTTAATTTGCAAGTGTTGAATAGTACCACCGGCTTCCAAACTGCTGTGAAGTCAGTTGAATTGGGAGTAACCTCTCTCCTCCCAGAGAAGTCGTCAAATAAAAGAGATGCTAAAAACCTCTCCCTTGTGGAGTATTTGCCTGCCAGAAGAGTACTTAGCAAACAAAATAATGCCACTTAGTAAACAAAATAATGTCAGAAAGCTGCTGCTGTGGCACAGAATACATAGGCAGTGATCTCAAGGATCAGTGAAGCAAATTGCCATGCATGCATCCACGGGGGAAAAAAAGCATTATTTTTTGTCACTCGTCAGTGATCAGTGCTTGGAAAAGTTGCTCTTCAAACTAGAGAAATAGTCTATTGACATCATGTAGTAGCTAACAAATATTAAACGTACAGGACGTCATCTTCCTAACTCGGGCTTGGCTTCAGGTAGGAACTCTCCCCTTTTCTCCTGCTTTAATTCTTCTTCGCATCGTCTCCGTCGCTGGCTGTTTCAGGTCCCACCACCGCTGCAAACAGCGTGGCCAGAGGAAGGTTTTTCACTCATAGACTTTTCCAGCAGCTGCTGTCCATACACCCGTCTCGTCTGCCAGCCTCAAATTTAACGTGTTGCCTAAGGCCCTCCCTTCTGGCTGGGCTTTTTCTACCATCCATTTTCTTTTTCCCACTTGGAGGGATTATTTGGGCCATTTGCTTACAGCCTATGGTGGAGTTGCTTGGATCACTGAATATTAGAGAGTACTCAGAGGATGGTATTTCTCTGGCCTTCTCAATTCAAGGTTCCTTTTCAGTGCAACAATAATAGCAGAGTGTAGATTTATTTGTAGAAATGAAAATTATAACTGGTTGGTTGATGGATTCTGCTCTGATAAAGAGAAGTGATCAAAATGATGCAAGATACTGAAACCACCTAAATGAAAACGAGTACTAAATTTGTCTGGTTGATAGATTTTTCCAAAACTCAGTGTTACATCAGCTAGTGCCTGCCGTGCTTTCTGCTGGCTGTCATCAGCACCTCTCAATTATTAGAGATAAAGATCTTAGGACTGCTGTGAAAAGCATTGTTAATATGTCTTTTTAAAAACCACATACTTTTCTATCAATGATCTTTTAATTTGGGACATCTTTCTCTTTACTGTCGGTAATTACTTTCTGTTAGTATTATAGCAAATTTATTTTTTTTTCCTCCCTCAATATCTGTCACAACTGTCCTTATTGGAAAATACCAATAAATAGACTTGAGGGAAGATCTGGTATCAGGGAACATCAAATAGAAGCTGCAGCACTGGGAAAAATGAATTTGAGTATATATGAAACTGCTGACTTTTTGATGGTCTTTCTGTTCAGCAGAATTTCATTTCTAGGTGTTGATTCCTTGGATGATTGATTGACACAATTTTATGTCCCATCCATCCATCTGTTAGGCAGATTTGCAAACAGTTGAAGTACCCATGGATGTGTAATATTAGTGTTATTGTAGCACAGCAATACAATGTGCATTTTGAGGGGGGAAGGGAGGGAAAACCAAGACATGGAAGAAGAATATGCGTCGTCTTCAGATGATTTAAAATTGGGTTTATGGGTCTGTGTGTGCTGTTTTATGTTTGCTCTTTCTAAATCCTGCTTAATGGGTTAATAACACACACAAGCGGGGTCATCAAGAATGTTTCTTTTGACAAAGGGTGAGCAGAGGTTGAACAGTAGTTGCGGGGGATTTCAGACATTTTTGACCTTTCAATAATTATTGATTAAAAATAGTGTACTTCCAATCAATTGTTTCTATCATTCAAAAACAATTAACTGAAATTTTTTTCAGATTCAATGATATAAACCTTAGAACAAAGTGGAAAAACTAAATCAAAAAACCTTCTTGTTTCACAGCCATCAGAGAGCAGACCATTATTGTCGCTTTGGTGAACTACGGTTTTACATATTTATACAAAAAATTGTTTTAGTGGTTCTTCAGATACCAACAGTTTTGAAGGCAGGCCCATGCCTTTGCACGGTACATGGAGTGCCCAGCACAGTGGGACACAGAGCTCATGGGTAGCTGGGGATACACCAACCTCGCAGTATTGCTTCTCCTGAGTAAGATTTTAAGTCATGACACTCCGACTGTACAAAACTGAGAGGAAGGAGAGGTTTTATGGATTTCACTTAACTTTGGATGGGGCTTTACGTTGTAATTTTTGATAGTGCCTTTACTCAGAGAATGTGTCATCGAACAGTATTTGCAATCAGGAGAGCATTCTGCACAAACTTCTCTACAAATTTATTCTTGCGTTTAAATGTCATTATCTCAAGCCTCTTAAACGTGAGCGATGTGCACCTTCGAGGAAGAAACGAGCACACTCCTAGGCTGCGGGTGAAGTCGGGTGATGCCAAAGGTTAAACAATTAGTTGACTTCCCCGCTTGAGCCCAACAGTGGTATTCTTTGTTCCAATACAGCAAAACAAGAAGTTACTGAGAACAGAATGAGGAGGATCTCATACAAAAAAATTACATTCAGCATAAATTTTAAGAAAGCAAACCTACCGTGCTGGTCTAATTAAAATCTATAGGTCTGCCTAGAGCAGTTTTGTATGAAATGCCAACACTTGGTTTATCAGTTTTCATGAATAAATACTAAACGATTTGACACCTTTCGACAGGCAGCTGGAGCCCTCTCTTCAATGTTTCACTGATTTAGGTGGCCAGCTTATTCAGTTTGGAAATAAATGGTTAAGCTCATTTAATCATGCTAGTTTTATAGTTGATTTGCTGACATTGGTAATAGGGTTTCTGTCTGCAAAAATGGCTTTATTTATCCCTGTTGTGACCTTTTTGCATCTATAATTTTGGCACAGCTTGTCCTCAGCTGCCAGTGAGCTTTTTCTCATGGTTAGTTCTGTGTTTGTGAAAGGTTGTTCAGCATTTTGGGGCAGATCTTGTAGGTGGAGCCTGGTGCGGAAGGGATGGAAACATGAAAATAGCACCAGGTGGGAGTACGTAATAAAGCTCCAAATGTCATCACAAATTGCTCTGCCAGAGTTAAAGGAAATGTTATTTTTCCTTTTAGCTGGAGTTTTCAACAACTACCTAATGAAATTTGTGCATTTAAAAAAAAAAAAAAAGTAAGAAACTGCAATGGAAACGCAGGAACTTATAGTTACAGGCTTAACTTTGCCTGTGGAATGTATTGCTGACTGTATATGTGAACATGTCAAAATGAAATAACTGATGTGGAATTTGAAAATGATCCTTAACTGAGCAAAAAGGTGCAGTGGAAATCAGGGACGGTAACTTGGGATGATGTGGAAGCTCAGAATGGGAAATAACAACACAGTGGGACACATGTTCATGAGTTTTACGTTAAGAAATTGGCTTCCCAAGGACTGTTAACGTAAACCCAGCTGTAAGATTCCTTAACACCAAAAACTGGTACCCAGCTCAGCAGAACAGTTCAGAGCAGTTGGAGTTGGCCTCTAAGGTGAAACACATCTACTTAATATGAGGGAGCATGTTTGCCACTAATGATATGTTAGCAACAATTAACATTTTTCTGTGTGAAAGTGTCAATCAGCCTGTAAGCTCAGTAATAAATTTTAGCTTCAAATGGGCTGGTAAGGCAAGAATGAAATCTGGTTCTGCTTTTTGAGATACTTCTGGTATTTTTCTCTAAGAGAACTTAAAGGCTGTCCTAGCAGGTGATAACATCTTAAATACAGTATGGAAAACATAAACAAATGGTACTGTGCTGTGCCTCTCGTTGAGTGGGTCGGAGGCGAAGATGTCTCACCCCAGACTTCTCCTCAGGATACAGTCTTCTGGAAAGCATCTGTGCGTTTGGTTTTGCTTGGCTGGAAGGGAATTTCAACCCAGATCTCCCACTTCTTTGCTAAATAGACTTTTATACAAAAGCTGGAGAGTGCTTCTCCGGTGATGGCTCTTTTGAAGAAGCAGGAATGCTGCTCGGTGTTCGTGAACCCATTAGCCAACTCCATGAGTTAGATAATATACATCCTCTTTTCCATTTGGTGGTACTCAATTCATAAGTGATATATACTGTTAAATGAGATTACAAGCCAAAGGAGGGACCGCTGCCACAGCAACTCCCCCTCCCTTGCATTGTTTACAAATTAAATTTTGCTGCTCCCTGAACTCGAATATGAAAATGTTGTTATGGATTTTCTGAGACCATGCAAAGTGAATTGCAGAGACTAAAGAGCATAATTAACATTAATAATTAAAAATGAACTGCATTTTTCAATCTCTAGTCTATTGTAATCCTCTGAGTAAAGGCCTGATCCTGTGAGCACTAGAGCTTCTTGGGTTCACTGATAACGGTGCAACCTTGAATGATCAAAGTTGTGCTTATTCAATTAAATAAAAATGTTGATTCTTACAGCTGTGAAAAATTGAGACATTTTACTTGCAATATTCCTGCCTCTGACTGCCACACACTGCTCAAACATCTCCTGTATTATTGGTCTTGCTGGAGTTAGTCACATGCAGACGTATTTTCAGAGCTGAGGTGTGCATGTGTAGATCTCAGCTAGAGTCCCTCTGATGTAAAATATTAACATGAAACTCATTAATTGTTCTCAACAGAAGCTAAAGTCAAACAAAAATATAAAAAGGGGTAAAAATAACAGTCTTGCATTGTAGTAGTTTGCTAATACTGTAGATTGATTGCTTCTTTATGTGTTAGGTTATTTGTCTGATACAGGAGCAAAAATGTTATTTTAGGTACCTCTTCTTATTTTTAACTTTTTTTTTTTTCCTTCTTTTAACAGAGCATTCAGAAGCTGGCTAGCCAATACTTAAAGAAGGACTGGCTTGGAATAAAAGCTGATGAACGAAGTGATTATAGGTAATTTCACAGTTGGATATCTCGAAATAGCTGTCTTTATAATTTCAATTTGTATAATTATTTTACTCAACAATGAAACACTGCTCTTCTGTAGATAACATTATTTTTTTCCTTTGGAGAGCATTGCCAGTTAAAAATGAAGCTTTATTTCCCCTGAAATTCTGAGATTAGTCTTAAATAGATGTTTATTACTTTAATAATTTGGGAAGATTGGAAAAACAAAATGGCAAGACAGGACAGCATCTATAATTGTGCACCCTGTTTGGGTATTAATGCTTGTATCTGAATATATATTTTAGTAAATAGCTTTAAGGTTAGAGTAATAGGCATGTGGATTTCTTCATAAGAAAAGACAGCAACAAATTTCTTTTTAGGAGGCCGTTCTTCATGAAGATCACATCTGACAGCAAGGAGGAGGCAAAGCAAGAAACAGTTGTTTACAAAACTTAGTTTCCTTGACATTAAAGGTGGATCATAACATGAAAACAGAAATGACTCCGGTGCTGAAAGCCTCCCACCTTTGAATAGTACCTCCTAAATATTTTGAAAAAGTTTTGAGATACTTTATTTTAATGTGTTCTTTGTGTTCTGACAAGTCTTATTTCAAACAGGAAGAAATTATTGATAAATTTGTGTTTTGGCCTTTCAGTACCTTCACACCACTTGAGTGTCTAAGAAGAAATAAACTGTAATATCAGTCTTGGGTGTATATCAAGCTTTTTGTGCCATCAGATACACCCACAGTGCCCAGAGGTCTTCTCCAAATACCCGCCACCCCCTCCCTCCCTGTCACCAAGTGCCTGGGCTCTGCAAGCTCCAGCAATCTTTCCTTTCTGCCAGCTGCAGCGGGGATTTGCCACCTTCTTCCCCTGCTCTCCCTGCTCACTTGGGCGCTTCTGAGCTTTTGTGGTGAATTATTTGGGCCTTGCAAAGCTCGCTACACAGCTACAGTTGGTTTTGGCCCTTACACGTGATGAAGAAACTACAGGCAGCTAAAGCAAAATTGATGAACAATCTGTAACTATTTGCTTGATTGCAAGATGCCTAAATCACAAAATCCATGATCTTAGATAAAATCACCAACATCTGATGCTTTGGCCGCTGGGTTCTGTAGGGTCTCTTCCATTGGAGCAACAGGTTCAACCAAAACGGTTTGACAAAAAATTGAATCACAAAACAGGAGCAGGAGGGAAAATTTTTACTTTTGGTAAAACTTCAGTTAAAATTTTTGTTCGAAGTGCACATATTTGCTAGATCAGCACGAAGGATTGTGCTTTATTTAGCTTTATTTTTAAAAGCAATTATTTGAGGAATTGTGTTACTGTTATGTAAACCAACCTGTATTTTCAGTGTAATGCCTCCCTCCCTACAACCCACAACCTTTCTGTGTTTCATTATTTTAGGAGCATGTACTCAGTTTGGAAATCACTTTTAGAAGGCACAATGCAAGTGGCCCAGTCCCGACTCAATATCTGTGAGAACTATAAAAACTTAATTTCTGAACCAGCCAGGACTGTACGGTGCTTTAAGGAACAGCAGTTGAAGAAGGTATTTGCTCTTTTATAAGTTCTTTAAACTTTTGTCATTTTTATTTAGAAAAAAAGATTAGAAATGTTTTAGTATAGCATTTTGAAAATACATATGTACTTTTCAGTCTCTTCCTATGGATGTTGTTATAGAAATAAATAGCCAGCTCGTTGAAGAGGGATCAAAATTCTGAGCTGTGTTATCTGAATTAAAATTGCTTGGAAATGAGGCTTTCAAAATGTGATACACTCTTGGTCAAAACTATCTTTGCAAATCTGCAGCAATTGCTGACTGTATACGTGATAAATGCTGCAGCAATTATGTTGAATTGGTTTTGCAGCGACAATTGCAAGAGGATTTTGTTAGAATAGGTTCTGATTTTAAGAAAAGGTGTATCTTAAACCTGAAGGAATGACTTGTGCAGTCTTCAAGATGTAGAATAAAGGTTATCCAGCCACCTGCTGTGAAGGTATCACAAGTATTCCCAAAACTGCTATAACGGATACGTTAATCCATGCAAAGAAAATGGTGTAGTTCAAGGACAAAAGTAAGCTTGACTTTCATTTAATTGGTTGTTGCATTTGAAAGTCATTTATGTCTTAAGACGTCTCTTAATACAGGATGTGTTTCAAATAAAAGGCAACGTTCCATCTGTTTCCATAAGTCAGTAAGACACGTTTTGAAAATACAGTGATGTGTATTTATGTAAAGCTAAGTGCTCTTCATATTTTAATTATTTTGTGTTTGTGTTCTGCGGATTTCGCTGCACCAAACGTACATCTTTTGGAGTTTTCAAGAATGACCTTTTGAAATGCTCTCTGTGTGATTTGGACAAAACATAAGGAGAGAAATAGAAATGCTGGTGGAACACACTTTCTCAGCAATTAGTTGGTAGTCCTAATAAAGTCCTGGACGTTATTATCGAGCGTTTATTAACATCGCCTCTGGGTTTAATTTAAGGTAGTCTGAAGGATCCATTCAAAGTAAAAGACAAAATCCTTCCCCCAAACCACAAGCCATTTCAGTTTTGTTTGCTAAAAAGTGACAGCTAACTGTAACTTCCTTAGTTATATGTTCTAGAACAGTTATTTTCTAGAATAGTTATTTTGTAAAACATTTGGCTACAAACTTTTAAATAGATGTTAATGTAACACGAATTCTCAGTTTCTGAACAAATTATTATACAGCTCTTAAAAGCATGTTCAGTATCAGTTTTTCTGGGGGAAAAAAAATAACTTTATTAATGTTGTTTTATTGTCCCATGGAATTTTATTTTTCTGTGAAGCTTTCCAAACAATGCTGTAGCAATTTTATAGTATCCTTACTGGGTAAATAACCTCCAGTTTTATTCTTCTGCAAGTGCTGATAGTTCAGCGTTTATGAGTCAGCAGTGAAGTGGGGACCACTTCTTTAAATTTATATAAATGATAGAGGTTCCTTTTTCCCTGCCCTTTTGAATTAGCGGAACAGGTTACTACAATTGTCAGGGCAGTACTTCTGGTTCAAAGAATTCTAACAGCAATATGTTTTTTCTACAACATGGAATAACCATTCACTTGGTGGTATTAATTTTCCTCCACAACAAATTTAGTGTTTTATTCAGTGCAGTCTCTCACGCTTTCCTCTGGATTTCCAAACAGATAAATAATGTATTATACTGACCTCCATCCAGACAAAAGCTTATCAAAATTGAAATTCGGAGTCAGTAGAGTACTTGTAATGTTACACTGGAATGTCAATCTAAAATCAAGTTTCTATTAGAAGCAGTGTCTCCTTCAAGATTGCAGTAGGTATTGAGTTGCTCTTGATGAAATGTCATCTCTATTTTCCAGATGTTTTTCTAAACCTTTACTTCCTGGACTCGGTAGCGTATAGAAACTTCATTTTTATGACCTGTTTTAATACTCAACTGGAACAATTTCAGAAAACCTCCTTATAATTTGCTGAAAAATATTGCTAAGTGGCAAGGTGACTCTGGAGCAGGGGTAATAAATGAGTCTCTTGTAGACCATGTCTGACCTCTTAAGAAAACTGATCCCCTGCCCTCACTCAGCGGCTCCTGGACGCAGACGAGAAGGCTGTTTTGAGGGCAGCAGCCCACCCCCTGCCATTATCTTTCCCCAGAGACCTTGTAAGCTTATCCCATAAGTGATGTGTGGTTTCCTATATTGGCCTTGGAAGACAAGGCAGAGAGCTGCAGTGTACGTTCATCAGGTATCTTCAGGAAAGATGATGTGGCCACCACTGCAGCCGTTTGCAGGGATCTATATCAGAAGGCTGAAAGACAAATAGAGTAAAATCGCTCTGCGTGGAGGCAATGCAACAAGAAACCATCTGTCAGCCTTCTGAAACAGCTTTTTACGTGCAACCAGTGTCTGCCCAACCCCAAAGCCCTAAATGGCATCCAGTCTCCTGACAATTTTTTATTCTTCAGAGATGCAGAAGCAAGATTATTTTAGGCTTTTAAAATGGTCATGTTAACAACTGAGGTTATTTGATATTTTAATTTTTTGATGCCGGCAGGAGACTTCACGGATCAAAATACCGATTGATGCAACAAAACCCCCGGTCCATTTGAAATGATTTTAGGTCTCTGTCAGCTGTCCAATATATACAGATTTTTTCTACCTTTCATTTTTCTATCATACACGTGGAGGTCTTCAAACAACCCAGTCCTGCCCTCTGCCACTCCCCAAACCACCCACCACGAAGCTTACCTTGTGAAGCCTATGGCTTTATTGGTCTGCACACATCAAATACTGGTTTCAGTGTGAATTTATATGAATTTTTATAAACTTTATAGCCAGAAAGGAATTTGTCATTTTTAATGAGAGCAGAATTGTGTGGTGAGAAGATGAGCAATTTCTACTGATTGAAACAAAAAGCCTCTTTTTTACTGGTGGCTGGATATTATTTTTTGAATACTATGAGATTAATGTTACGTTGTTGGATTACATCACCTATTAGTCTTGCAATGCTTGTAAAGGAGGTTACATGCATTAATAATTAGTGTCATGAAAAGCCTGAGGTGTTTAGGAGGGGTGTTCAGTAAGAGGACAACGTGTGGCACCTTGAATGGGAGAAGTCGGGTATGTGATAATGATGTGAAAAGAGCTGGGACCTCGGGTCTAGTCTTTGAAGAACAGAAAGGCAAATTGAAAGGCAAATTGGTTTCCTTAAGCTAGCTTGAGGCTCTGCCTCTAAGTATTGCCTGGAGCCTTTATTGACCACATTTAGTCTGTAATATCTATAATTAAATATAAATGCATTGAACTATCACTCTTATGTGTACTTAAGTTTGGGTAAAAGAAAATCTTTATAAATCTCTTTGAAAGATAGTGTAATTCTAGACATTGATAATTCACATTTGTTTTGTTAAGTAGATCCTTTCTGTTTAACAGACATCCTTTCCCACAATTTTTTTTTGAAGCTGATAGGATGTTTGGAGAATTGCTGAACATTTTAGTAACTGTTGTGGGTTAACCACGGTCAGCAGCTCAGCCCCACGCAGCTGCTCGCTCACTCCCCTCTGGCGGGATGGGGGAGAGAGTTGGAAGTGAGAAAATTTGGGGGTTCAGATAGAGACAGTTTATTAGGTAAAGCAAAACAAGGAATTCATTCACTCCTTCCCATTGGCAGCAGGTGTTTCACCATCTTCAGGAAGACAGGGCTCCATCACACATTAACAGTGGGAGGACAGGCACCGTAACTCCGAATGTCCCCCTTTCCTCCTCCTTCCCCCAGCTTTTATTGCTGAGCACGGCACTGTATGGTCTGGGCTACCCCTTGGGTCAGTTGGGGTCAGCTGTCCCCTTGGTCCCCTCCCAACCTCTCGTGCACCCCCAGCCCGCTCGCTGGCGGGGCAGCGTGAGAAACAGAAAAGGCCTTGCCACTGCGTAAGCACTGCTCGGCGTCAGCTAAAACATCCCTGGGTTACTAACACAGTCTTGGTCACAGAATCCCAGAGTCGTCTAGGTTGGAAAAGACCTTGAAGATCATCCAGTCCAACCATTAAACACAAATCCAAAGCACAGCACCATACCAGCTACTACGCAAAAAATTAACGCTCTCCCAGCCCAAACCAGTACAGTAACATTTCTGCTGTTCCTTTCAATATTATTTTTTGACATTGAAATGTATGTCATAATGCTGATTGAGTCGTATGGAAAGCCTCTAAGTGTTCTTCGTGAATGACACAGATTTCTGATATAACCCTATTTGTCGGAAAGCTCTCGAAATAGTCTAAGAAAAATAAGCTCTTAAAATAATGTTTATCAAAATGTTCTTATTGCTGTTGTGTTTTACATGGTAGCTTTTGTCTTGCGTTTTAAATTTTAGAGAAGGAAAGATTAATCATTTTCTGTATCACCTCCAGCAGATTGCCTTTGGATTTTTCCCAATTGTATTCCAATTATTTCAACTAATTACCTCATCCAAAGCTTTCAGAACTTTTATGTTCAATTTGCGAGTTACCGTTGAATTTGAATAGTTAAACAGCAGCAGAAAGAAAGAAATACATTTTATGTTCTGATCGGCTTTAAAAGAAAGGCATGAATAATTGACCAGGAGTGACTTGGAGACTGTGTTGTTCTGTGTAAAATGTAATAAAGAGCCATAAAATGGTGATGATAGTATTATTTGGATGCAAAAAACCATTAATGTTTTGTTTCCTGAATTTTTTTTTCAGTGCGTGGACCAGTTGACAAGGATCCAAGCAGAATTACAAGAGACAGTAAAAGATTTAGCTAAAGGCAAAAAGAAATATTTTGAGACTGAACAGATGGCTCAAGCAGTGCGGGAGAAAGCTGATATTGAGGCCAAGTATGTTTTTATAATAGCATATGTATAAATAATTGCGTATAAAGCAGATTTGTACTTGTATTAGTTTTTACACTTGATATTATTTTGGAAGAAAGATAATTGCTTTCAATGAGCTTGTGCCAATTTTTTCTTCTTTTTCCTTATATACATTTTTGTAACCATTTCAAGCACGCTACTACCCTGATAGTACAGTGTAACTTTAGGCTGGTTTCTTTAGGAAGGAAGTTAAACTAACTGCTTTAATTTGACATTTTCAAAAGACACTGACACCCTTTTTGATATTAAAGGCTGCTTCCTTCATTTTCTCTCCACAGATCTCAAATTTGATATCAGTCCATTTGGAGGGGGAGAGGGGATGGGACACTGTTTCCCTTTTTTGAAGATACATTTTTGGGGCTTCAGGTTTTTATGCTCTTTGACATCCTAAAGAGGTTGATTTCCTTCCTTTCAGGAAAGCAAGTAACCCACATGTTTGGAGTTTGGCCTGTTTTATTGGTGTTTGCCTCACCCTTTTTTGTGAATTTATTTATTTATTATTTTTAGAAATTACTCAGAATTCTTCTCAGGGAATGAAAAGAAATTATGGTTTCATTAGAGAATTTTTATGTCTTTCACTTTGAGGGCTGAATGGTGAGAAGAAGAACTTTCATAAGATTACCTGCAGTACCTGAAGAAAGTAAAAAAAAAAACCAAACCCCAAACAAACAAAAAAACAACCAAAAACTTGAGTTTGTGAATTTTGGGACAGATTCATACTGCAGTATTGTCCAGATTAAAATAGCTATTTACTTGATTTTGTTTTCTTATTTACTTTTTAAACCACTGTCTTTCAAATAGTTAATAAAGTACTTCTCTAATTTCTCTTTTCTGAATCCAAATGTGAAATTCAGACCAGTTCTGCTTTTAAAAATATGTCTGCGTTCATGGGTACTCCTCCAGCTTCCTGGAATATAATTACTGATGATTTTGCATTAGCATTCCTTCAGATAACCAGTAGTTCAAATTTATAGCAGTTTGTGTCTGGAGGGCTAACTCAAAATCCATCAAACACCAAAATAACTTGAGTTGCAGCTGCCATCCCATTTCCCTTTTGCGATGTATTTAAATTTTGTTCCAAAAGTTAAGCAAGCTGTGCAGAACATGCAGTGAAAGTACTATTGATGTACCTCAGCATACTTTGTAATATTTTCCTTGATCCTTAAGCTTTACTTAAAACTACAAATAAAAATCGGGCATAAGAAGTTAATTAAATTAAAAATTTGCAGAAGCAAATTGCAGTGGCCTGATCATGCTGTACTTTTCTAGAAATGGTATATGACAGTAATGTCTTCTCTTAATTTCTCTTTCAGGTCCAAACTTAGTCTTTTTCAGTCAAGAATAAGCTTGCAGAAGGCAAGTGTAAAGGTGAGTATAAGAAAAACTTAACGTTTTGCTGCTAATTTTATGAGGCATATGACCAGAGTTGTCTGGAATCTAGATGACTGACATTTTGGAAGGTTTTTTGTTAGAACAAGTGATGAGACAAGAGCATTCTTTCGGCAGTCAGAGTGCAGGATTGCATATGACCAGATTTACAAGGAAATTTTTTCCAGTGGGAGTTATAACTGTTCTTTGAAGACCATATGTGAAATTACAACTGTATGAGAGAAAAATGCATTAGAAATCCCCTGACCATTAACAAAGCCATTAAGCTATTAATCCCTTAAAGTTTGGACTATATTAATACATAGATATGCATGTTAATTTACTCTTAATACATGTCTGGTCATTTAAGTCTCATTAGTACCTATCTTTTAACTTCCATTTCTTGTTGTAGTTAAAAGCACGACGATCCGAGTGTAATTCCAAGGCTATCCATGCAAGGAATGATTATCTTCTCACTTTAGCAGCTGCTAATGCACACCAAGATCGCTATTATCAAACAGATTTAGTAAACATTATGAAGGTAAGGGAATTAATTTATGTATGAAAGTTGGGAAGTGTGGAAATCTGGAAAGGAAAGCGAGTGAAGTATAAAATCTTGGGTCGATTTGTGACACCAACGTTGACTTTTGTGATATGCTGCAATAGATGAGGGTGCAGTGCAGTAGATGGATCCTTCAATAGTGTGCAGGATACTTGGTACCAATTATCAAGCCCCAAAGCTAAACAGTCACCTTTATTTTTTTTAATTCACTTTTAAAAACTCACTTGGAGATAAAGGAATCAAATTTGTAAAACTAAGACCTGTGTTTTCCTACTGTAGTGAACCTTAAGTAAGCTGGAGATTTTTTTTAGTTCTTCATTAACATATCGCATAATTCCTTTTTTTATCCAGTTATATGCTCTGAACATTTCTTTATGGTATGATTAATGAAAATATCATCATTAAATATCTTGGTTTCAAACTATGAATTTTAGAGAATAGCAAATCAGCGCTGCTGTTCGCACATGTGGCAGCTTGCCAAGCCAAGAGTAGGTACTTGAACTCATAGGAAATGACATACTTAAAAAGTTCAGATATGATTGCTACAGGTTTTTTTTTAATATCATCCTAGAATTACTTAAATGTACACTATTCCAGTACCTTAGAATTAGATAGTTACAGATAAATTGTAAAATCTGTAAAATCAGCTATTTAAAGCTAATTCACACTTTATGAGTTGCATTTCATATATTGACATTTCCAAAGTTTATTTAAATTTGCTCTCTGCAAACTATTTCCAGGTGATGCAATCAGGCATGGCAACTTTGAAGTCTGTAATTTGCATTTAAAATTGCTTTATTGAAGAACTATCACTGTATTATAACAAATCACTGTATTTTCATCATGCTTTTGCATACTGGGGGGAAAAAATAGTGATATGAAAAGCAGGTAACTGAAGTAGAAAATGAGAGCACCAAACAAGGCCTCCAAGGGATTCTTGTATGTAATTCCATTATATCCTGACTAAGTTAACCACTCCTCTGGCAATACCTGCGTGCCTCTTAGAGTAAATCACAGCCTGTGTTATAAATTCATTGCTCTGCCTGATATCTGACTTCCTGGAAAGGCTAAATCAGATCTGGGTATCTCAGAGGCAACACAGGGCTGATAGTCCTTGAGGCAGCAATCCTGTCTTTCCTCCGTGTGTATCTGTGATTGTGCTTTTCTATTAGTAGAACATGAATATTTGTGCTGACTAAATGTTTAGTACATGGAAATGGTTATAAAGTAAGTATTTCCTTCTAATACTGGAGATAAAATTATTAATCGATGCTTACATAAGATAATTCCATACTTACATGCATGATTGCCTGTCATCAGTTAATGCTCTTACTTGGAAGCATTGCCAGAAGTGAATTTAATATATTCACAACAAAACAAACAAAAAGGGCATTTGAAATAGTCAAAAAATGAGCAAATATCCCAGGTAAAATTGTGACTGGCTCTGGTGGGTAATGGCTGCTCTCGTCTCGGGGCATTGTAACGCAAACCCTGCAAAGGGATTTTTGTTTCCTCTGTATGTCTGGCTACATTTTGTGTGTATCACAAACTAAGCACACAGTGAGCTAAGCAAGATCTTCATTTCTTTGAGTTTCCATAAACATTTCTGCCTTTTGGATGGTGTGGGCTTTCTGTACTGTGACATTAGAAACCTGCGGGTACCCCAGGAATGTGGGATTTTTTTTTTTTATAAGTTGCAATAAAACATCGAACTGAAACCCATTGAATCATTTTTGAAAGACGGAAAAATACAATAATGGAAAACCGAGTCATGCTGGTGCCTTTTCTCTGCATGTGTGCTGCCTTCCATAGATGTTCCACACGCACGGGGTCCAGTTGCTGAAATCACTGCTGATCTATGGTGTTTCTTTACCCAGTTACTGGGCTCCCTTTTATCCACTCCTTTCTTTTGTAGAACTTGTTTTGAATCTTTTTTCAAAGTGAACCTTTTTCTGATGTGGAAACCTCTCTGTGCAACCTATTCTTCTATCTACATAATTGTGGTTTACTGCAATCCTAAATTGCAAGTACTTTCACCGAGCCAGATTACTTTGGAAGGAAAGGACAACATTCAGGGCTCTTTTTCTGCATATCTCATTTATAGCAGTTGAATCTCCTCGTCTGGTAAACAACTGTGTTCTTAATGAAGAAGTGTGAATTCGGGGTTTTTGCACTGTTGTTCGTGAGAAAAAAATAAGTGGGAGCACACCCACATCTCTTTGCAACAGGGTCATTCTTTGGAGCAAGGGAGGGAGTAAATCAAAGGCAAGGTCTCAAGTTGAAGTGGCTACTGAATGCATTTTAGAAGAAGTGGGGAAAAGTCCTCAGGAAGATCAAGTGTAAGGTATCACTGGGCTCCAGCTGTGTTCCTCCAAGAGCTTGAATGTAAATTCAAACATGAAACTGCTGAAAATAAACAACAGTGTGTAACGTGTTGCTAAAACCCACGTCGGTGCCAACAGAAAGCAACAAGTGTGTCCCAACCTTTGAAAAGGGCTCCAGGAGGGGCCCTGTGAATTATAGATGAAGAAATCCAACTTCCCTACCAGGCAGGCTGATAAAAGAAGTGCAGTGATGGATGGAGTCAGTTCACACGCGGATAGATATGATACAGTGGGAGCAAGCCACGTGATTTTTTTGAAGAGGGAAAGTGTCCTTCAAAAAGAGATCTTGAAGGAGTCAGTAAGCCTGGGGATAAGGGTGATTCATCTGATTTAATGTCTCAAATTTGCCGGGAGCTCTCAACAAACTTCCCACTCAGTCTCTGCTTACGTAAAAGAACAACGTTGTTACAGGTAGGGCGGTGAGGGTTTTCTCATAGATTAATAACTGATGAAGAGATACAGAAGATGTGGGATTAAAGTAAATACTTGGGGTTTATAAGGGAAGGAGATTTGCTGGCAAGGTCCTGGTTTTTCTCTTACCTATCTCCTTCTGAAATGTATGTGGGAACCATGCTGTTTAAAATACTGAGAAAATGATGATTTTATTTAGCATAATGATTTAACGTCAACAATATGGAGAAGGAACTGGAGAGAGAGGTGATGATTTGAAGGTGATGAATTGTTCAGTATAAGCAAACGTAAAGTTTATGTCCAAGAGATGTAGTAAGATCTTGGCAATTTTGGTTGACTGGGCAAGAAAATAGCACATGAAATTAATGTTAAAAAGAGAAAAGCAGTCAGTTGGGGAGAAAATTGCTGCCTACAGAATAAAGAACTCTGCATAGCAATTACCATTTGTGAAAGAGATACTAGAACTGGAAAAAGGAATGAAGAATAAAGAAATGGAGACTTTGTCTATTAAATGTTTTTAATCCTTCCTCTAGGTAACATCACTATGAAGGGGGAGATATTTTGGAAGGGTATTAAAGCCCTTCCTAGGCAGCATGGTCCTTGTTTTAATAGGTTGAGTGGCAGTGTGACCCAATATATGTTACATGCTCTAATACAGTTGTAGTGTCTAAACTAAACATGTTTGTTTGTGTGTTGAGATTAACATTCTAAAAATGCGCTTTTTAATATTAGTAAGTCCTTAGGTATTCCTGTAGCAGTGGCCACCATGCTGTCTAATCCTCCATTTAGCTGCCGTTGAGCTGATGCACTTTCTTCCCTTTGAACTCTGCAGGGCTGCCCACATTTCTAAATCACATCAAGTTTCTCCTTAAACTGTTCAGATTTTCTCTGTCTTGCAGCACCTTTGGAGTTACTGCCTTCTTGCAGATACTCAGCTTCTTTTCTTGGTCTTCTCTTGACCAAGTCTCTCAAAGACCAAACTAGGCATTCTTGAAAAATTCACTTCTCATACCAGCTGCCCCATTTGAAAGCGAACTGGAAGACTGACTCCTGTAAGGAGCAAGTTGGCATTCTTGAGTGAAATCAATAGCATCTCAAACATCAGAGGACTTACTCAGTTATTTAGTGTCTACTCTTTCAGGATGAGTTCTGCAAATTGGTGATTATCTCCACCCTGTAGACGAGGTGAGGTTCCTGTGACCCCACACCATCTATGTAGTGAGATACGACTCTGGTACCACTTTCATTAGTTTGCTTGAAATCAGATGCATTACCTCAGCCTTTTATCAGGGCAACTATTTCTGTATGTGGCAGACACATACATTTGAAATTATTTTCAGGCTGTTTTTCAGAGTTATTCAGTAACCTGTAGATAAATCCTTTATCGAAATAATACTTCAGAATGTTACTTAATATAGTAACCTTCAGACTTGAAAAACAAACTACCCCACCTCCCATGCGTTCAGAATCTCCCTACTCCTCAGCTTAAGTATCAGTTTTACAACAGAGCCATTAGAAATCATGTAGAAAACAGAAAAAAGGTAATTTTGTTCCATTTTTAAAGGCAGATCTTGTATATCCTCTGTCTAGAACAGTTGTTTTAAATGGCATTTAGGTATAAAATGATGGCTGCTTGGTACGGCTTCTTTGGAGTGCATCAGTATGTATTTCACTGAAGAGTTGAAGCTTTCCATATTTTTCTAGTTAGGTTACCCAAAGATGATAAAAACTTCAGAAATGGAAAAAAAGTGAAGAAATTTCAGCTGATACTTGGCTATATTACTGTGTCAGAAAGTAAAACACATGCTTATTTGCAAAAGCTTCAGAGACTGTTTCTGTTTGCATCCATCATAAACAATTTCTTTGTAGGTTTTAGTTTTAATTGGGTTATTGTTTCCAGGATGAGAATTGTACTGTGTGGGTTTTGTTGGTGAGAGAGTCGTCGGTCTCTGGCTGGTTTGAAGCTGGGCTTGGCTTGGCGGGAACGCAACCAGTCTGGCCATGAAATGCTGCTTGCTGCTGGCTTTGGGTTTGAGTTGTAGCGTAGCACGCTCTGAAACCATCACGTTGGACTAGCTGTGTGTGCAGACAGCACTCGCTTTCCTAGAAAACTCAAAACTTTACTAGCTTTGATAAATAGTGGATTAAAATTCAGGTTGACTTAGCACTTAGGGATCTGGTGGAGTTGAGAACGGTCAGGGTGAGGTTCATGGTTGGACTGGAGGAGCTTCAAGGGCTTTTCCAACCTTGATGACTCTGGCATTCTGCGATTCTGTGAAAATAAATAAGCTGATTTTGCTGTCTGTTGCTATCTCTTTTCTTCTTGTCTTAAATTACCTTTGATTTTAATTTGCTAAAGCCTAGGTCTTATTTAGTGACATTTGATCAGAAGGTGGCAATTTGTGTGACTTTTCTTAAAAGCTTTTGTGCACGTTTAACGGAGTTGTGATTTTATAACTATGCCTTCAGTTTTATAGTGCCCAGCTGTCAAGAACTCTTTTGCTACACACGTCCTTTGACTTCTACTTAGTGAAGAGGGCAAAACACTGGTGTTTGTTATAGGATGTGTACATCAACAGTTGCATCCTGTATGCGTAATGTTAATGCAAACCTTGGCTTGCTGGCAGCCTAGACAATAGCATGTTCATCAGGGGTTTATAAGCAATAAAATCCAATAATGGTTCATACTGTCGTTAAGGGAAAGGAGGAGTGGTGATATTTTCCCCTTCTGATGCTTGTATTTCAAAGTTGACATCTTTAAGGAAAATCTGCCTTAAGATTTCAAAGTTATTTTACAAAGCTAGGTCATCAGTGGAGCTTCGTGGTTGATGCCAAAGATATGGTCACCTTTGCAGCTAAACACTTTAAGGATCCTGAATGGTATCATAGGGTATAATTAAAAAAAAAAAAAAAAAAGAAACCCCACCAAACCATTGGCAATCAAGTGTGATCTTAATGTTGGGGAACTGTTCAGAGATAGTGATGCATTTCTTACAAGCTGTTGGTTTATGCTGGCACAAGGTATTTGTGAGTTGTTGGGAAAGCGTAATGTATGTTGGGCTGGAGACTCCTCGGGTTACTCCGTGTTCAGAAGAAGCCAGTGTTGGTCGTGTTCCTTGTCTCTGACTCAGAAATGCTGCTGTTGTACTGTCCTGTGACAAATGAATCACAAATATACATCATGGCCTTATTTAGTTTTCTGTAACAGGCAACAAATGGACGTTTTCATTGGCAGGATTCGTGGTGATGTACAGCTTCTGATAATTTTCAGTCGTTTAGAATATGTTACTTTAGTTTGCAACGTTTTTTATGCAAAGAAGAACAAATAAGTCAGTCTGCTGTGTTTGTAACTGTGAAAGCCATCGCAAACAAACGGAGATGCTTAGAAAGAAAATGCAAAATGCTTCCAGCATTTTTAAAAGAATTGTGAATTACTTCTATAGTGCCACCGTAGTTTATGAGTTACACCAGTAAATGAGAAGGAAACCCATTCTAGGTCTCCCTTTAGAAAAAATAGGAATCCCATTGCATTTTTCTGTATCTGTCCTTTTTGTCCAGAATTTACATCTGGATATAACAAAGTTGTGCCACAGACCTGAGCTCTCCATTTCAATCTCTGTAGTCAAATTAATAAAAAAAAAAAAGCATAGACTAAAGCATCATAATGTTTTATTCTTTGCCAGTTTCCTGACAAGCTGCTTAGGAGCAGTTGCCATCACCTGATTGTTAAGATATAGTCTGCAAACCCTTTTAAGTGTAAGTTGTCTGCCTTGTGCTCAGGCTTCTGCGGAAGTTTAAACTGAGGTCAGGAGGAAGTGTAAGATGATGGCTGAAGTAAATTCAGGGCTGTTTTGATACCTGTCTTTTTAGAAACTTTATTATGACTGCATTTCATTTTTTACTGCTCTACTGAACTCCTCTGTAAGTTCCTCTCATGAACCACCTCTATGACTTTATAAAGCAACTTATAAAGAGGAAATGTTGATCTGAAAAAAAAAAAAAAAAGGTGTCATGAACATTTTAAATAATTCTTGGATTATTTTTAGTAGAAAGAGAGAACTAAAACTCAAATTGATTTCAAAGTCTAGACTTCTGTAAATGACATGAGCATCAGCTCAGCAGTTTATTCCATTACAGCCTGTGGCAGGTGGTGCATGTGTGTGCATGCGAGTCATGGGGCTCAGGACTGGCTCGTTTGAGCTTCACACGAACCAAGGTCTTTGACACAACATAAAATATTTTAATAAAGTATTTTATTTTGTTTCTGTGGTATGTTTTCTGTTGCTCTCAAGGGTTTCCCTTCTGATGCTTGTATTTCAAAGTTGAAATCTTTAAGGAAAATCTGCCTTAAGATTTCAAAGTTATTTTACAGAGCTAGGTCATCAGTGGAGCTTCGTGGTTGATGCCAAAGATATGGTCACCTTTGCAGCTAAACACTTTAAGGATCCTGAATGGTATCATAGGGTATAATTAAAAAAAAAAAAAAAAAGAAACCCCACCAAACCATTGGCAATCAAGTGTGATCTTAATGTTGGGGAACTGTTTACAGATAGGGATGCATTTCTTACAAGCAATGAGGTAGCAGGTATTTCTAAATGAAGCACTCTGCATTTTTTTAAAAATCAACTTCATCCCATACCTAGTGAGGTCTTTGGTGGCTGAGGACTGCGTCGGAGGAATAGTGTCGAAAGCTGTGCTTTGCTATTTTTTTGTCTTTGTGGTTTCAGTAAGGTTTTTTTGTGTTGTTGTAAGTATCAGTCATCTTTCCTGTTTTTTCTGTACTTTCCAGTTTGCTTGACATGAGGAAGTGCAGTTGTATAATTTGGCTCTTGTTCTTGATCAGAGTTCTTGTGGTGATATGGCAGGTTTAAGTAGAGATTTCATGTTATGTAATTTCCCTGAAACAGATTTTTACTTACGCGTGGGTGACGATACTGAGACATGTTACAGCCTTGCTTTTTCAATTTGAGAGATGAGTTTTGAAAATCACAGCTGATGTGTACCGTTTTCACATCCTTGCCTGTTGTTAAGCACTGTCTTAAAGGGTTCTGACAGAGGAAGAGATCTGTCTGCCTTCTGAGGAATGAGCTGGCAGTCATGAGGATTAACGTGAGTAATGGTTGAGCTGTTGCAAGGGAACAGCGAGAGTGAGTGTAGTACCTGGAGCACATGTTAAAGAAGGAGATGCTGAGAAAACTGAGCTTGCTGAGCCTAAGGAAAGAAAGGGAGATCTTAAGAGCCTTAATGATCTACAACTGCCTAGTGGGGGGTGTATGGAGAAGGCTGAGCCAGGCTTTTTTTTTTTTTTTTTTTTGGAAGTGGTGTCATGGTGGGAGGCAGACAAATTGAAACCCAGGAAGTTCTGATTAAATAGGAAAATGTTTTGCCATGAAGGTGGTCAGACAGAAACAGGGGCTCGGGAAGGGGAGGAACACCATACCTTGGAGACATTCAGAACTTGACTGGACACAGCCTTGAGCAACCTGATCTGTTTGGCCCTGCTCTGAGCAGAGGTTGGACTGATATGTCCCTTTCAACCTAAATTATTCTGTGATTCCATGAAAACATTTTCTGTTAAGAAGATTCTGCTTGGGAACCCCTAACTTCTAGTTTCTTGACTTTTTTTCTGCCATTAATTGGAGTAACTTCATGAGCCAACAGTGTTAGGTGATGTTTTGATGAACCCTGTTTTTTCTTTATTAGCATTGTTGGGAGTTTTTGAAGCTGAGTTGACATCTGTGTTTTCAGCATAGTCATGCACCACTTTCACTGAGCACTTTTAATGATCATTTAAAACAAATGTAAATTTGTTTTAAACATTACATTGTTCCAAACATTACTTGCACAAATGAGACTCAGATGAAGCTGGCAGTGTTTATAAAAATGACCCAAGATGGAGGACTTGGTGGTTTTCAGTTAATAATTTGATTTATGCCCAGAAATTAATAGGATGTGTATGGCAAATGGTTCTTTCCTCTGGTGACTCTTATGTGGCTTGAAAAGTAAGTTGACATGTTAGCTGAAGGTCTTAAATTGTCTCAGGAATGTTCTCCTAGCAGTGGTTGGCCACTGTGTGTCCTGTATAAATAAAAGGTTAACGTTTGCGTGAGTCGTACTTCTGTAGACTCCAGAGCAAGCAGAACCAATATTATCACTGTAAGAAATCATTTTACGTAGGCATTATTGTTTTATGCTTTGTCGGATGATTTAGAAGCACCCAGGGAATTACTTTTCCAAAATGGAGATTCTGTCCTAAATGAAAAAATAGCATTAAGATAAAATAATTTAGAAGTCACTAGAGGTTTCCATGTTCTTCTATAAATCTCTTTTATTAATTCAGTACTAGCTATTCTTTTAAGATCCTGGAATACTCCCTTTAAAATGTAGAGGGAATTTATGTAAGTGAAAGAACTATTGTTTTACTTTCTGTTCTTGTCAGCTGCAAGCCACAAATATTTTGTAATTACAATTAAGCCAGGCATAGATTGCATTATCTACAGTATCAGATGGGCACAGTAACTTTGCTTTATAAACGGTCGATGAGTGTGCGTTGCTTTCTCGTGTTCGTTCCTGTGAATGGAGGATGAGTGAAGGGAGGCAGTTGCCCAACACATGATACGAGTGTTCCAGAAGATGCTCACTGTAGGCTTCACAATAGCTGATACCACGCTGTTTTCCCTTCCAGGGGCATCAGTCTTTGTGCATACGTGCACATAAAACCTTGGGGAAATTAATGCCTTTAATAAGGCCCTGTTTGCAGTGTGATTATGCATCCACGTTAATTGTTGAATAATTAATACAAAATTGTGCTCTCTTTTTAGGCTTTTTCTTAAATGCTCATGTATCACTCTTCCCAGTTGATACCCAAGTGCTGCTTTGGAGAGCTTTAGCTCCTTCATAGTCTATTGAATACATGCTAACAGTTTTGAGCATTTATATTCCAGCTGACTGTGAGTAAACACTTACAGAGAAGTGAAAAGAGGCTTCCCACCAGAAAGACAACCACTTCTGGTGGTAATTTTGGCAAAATCACAAGCAAGGGAAGTTCAGATGGCCTTACAGTAAGTGGTACTGCCAGCACTAGCTGTGGTAGCATCTAACATTCTCGGTTTCAAGTCATACCCTGCAGGATCATGTTGCTCATCACACAGCCTTCCCAAGCTAACTCGAGACAAAAGAGTGGGTCTGAATCACAACTACTTCTGTTGTTCAGATGAAAAACTGAGCGATGGTCACATTTGCCTGATGATACTTGGCTCTGTCTCACCTCGTGTTTTAACCACAAATCCATTCCTTCTTTAAGCATTTGGTCCAAAAAGTCTGTTTATTTCCAAGGGGCTAAGTATTTATTCCTCCATGTGTGGGAAGTGTATAGTGTAAAGACAGAGCATAGCAAAGACTAATATATAAATGAAGGCAACTTGATTATCTTAAAACAATAATCATTTTTCATGGGGTAATAAAACTATTTCTCGATAATGCTTCTGGCTTGTCAGCGAGTTTTCCTTTGGCATTTTGACAGCAATAACTTTAGAAAAAGGTTGATTGCGAAAAAATGTAGTGTGATTTTACAGATGCTCATGAAAGGTATTTCCTGTATAGGAGGTTACGCAGGAGAAGCCAGGGATGTATTTCTATGAGAAAGTTAACAGGAGGCTGGTATTGTGGGTGCAGTGAGACTTGGCAAGGAATAAAGAGAAATAATCAGTGCTGAAGGTTGAATGCAATGCAGTAGAACAAGGAAAATGACTGGAAAGCCAAAAAAATTCAAAATCACTGTTAGGAAGAGGGCACAAGAAAAGCAGTGTAAGGGTTAAGATGGGGAAGGAGGTACTTAACAGGAATCTGGGCGGTCTTGTTGAGCAATCTAGTTTGAGGAGGTAACAGAAAACTTTAATTTTTTTTTTTACTTTTAAAGATTTTATGTAGAAACTGTTTAGGATTTGGATCAGGCTTCAAGATTTTTCTGTCAAATGTCATAAAACTACCCATTTTGAACAGGAAATGAAACTTTGCCATCTTGTTTCAAAGCCACGCTGTAATACAATAAGAACAGTTCCCAAAATACTTTGCTCTGCCAGAAAGCAGCCTGCATGCCTTCGAGTCGCTCTGTAGCTAGCGCGGAGAAATAACCAAACTCAGGAAGCACCTGGCGGGCTCTGGTTGAGAGGCAGGTGGGGCTACAGTGAAAAGTTTTAACTAGAAACATGCGATATTCCTGTTTTAGAAGTCATGGAGTCAGACATCCCGGACAGATCATTCACGGGGTTTTGTTTGGTTGGGGTTTTTGTTTTTAGCAACTCCAGATTCACTTGAAGAATTGAAGATGCAAAGGAAGAAATACTTTTTTTTTTTTTAATTCTAACATTTTTATCTGCTATTACTTATAGCCACGCAGTGTTTCAGTGACTTACCTGGAGTTTACATGTATTTATATTGAAACTGTGAAAAACGTACTGTTTTTAAAATTGAGTGCGTGTGCACAAGTTTTGTCCTGTTAAATGGGAAACTAACTATATACATTATTGAAACAGTGGGCTAATAATGTGCATAACTTGAATGGCAGTCTGTAGGACTTAACATCTGTATGGGAAACGAGCAGTCCTGGGCCCCCAGAGTGGTTATTTAGGACCAAAGTGATAATGGAGGTATTGAAAACATTCCCATGCTCTGCTGGATGATTCAAAGTGAAATCTAAAGGTTTCCGTGAATAACTGCTGCTTCATCAAAAATGAAATATCTAGTGTCTTGCTAGATACTTAATTTTGATGAAACTTAGCCAGTATAGGTTACAAATTGAAAGTGGTCATCTCGACGTATTGGAGCTAGTGGCAAAGATGAGCTGGTTTTAATCCTCTAGCAAAGTCTCTAGGAATGGTAGAAAAATTTTTAAAAGTGTTTGAAGCACAGTCTTGCAATACATTTTGTTGTCTTCAAGAAACACAGAAAGTGGTTTAGAAGAAGGCAAAACATGTTATAATGACCATCTTTTGATGGAGACTGTGGGGACTGATGCAGTGTCTTGTACATCAACGGCAGGAGAAAACATTTCTGAGTGACTTAACTGATGAAGGAGGTAGAGGAATTACAGAATCCCAGAATCATCCAGGTTGGAAAAGCCCTTGAAGCTCCTCCAGTCCAACCATGAGCCTCACCCTGACCGTTCCCAACTCCACCAGATCCCTCAGCGCTGGGTCAGCCCGACTCTTCAACCCCTCCAGGGATGGGGACTCCCCCCCTGCCCTGGGCAGCCCATTCCAACGCCCAACAACCCCTTCTGCAAAGAAATCCTTCCTAAGAGCCAGTCTGACCCTGCCCTGGCGCAGCTTGAGGCCATTCCCTCTTGTCCTGCCGCTGGTTCCTTGGCTCAAGAGACTCATCCCCCCTCTCTGCACCCTCCTTTCAGGGAGTTGTAGAGGGCCATGAGGTCTCCCCTCAGCCTCCTCTTCTCCAGAATAAACCCCCCCAGTTCCCTCAGCCGCTCCTTGTACGACACGTGCTCCAGACCCTGCACCAGCTTTGTTGCCCTTCTCTGGACACGCTCGAGTAAATTACAAGGAGATAAGACTCAAAGTAGCACAAGCCAAATAAGTGTAAGATGGAAAATGTCACACTGAATTTGAAGCATAATTAAATCCTAAAAAGAGTTATTGGAAAAATGGCTTCTAATCTATTAATTTTTTGCGTCTTGATGTCACCCTGGAGGGAGGCAAACCCGGTAAGAATTTTTACAGAACTGAGAAGGTTTACATAGGGTGCGGCTGTCAAATTGAGATGCTTTTTATCGTTTCAGCTTCAAAAGCTTTGCTTCGCTGTTTCACCGTAAGTCCATTTGGTGACAGTGGAGGTGTTTACTAGTGTGGGTGGATGGAGGTGAGGAGTTGGTCATCAGTTGTCGTAGCCTGAACAGTGGCTTTTAAGCTGTATTTTTGGCACAATCTTTAGAAAACTTTCTTGCCTTGGGATCCCTTCCTGCAGCTGAATTCTGGGCTTGTGCTTGTGAGCCTTTAGGGTGCTGTGGCTTGCAGTGCACGCTCAAAAGGCAACACACAGCATCGAGTTTCGGCTTCTTTTGAGAGGTCGGTAAATAGCTCAGGGCTCCGTCAGCACTGAATGGGGTGTGCAACTGGTATCGAAAGAGCAAAGTGTTCCTTCACTGTGAGCTGCTCTGAAAGGAAATGAACAGAACTGATCCATGCGCCATTGGAATTAGGCCACAGAAGGGCATTAGGAGGCAAGAAATTCCTATTTAGCATTTACAAATTGCTAGGGAGATAATTGATTGGAAAGCTGGCCAAAAAGCTCGGTCAAGGGTGGAGGAGGAGGGGGAATCCTGCAATATGATTTGTCTGTCTACCTGCTAATTTTCATACAGAAAAAAAAAAAAATTCCCATCTGTTCAAGTTGTCATCTCTGCTAAAAAGGCTTTACAGCTAGGATAAACCCCCTTGGCGTGGAAGAGGAGGAAATATTCCCTACCAGGAGATTCATTAGATCCATGATGCCGGATGACTGACTAGCTGGAACAGTGTAGTCCAACTGAATGAGGATATTATTTTGTAATGTTTTACAAATTATTGAAGCACTAAGGTAACTGCTCATAGAATTTGAATACTAATTAAAAGAAGTAATGTCTCTCTGGTATGCCCAGTGTTGCTCACGGTTAATGGGAAGAACCTGTTCGGTGCAGCTGGTTCATCAGAACCCCGTCTGCTGTGTGTGCACTTGCATCCCCCTCGGCAGCAGCATCGTCCAGAAGCATCGAGCAGCACCCTTCAATTAGTACCTTTTTAAAATCTTAATGGATTTCAAAAACTTCAGGGAAGTTGAAATGCTTAGGTTCAAGGGCTTTCATCTCACAAAGTTATGAGAGCTGAAAATGATCTAAAGATACTGGAAGAAAATTTGTTGGAAAGAATCATGAGAATATCCTGATTTTTGGGTGCCTAAATTTATTTGGAGAAGCTGCTTTTGATGGAAGTATAAAACCAGGTATGTGGAGAAATCAGGTTTCTAGTTCAAGCTAAAGAATATTAGAAATAAAATTTTTAGACTACTCCTAGTAATCAAATTGTTCAGTGTTTTATATTAGACCTTAGATATAATGATTTAATTTAATAAATGAGATTTCAATTTAATAAAAGAGAAATTTAAAAAGATACAGAGTCCTAAGAAAAAGGTTGACAAAAAGAAGGTGACAAATCTGAGTGAGAAGCATCTTTTTTCTAAGTAAAATCATCACAAGTGTTTGTGATTGTGTGGTATACCCAAATAATTTCACAAGTTTTAATAGTTAACCCACTTCTGTCATGCTTTGCTCTTCTCAATGGGCATTCATTCAGTTGGATCATTATAGTGTATTTTTATGATATGCATATGTGATTTCAGGTACAATGTCTCTATTTAAATTCTGTGTATTGACATTCACATTTAGCACAGACCCTGCTATCTAGTTGCGTCTAGAAGCTTCATTTCAAATTTAAAAGGGGATATCAGAGACAGTGTTCATTGAATTAACTTTGGTGAAAGTCTCAATTTATTTATTAGCAAAGACTAGGTATTAAAAATAACCTTGTATCAAAGAAATCCCAAGCCTACCAGATTCTTGGGACTTCTCTTCCTGTGTGATTTAAACATTGCTCTATTCTGACCATATAATGTCGTTAGGACATCTGAGCAGTATTATTGTGAAATTAAGCCGTTTTTAAGAAGGTTTGAGCAGTAATCAGAGAGTGTGCAGCACTGTTGAAGTAAGTTTGAAAAGAAGCTTACTTCAATGCAATTATTTTCATCAAATGATGAGAGTAAGATCTATTTAGGTGTTCCCAATCAGGCCACGCTTAAGAAGTGATTTAATTAAGAGATAGTTTAACACCATCGGATCCTATTTTGTTCACTTTTCTGCTGATTTTTGTTACCCATCACCATCATGTATCAAATAGTAAAAGCTTGTAAAACACTGTCAGCTTCTGGAGACAATGGTACAACCAGTGAAGCCATGAGTATTTGTTTAGGAATACTGTTGTAATGGCTTTGCTTGTGCCAGGCTTTGTGTCGAGGATGGGGGGAATCTCTTTAAAAGGGAGAAACCTTTCACAATATTTTTAATACAGGCTTCAGACTAAAATTATCTTTCTCCTCACCCACTGGTGCTTATAAGGAGTGCATGCATAAATTGTTAGCATGATTCCCTCAGGAATAAAGGAGAATGGACTACTAAAAGTAATAAAGCATAATTGGCACGTGGAATTCCCGAGCGATATTTGGGAAACACGAATTAATCTTCTATGCTGCAATGCAGCTGCTATACCTTTGGCATACCCTTATGATGTTTTTTCCTTTATTGTTCAAGATAATGTCTTTCATTGTTCTGTGATTCTATAATTATTACAATAATCACAGCACTGTGACTCTCAGCCATTTTCCTTTTAAGAACATGTTGCTCATTTGTGTAGATTACAAAAATTCCTAAAAATAGTTTCACTTGCTTTGGTTCTTAAATTTTAATACTGGTAAAATCCTTCAGTAAAGTGCCTTTCAGGAACATGAAGATTGCTATATGAAATATGCTCTGCCCTTTTCATATTGTTTAATTAGTTGACATCTTAATATAAAATTTTTAAAATGCATTTTAATTTGAGTTGGAAAACATCTTCATTATCCTGAAAAGACCCTTTGTGTTGTGGGTTAGACAGTGCAATGTTAAATTTGTAGGACCACATGAAACTGCAGGTTATGTCTCTTTGGCGTGATAAGAATCTGAAATGTTCAGTAATGGATTAAATTTATTGAAGTTTGTAGTATTGCAGTGTTGCCATCACTAAACTTATTCTGTGAGCATCTTTAGAAAACCCTGTTCACTGAATAGTTTGCTAGAAATGACAGGTAACCTTAAACCCATGTACAGAAAGAAAACCCACGTGGAAGTGATAAATCCTAATAGCAATTGGGACCAACAGCCTGTGTTGGAGTAGAAAAGGTTTTGTTCAACAGATTTATTTGAAGAAGTAAATGAAAAGCACACTGGACAAAAAAAATTAACTGCTGTTAAAATGATAATACAGAGATTGAATCAACTGAACAAAAACTAAAGACAGCAGTGGCAAAATAGATGGTTAAAAAAATGGAAGGATGCAAAAGAGAAAATAAAAGCTCATGAGTAATGCATATGATCGGTATCTGATTTTTTTTTTGTTTTGCATTTTTTTATGCATTTTATCTGCCAAGGGAGTATTTTTAACTATCAAAACCATGGGATTTGGTATGAAATGCATTTTACACGCACATTTGTATCAATTTAAGCTTTCTGTTCCTTAGTCTGTCCTTTTGTAGAACACAGAAGATTTTGAGATTTATCCAGAAAAGCTGGTGTGTCTGAGTCAAGGGTGTTTTATCTGTAGTACGAAGGCTCATATGGGGACTTGCTGGTACATTCACACCTTTGACACAGTGAAAATCTGTAGTAAGGAAAAATTTTAAGAGCTTTCTTGGAGACAGATCTGTGTTTGTGTGTGATTAAATGTAGGAGTTAAATATTGTCATGGTTCTAGCCCGTTCTCGAACAAAGTACATTTCTTTAACATACTTTTCAAATTATGTAAATATATAAATATTTTTTTTTAAACTAGGCGACAAAATAGTTCATTGTTGGATACATTTTCCTGCTGAAGAAAAAATAAGAAAAACAGCTGCAATTTTTAGACATACCACATACTCCACTGCTGTTCAGCAGTCATGATGATGATGATGATGTGGTCAGCATAAAAATCCTTGAATAGCAGAAATCAGTGGCGAATTACTGAACAATTTAAATGTACATTTTTCCATGTGATTGAAGCCAAATATTGTTGGCAGGAACTGTATGGAGTACTCTTCAGATACGAAGGTAACGTGACCATGACAGTCTGCCACAGAGTCTTCTTCTGAGTGTTGGAGTTGAGACAGAATTTTTTTTTCCAAGAATGAAGAACTACATAAGCAAAGACGGTTGCATCAGTGCAATTTATTAAAAATTAATCATGTCAGAAGAAGGATGCCCTTGGGATTTATTCCAGTACTATGAAAGATAAAGCAAAATAGGTCCAAGAAGTCTTCAGAGATGATACTTAAAAACTTTGGGGAGAAGTAGGTGTATTTCTAGATTATAAAGACTCTGTTTTCATCCTCCAGGTTTTTTTAAGCCTTATACGGTTAAATTTGAAGATCTGATTTTTCACATCAGGGTATTCCCACTGATTTAAGCGGAATTATTCTTGAACCCTGAAGTGTTAATTTAATGCTGTCTTCATCAGGTGACTGTCATAGCTGTCTGCCTCATGGGACAAAGAATTCTAAAGGAGATTCCCTTCCATGCCTGCGTTCACCTACCAGACCCTCATCATTAAGTGTGACAACTACAAGGCACTACCATGAGATCTGTGGAGGCAAATCTGGAAGGAGTACTTAAGATTATCATTAATTCTGCTTATACTTGTTTTAAAGGGACCTTGTCTTTGGATTGGGGGAGGGTGATGGGCATCTACTGGTGGGCATTCCATGTTTTTCTGTGCTCAGAGTAGACTTCAGTGCACCAGCCACAAAGGTTTTGTCATTAAAAACAATGACCCTGCCTAAATTGTAAAGGAACAAAATGATGTGCAGAACCATCATCAAGTGACTAATGAGACCAAACAAAGAACTTGCAAACAAGCCCAAAACTATTGACACTAGAAAATACAAAGCTCTGGGGTAAGGGAAAGTGCAAAGTGTGTTTATGAGGGCTGAGCTGAAAGGCAAGCAAACAGAAGTCAGGGCACTTGTTGTCTTCTAGTGTTTATTGTTCCCGTGTTTGCCATGATGAAAGTTCCTTCTCTAGGTTGGGGGAAGAGAGGAGGAAACTAAGATAGCTTCTGCAACCTTTGATTTAAATAGACACTTTATACGTTTTGCAGTCTTTTTCAACATATTCTCTTCCTTCCTTTTGATCTGATTTTCCTATTTCCACTCGTTCCCAGATTTTTTTTTTATCATTTCTCTGCTCCTGAGTGGTATGGATATGTCCCTGGAATAGCTTTTGCTTCCTT
Source organism: Strix uralensis (assembly GCF_047716275.1). Classification (NCBI taxonomy): domain Eukaryota; kingdom Metazoa; phylum Chordata; class Aves; order Strigiformes; family Strigidae; genus Strix; species Strix uralensis. The sequence continues at coordinate 136,636,710 of NC_133973.1, read as the reverse complement.
GTTCACAGCTGGCTGTTTAGGAATGTACTTCTGAAGAACATGCAGTCATGCAGGATGTTGGTTTAAGAAAAAGAAAATAAAAAGAAACAGGAGAAGCTGATTAGCTTGATAGCAGCAGTACAGCAAGACAATTACAAAAATTCCTTAAAATTACTTTCTATGAAACTGCAAGAAAGAGAGAAGCTGGGGAGGTGGCAGAGGATCTTTCTGTAGGGATTCTTGAGTTATTGGGCCAAAATCTTCTTCGTTTCAAGGAGATATGAACAGGTTGGTGGCTGGGGAGGTGGAAGAGTTTGCTCTAAGTGCAGTAAGGACTAGCAAAATAAAAATGTCTGCAAGTTACTACCTTTTTGGTTTGTTTTGGCTGTTACTTTGTGACTGAAATGTTTGACATTCAGAGAAACTAAATGCTCCAGGAGTTAAGGGCAACTGAGGTGCCCAGGACACTTGGCTGTCCACCTGTCTGTCAGGGTTAGTATCTGCTGAAATACTTCCAGAGTAGAGCTGAAGATGCCATGTTACAGAAGAAGCTATCTAAAGCAGCTTTAATTGGGAAATTCAAGTAAAAGTAGAGTGGGTTTGCGCAGTATTTAATTTTTACCAAGCGTTGAAGGGACCAGCATGAGCAGATGAACAGTATTCTGCACAGGAGTGCACACACTGGGGAAGGAACAAATGCTGATGTAGCTCAATCACGATTTAGAAAACCTTTTTCCCTGTTCACATCCCAGGTAGCACCAGCTGTCTAAGAAAAAACAAGTTTCAGTCCCATCCTCCTTTTTACACCTGCCTCTTTGGGACTGGTCCCAGCTCTCGTAGCTCTGCATTTTGAGTAGCAGCTGCCTGCTCCAAATTAAATAGTGGCCTTCCTTGCTCTGTCCAGATGGATCTTCTTTAGGGTAGTTGTGTTTCCCTTTTGTGGGACCCCACTGAAGTGTTACTTCACTGAGAGTGAGTTGGACCTGGACCTCACTGGGAAGGTGGTTTATCACTACAGCAGCTTTGGACGTGCAAGATTATCCTGGGATACAGAGAATTTTACGGCCTTAGCTTAGAGCTGGTTTGCATTGGATGGAAACTATGGGGCTGTACTGCTGCATAACTTGAAATTCTGATTTTACAGAGCTAACTTTAGATGGTCCTTTCTCCTTGTTGGCTGAGGAGATTCAGTACTAACTTTTAGATCCAGCAAAGAGGGTAGGTTTTTCTCGTTAGCTTTTCTTTGCAGCTTTCTCTTCTTGCACGTATGGTTTAGCAGAAAAATAGGATTTTTACCAAATGCTGAGCCTGTAAAGGGCAGTCTAGGCAGCAGGCTTCCCGTCATTTTGAAGTCAGACTTCAGATCGGTGCAGACGCTGCACAGTTGTTCCTGCAGGATTGCAATGACTGAGAAGCGCAGGAGCTCACACTGGTTTTCTGTCAGCCGATACGCGGTCGCTGCAGGCATGCTGTTCAGGGACGCTTCTGTTGCTTTGATCTTGGCTTTGTTGGTATTTTATATATAGAAGTCACGTTTTGTTGACAAATACAGACCTGATGTACTGCTACGTTATGTTGTCTTGATGGAAAAGAAGGGTGTTTCAGCAGTGACAAACGCTGCAGTGATGGAAGAGTTTAAAACGACTTAAAGAAAGCAAGACTCCTTTTTGGTATCAGGAGAAATTGATGCCTAGAATAAATTACTACCAGGAATCAGCATTTTTAAAGGAAAATCACTGTGGAATGTTAACTGAAAAGGATAGCTCTTCCTGTCCTTCCTTCCTTTCTCTCCCAATGTCCTTGGGAAATGCTGTTACGTATCACTGATCCAAGTACTGCTGAGTTCGGCAAAGCCAGCTGATTCAAGTTGTTGACTTTATTACTTCTGAGGTTTAGATGAGTTTTTAAAATACTCTATCCTTCACTGTCAAATAATATGAGATCTGTTGCTATGCTTGGAATAAAATACATACAAACTACTTCTGTTCTTAACCTCTCATAGACCCAGAAGGATGCTTAAGCCAATGTCTTAATAGTAGTAATTCCTGTTAACAATTTAGCTGTTATTGTACGTACCCCACCCTTTCTTTTTTATATTCCTTTTTATATTCTGAGGTATTTGCATATAAAAATTAAAACACGTGGAATCTCATTTACCAAAATCATTCAACGGAAAATTCCCAGACCGTACCATCCGTGAGATTGCACTGTTTATTTAATGGATTATAGGCATGGTTTAAAGCATCACGTAGCATGCTTGTTATGTAATTTATATTGTGGGTTTTTTAAATGTTAAATAAGTTTGGAGTAGTGTTACAGAAAATATGGGATGAAAAATAGAGTCCCTGTTCTTAATGGGTTACAGGTTGTTTTCAAAACAGAACAGATCAGGGGTAGATAAAACGGTTTCTAATGCAAATGAGAATAGGGTGACATAAGAATTTAATTTCCATTTTTAATAGGCTACCTGAAATAGATAGAAGGCAGCATCCATGATACAGATCTCCCTTTTTATTTGTGGGGTTTGCTTTGATTACTAAACAGGAAAATATGTCATGTTATCGTGATGCAATACCATTACTTCACAGAGAAGATATCATTGCACGAACACAATGATTTTTGTTCAGTTCATTTAAATCTTTTTCCTTATCTTTTCATTTTCAGACTGTAGTCCGGGTGTGGTAGGGTCAGGTCTAATTTTGTTATGTTACCTCCACCCATTTAAGGAAATTCTTTGCCTTCAACATCAGCTATATTGTTTCCGGCAAAGCGGTGGCAGCTCACGAAGCATTTGTCAAGGTTTTAAACGCTCAGCGCAGGCAAAATTAGCACAGGTAAACTGTTGAGTTGCATCAAGTCACGAAAGGATGGAAGTTTACAAATGAAAACTTAATTTGATCCACGAGCATTGTCTTATTGAAAGAGCAGGATTCCAGTGAGGCTTAGGAAGTTCAAAAAAGTATAAAAATATAAACGCCCATGTTTGAAAATATAAAATTATTTCTAGGGAGTGATGATTCAGATGAGACTAGTGTAAATTAGGTGGTGAAAACCCACGTGGCTTTACAAGTGTGGTTTTAATTGTGTTTTTTTAACTTAGTACTGTAAGGTCCAGTTTTTGGTGCCTGGTGGTTTCAGATCACTAAATGAGAGGTTTAATTTGAACACCTGAGTTTAAAGTGTAAAAATAGCATGCAGAGCTTCAGCACAGCTTAGCAGTTTCTGTGCAAGATGAACATAAATAACAGGAATATTTCAGAAATAAATGACATAAAAATGAAGACTCACCTCGGTGGTTTTGCATGACTCTGGTCTGTGTTATGCATGGGTTAGATAGTTTCCATTTTTTTCTTTGGGATTTGAGAAGGTATGAATCTTTTAAAATAAAAAATACATAGTAGTTTAGCTTGTTCTCTGTCTTCTCCCAGAAACTGAAATGGTCATTTTTAAATGGAGTGACTGAGACCTGTAAATGTTCTAGTTGAAGAGACCTTGAAGTGAGTTGCATGAATGAACATGGTATGTTCAACGCCGAATCTTTTCTACATCATGCACTAGCATCTTAGATTAAGAACAACATCTCAAAGGCAACCAAATATACTAACAATATCTAAAATAGTTTTATTTACATCTTTGCTTTTGAGAAAATCTTCATGGAATGTAGAATGATTAGAGCCAATGCATCCAAGTCCCTAAAATGTTTAATATAATCTCTTGAATTAAAAAGAAAAACCTCCTCAAAATGATGATCTGAACTTGGACTGAAATTTTGTTCCTAGGAAAATTACGTTATATTTGAAACTTTATGTTGAAATCAGAAAAATGTTCTCATCCCATGTCCCGTCCACCCCTCAATATGTCATTTTATTGGTTTCAATTAATGTAAAGGATTTCTTACAAAAATACACTTTAATTTAATTGTGTATCCATTGCCCTTGTTAACAGTTTCAGTTCTTCTCAGTCCTGATTTCAGCTGCTGTCTTCTAAAGCTTGTACTCAGGTGGGAAAGTAGTTTTGTACCTTTAATATGACAATTCCACTGTAAAGAAATTAGTTCTTTAAACACGTTGACTTTCTTCTATCCTTGGAAATTGTAATTCTGTGGTACTTACCTTCATATTATCTTAGTTCTGATGTCAGATTTGTTTTTAAAAAAAATCTTGATTTCCTTTTGAGGTTGAAGACAGGTTTTTCAGTCTGATTGTAATACAGTAAGTGATTTAGCAATCTTTTGAGATTCAGAAAGAGAACAAAAGCCATTGTAGTGGAATAATGTGTAGTGGGTTTTTTGAATTATTATTTTTTTTAAGTTTCCCCTTCAAGTGGTGTGATCAGAAATTGAAAAAAACCTTTTTATTTCAAACCTAAATTGTGATGTTCAGTGTTTGGGTCAGAGTGTTTCTAAGTAAATGAGATACCGATTATAAAATCCCACATGAATGTTAATTTATATCGTATAGCTCATCAAGTTAAATCTTTTGTTTTGATAGTAACATATCCAGCTTGATATAATAATTACCATTTTATAGAATGAATAGATACATTATCATTTAAAGCAATTTGTAACCAACCAGCTCTCTAATTCTGTACCTGATGGGATGTCACATTTTCTGTGCAACGCTGAGGTTTTTAGCATGTGTTGGAGCTGCACACTAGCCGTGGGTTTACTTGGCTGACAAATATGCCTGTGTTATATTGCGCTGACTTTAATAACTTCAATCCTGGCAGCTCTCATCGGTATTTAAGAACTTCATCATATTGAAACTGCTTTTAATTAATGAAAGGAGAAAGGCTGTAATACACTTCTCACATGCTGACAGATTTGTGTGGTTCGTAATGTTTTGCTACACTTTGATGTTCTTTCTTATATATCTCTATATCACACTGCAGGGGTGTTCTGGCTCAAAACCTTCAGAGCTGTGGTCGTTGCAAGAGGAGTGGGGAAAATGAAGTTAATATTTATATATCTTCTTATATTCCTAGAATATTAACTTATTAACTTATATTCCTACAGCATGCAGCTGCAGATGAATGAATCACTAATGCTGGGTAGATAATAGGTGCAGAGAATAAACACGTGTTGAGATGGGCTTCATCTCACCCAGCTTTATATGACCACCGTGTAGACGTGTATGTCTAAGCTAATTGTCTGGGCGCTATTTACGGTCAGTGAAGAGGAATAGGCACTTAGCATGCTGTGTTTCATCTGACCTATTTTAGCCATCTATCTTAGAGGGAGATGAATCACACCGCAGAACTACCAACACTGACTCTAAAAAGGACCCAGAGTGACAAACTCCAACGTACATGTCTGCACTGTAGAAGTCTTGAGTTAAATGACATAAACCCCTCCTGCTGGGTTTAACATAAAAAGAACATATGGGCTTGATATGAAGGCAGGGGGAGTGAGCTCTGAAATACTCATTTATAGCATACTGGAATGAAAAAATCACAGCTGCTTTGCAAACTGAGCATTTATAATTGCTTTGCCAAGTTTAAACTATTTATTTACATTTATTAGCAGAGTTGCACTCCAGCCCGGTGTTTGATCTGAAAAGCTTTAGGAAGAGATACGCTCAATCATAAATGCCTGCAAGTTCTGTTTTAGGGGAGTTTCAGGATTGCCATCGTCGTGCAGCAATTCTCCCGAGAGCACAGCCAGTCCTGGCAATTTTATACATCATTTGTATTCTCTGAAAGTGCAAGACAGACCTGCTATTGGGACTGCGTGTATTTGGTGTGAAAATAAATGCCCTTGAAACTGGATGGTAACTTTGGCACTCATATAACTCTGATACTGAAGGCTTATCCCTTTAGTGTTATAAAAACACAGAAAGTGTTAAAATCCTCGTGCTAACCTAGGACTATGCCTTATGAACTAAAGGTGCAAGATGAATTCCAGTAAAGCTGTGCCTATATCGAGACAGGCAAGGACTGAAGCTGCGTGTGTGTATTGCTGTAGGGTTTTTTTATGGATTTGTGGTTGGGGATTTCCTGACATTTTTATCAATTGAACATCCTAGCTGTAAGCTCTATTACACAATTCTTTGAATAAGATTTTCTTTCTTTAAAATGATGCTTAATGGAGTATTTGATAGAGCTGACATCACTTGTGAGAGCCTGAAGTTAACCTATAGCTCTTTCCCAGCCATCCAGTGAGTCTTCCTTCGCTTAACAGAGCCTTCCCGTGGCTGGGGGCCTCAAGTAGCTGCCCTGGCTGCTGACCCCGCGAGACCGGCCTTTGATCCGGGGAGCTGGCAGCATGGCTGAGTGAGCGGCTACATTGTGGGGGCTTGAAAGAAATTCCCATGTTTGCTGCTGGTTTGGCATGGCGGCCTATCTGTTTGTTTTCTGGTGGCTGTAGTTTTTGCACTAGCAAGTTTGAGGCAGGTTTAATGTCTTAAGTTTGAAAGAAAAAATCAGCCTGTGCTCGGAAGTGCTTTACACTTGCTAGGTGGAGGATGAAGAAAATAGTGTAGTATAAAGTGGATTTTGGTTATAAAATTTTGGAGACAAGAATTCCAGTTGCACAATTTTATTATTTTCCTCACAGCATCTTTCACTGAGGATGTCTGTATGTTAAGTTTTAATTTCGTCTGGTGGTTGCTGTAGCTGTGTGCGGATGGTGGATGAAACTTTTTTTGCAGAAGGAAAATCTCTTCTGTTAGTCATAAGTTCTGATTTACATGTGTCTTAGCCTTGTCTTAAATGTTAGGCTTGATTTTGCTTCTGTTAGTCGTAAGTTCTGAATGATTTGTGTCTGATTTACGTATGTCTCTTAGCCTTGTCTTAAATGTTAGGCTTGATTTTACTGGGGCAGAAACTACTTCTTAAGTGGCTCCATCCCTTTTTTCCCCCTGACATTTCAAAATTATTTCAATAATCAAATGCAATTTTATATAGAAATGCATTCTTGAATCTGTTGGAATCTGGTATACGCTATTTCAATGAATGTACTATTTAAATGGGTATCTGTGAAATTTGGTATAATATATATATATTTAAATATACCCAGAGTTGAATATTTAAGTGAAATTGCCAGTCACTTGCCAAGTTGTACATGTTTAATACAGAACTTGCATTAAATACCTAGGCCATGATGTGATTTTACAGTTCTGGTCACAACAGGGCTTTTGACTTTGAACTTTGATGTCATCCTCCGGGAACTACTAAGTTTATAATCATTTTTTTTTTAATGCATTTGGTATTTCTGTGCACAAAAGAGATATGTTGCGCTTCAGTGAAATGGCAGCTGTTGATCAGCAGTTTTTAATAAGCAAATAGCCGTGTATCTGAAGCATATGTATGTTGAGTGTCTTGCTAATGTCATTTGGAGTGTGGTACAGTGACTTGAGGAGTGCTCTGGCTGGTAGAAGCCCCATATCCTTGCAGTTAGTCGGTCCCTTTCTTGACATAAATGACATCTCCCTGAGCGTATTCACTTATCCAAACCTGACCTCACTGTTCTGCTATGGCCGTATTACACAACTGGATGGAATCATGTCATATAACGTGATATTGTTACGGTGCTCTGTGGTGCCATCTAATGGAAATAAAGCACTGTCATTCCTCCTGGTCAAAAATAAAAGACATCCACCTGTCACTATCCGGGCTAATAATTGCAAGTAAATATATATTTTTTAAAAAGTATGAGCATCTTACAAATCTAAACATGAATACAAATAAATCATACAGAAAATACATACTGTTTTTCTTAATTTTCTTGAATTCTTTCCCTCATACAGGCTCTTGATGGAAACGTATATGATCACCTTAAGGATTATTTAATGGCATTCAGCAGGACTGAACTAGAGACATGCCAAGCTGTACAAAACACATTCCAGTTTTTACTGGAGACTTCCAGCAGGGTAAGTTTTTACTGAATGATCCTTTGTAACTGAATACTTACAGCATATATAAGTTCCCAGGCTTAAGATTTGCTTCCAAAATAATGACAAAACTGAAGGGTTATTATTTTTGGTTACCCCTGAGTGGTATTAAGTTAAAAGAAACTAGACAGTTTTCTTGCGGAGAATTTTTCCTATTGCCACCCAGATTGCATTCTCAGGAGTGCATTTTACACAGTACAAGATCTTTTGAGAACAGCGATCAAGAGATGTTCAGTTATACTCACTCTGCATGTTTGGAAGAGAAATTGCAGCCGAGAGTTCTGCGCTGTGTAATCTGGAACTGCATTAGTCATCCATCACAGTAAAGCCCTGTGAAACTGTTTGGATCATTTCTTAATAATTGACTGTCAACTTAAAACCCAAATATTACGATGTTTTCTCCCTTAAATTCAGAATGGCAAATACAGAAACCAGATTAGAATCTTGTCATAGACGTGGTTTGTTTGCTTTGTCGAGCAGCCAGAATCAGAAATACTTGATCGCTTCCAGGATAATTTTGATACTTAAATAATTCATCTGCTGGGCTAAAAAAAAATAATTGCCATTGAGCTCAAACGAGCTGCTTTGGTGCAGTCACAATATTCCTTTATGCATTTACCTTAACCACCCGCACGGAAACAGAGCTCATTTATGCAGGGACTTATGTAGAAAAAAACATACTTAACACGTTCCTTATTCACTTGCAAGCATGCTAACTCACACCTTATTAGATATAAAGTGAGTGGATTAAAAATTGGCTTCACGCTAGCTTGTCTTTGAATTTACTTGGCAGCAACTGTAAAGATAATGAAAATACCATTTTATCTTCTGTTGGAAATGGACTTTCAATAATTTACCTTGGTGTATATCATGCAGGTCAGCTTAAAGTATCTTCCCCCAAAATGCTTTTTTTGAATCTTTTAACTAAATATGCTTATATATAATGTCTACGTATTCATAATTAATTTCTCGGTACTATTTTAAATCCTTTATGTTCAGAATACTTGGAGAGCTGCCTGGCTGGGACTTCAGCTAACTAAACTGTCATTTCCAAACAGCTCATTTGCGTAGGAATACCTTGGTCGTATATTTGTGTGCGCTGAGCTTGTGGTAGCTTGTGTTAGCAAGCCTCTGTGCGGCCAGAAGCCTGCAGGTCTGGCTTATTTTACACAGTAACAGCGTCATGCTGTATGTTTGAGGAAAATAGTTCTGTTTCGGCCTTACTAAGTTAGTACAATGCCTGGAGAACGAACAGAACTGTAAATACAGCTGTCAGGTCTGAACAGGATTTTTACAACTGGTTTATAGCTCAGTGGCACCAATTTTCTTCTCGCAGTTCAAGAATGCAGAGAAGAAAAATTTGTATTACATTACTACTGAAAATGTGTGTCTTGCTCTTAATTACTAAACACATTAATCAGTGGATTATTCCACAGACATAGGCTTTGCTCATCCTTTTTTTGAACTTTCTGCATTCCCTGCAGGTCCACGTTGCAGGAATCAGCTCCAAAAGGCAAAGTGAAGCTGGAATAGAAACTCTATATCGAAAGCCATGCATGTGTTTCAAAAGTAGCTTGAGAGTTAAACACGTAACAAATTTGTTAGCAATTTAGTAATTTGGAATAAAAACCAGCCTGCCATCAAAGCAAAGATTTTAAATATTTGTTGGGCTTCTTTAGTACTTTGCCTGTTCTTTGTTAGTTTTATGTTCAAGATCACAAGTTTGCCAAGCTACGTTTAGAAAAGACACCTTAGATCGTTGGTAGAAATGCTTTTGGTTTTCCATCTGAACTGTATTTCTGTTTACAGGATGGAATTAAATTACATCTGCCTCCCAGAAGCGCCTGCTTACCTCTTGAATGTCAGAGAGCCGGAGGTGGCTGCTTGGGTTGGGCAGGGCAGTGTTGTACTCAGCTGCTTAGGAGATTGTCAGTCATCTAAAGCTCATCCAGACTGAGGGAAACATCTCAAAAACAAGTTTTCCATATAAAATGAAGGTTTTTCACAGTTTGAGGGAAACATCTCAAAAACAAGTTTTCCATATAAAATGAAGGTTTTTCACAGTTTGAGGGAAACATCTCAAAACTAAATTTTCCATATAAAATGAAGGTTTTTCACAGTTTATCGTAGCATCATTTGTTGCAACTTTGGAGGTTTTATTACGGCTAGGTTGGGGTGACCCATGGCATTCCTCTGGCCTGTCCAGGAAATACTACTCTCTGACACTGAGCATATGAAAATGCAATTTAACTTCCTTTTCATCCTTGAACGATCTTATTCAAGACTTGTTCTTCTTGCACTTCTCTTTTGGAAAAAATCTGATTTTCTTTGGAACATTTTCTGAAATTCCATTTGCTGTTTTGAATAACATTTCTGTGATGTTTCTGGTAAGAAGCTTCACCAACCTAGGGCAAATAATTATGTTTTTACACGTCTCTGACTATGCTTTCTTTCTGCATATGGTATATATTTAACATTTGATTTCAAGTCTGTTTTAAGATGTCAGTTGACATTGACTTCACAAAGAAACTGTGTAAGAACGTTGACTTAATTTCTGAATAACAGGAAGTCTATTTGGAAAAGTTGCTGTTTAATCCTGAGAATACGATGTTGCTTAGGAGTCTTTTTATTTTGTTTCTAACAATTGTCAAATATATCCTGCAGAATGCTCCAGGGTTGCTGGACTTACACACTCTCCCAAGTTTCACGTTATGATAACAGTTGTTCTCATTTATAAGTATTGTTGCTTTGAGGGAAAATTTCTTAGGAGTGCTGTTGTAAAGATGGTTTTTCTTCTTTGAAGAACTGAGTCGCTTTTGAGTTGAGTTGCTTTTGCTTTTGAGTTAGAGGTCTACAGTGAAAGCGTGTTGCATTAAAGTAACCATAGGTTTTCACGTCCTCAGTAACTACGCTTTGGGGTTTTTTCTAATTGAAGTTGGTTTGAAATAGTTACATATATTTGACACGGCACAGAGTTGTGTGCTGTGGTTGGTGTTCACGTATATCTAAAGGACTGTGTGAAGACTGGAGCAGTTTAACAGAAATGATCTCAGTGCCATGGTCAGTGCTGAGCATTATCTGAAGCTGCAGATGATTCCTCCTTTAGCATTTTCTGAATTTCTATTTATGGGAGTTCCTAGTATAGACTCCCTGTATGCCTTCTCTGTATGTTTTCTATGCATTTGAATATGTTTATGTTCAGCTGCTCAAATTGGTGCAGTAATCATGTACTTTACTGTTTTAAATGAGTGCGTTATTATTGGCCCTGGAGGACTATTTACGTTCTTTAACTGAAGATTAATTTTTTACAGTTCAGTATTTCAGTAACACAAGCATCAACATTTTGATGCATTAGAGAACATGTTGTATTTACCATTGTACATACAATGTAATCAGAATTCTCGGTCATATACAATGCTGCTGCTATTTCTGGATAAATACCATCTTTATTATACACTTCTGTACATTTATACCCTCAGTTTGTAGTAGATTTTTATAATTTCATGCTGCTATTTATGCATTTTCATCAATTGAAGCAGTGAATACTCTCTAAGAGTTCTTCAACCAGCGATAGCATTTTTTTCATATTGCAATCACTGAGTTTTTCTTCATAAATATGTGTAAATTGTGACATAAGAGATTTGTTTAGGGATATATGTCATGCTGTCTGAAATGTATCATTAAACACATTTAGGAGCTGAAGTAGTTTTGGTGTACCAAAATACAAGCTTTGAGAGTTTTCTCTGAAAGCAATTTAATAAAAAGAGATGAATTTTGCAACTGATTTTGTATGCGTTATTCCAAATAGTCTTTTCAGCTCCCACAAGTAATAATTTGTGTAAAAATAAGACATTTCAGCTTAAGAAGGAACTGTGCACAAGAGAAAAATATTTATGGTGGTGACACCACATACTCTATACTCGATAGTTAGCTTTTTCCCCCCATTTTGCCTTTGTGGTATTTTTCATAGGCTCATGGCAGACATATTTTAGGTCTTTGTCATCCAGTGTGTGTCCTGCCAGTCACTTCTGACTAACCATGGGTAGTACTGCCCAGAATCAGCTCCTGTGTTTCCTTTTGTTGCAGTCAAGATTCTGCTGCAGATTTGATCTCCGTTTGAAACGCTGCCCTAATTTTGCCATACAGGATGTTTTTAAGTTTACAAAATAACAAATCTAAATGGCATTTTTTATTTTCTCAGGTGGTGCGGGATTACAATCTACAGCTGTTTTTACAGGAGAACTCTGTGTTTCACAAACCGCAGCCTTTCCAGTTCCAACCAAGTGACAGTGACACTGTAAGAACCCCGCTGAATTCCTCGATTCATTTGTTCTCGCTCTATTTTTAAGAATGTTATTATAAATGGGTAAGAGAATAGCATTCACTGGTATCCCAGTCTGGTTTAACTTCGTGCTATATTTTTGGAAAAGAAAGGGAAAGTGGCCTGATTCCACCAGCTCTGCTTGCAGTAGGTGGGTAATCGTAACAAAAGCATCAAACAGGCTCAGCGTCATCCACAGAAGAGCTGAATCTTTTTTTTTTGCTTCCAGATTGTGACTAGAGCAGGCCTGTGTTTCTCTGCTTTCAGCGTAATTCTTTACTACATTTTGTTAGCTTTTCATCACGCCAGCGAGGTTCTGGTAATATTCACTAATACTGGGTTGTGTGATGCTAAGCCAAATAAAGTGTCCATATACCTCTAAACTACTTGAGGAATACCTATAGATACGTAGAAGAAGTTGTTCTTGATTTAAAAAGAGTACTGTTAAAACACTGCATTTCGAACTCATCTCAGAAAATATTATTTTGGTGTGTGTGTTGCTTCCAAAGCAGTCTTTAATGATATTGAAATTGAGTAAATCATGGTGTGTAAATACATTTCCAAACAGCACTTTAATAGAAGTAGGTTGTTGATGTCCCACCGACGTTACTAATGTTATTTTAAGAAATAGCAGTTTAAAGTAAGTCTAGATCTTTAAAAAAGTTAACCTTGTGCAGCTTTTTATTGCTTGAATTCATAAGTAAACTGACTTGGACAGAAATGTCTTGATTTCCAGTTCGGGTGATTAAATTCAAGAACCGTGTTAATAGATATGCAAGAGTGATTTTTCCAGACATACTAACATCTGTAACACAGTTTCCTTTGTCTTTCCATTTTAACAAACTGTGATTTTGATTTTTCTTCCAGCTCCTTTGTATAGAGTCAGTTATTTCCATAAAGATTTAGGTTGATCTTAATACATTGAGCAGAATCTTTCTGTCTTTGCCCTGCCTTTCTAACCTTTGCTGCTGTGTGTTTTCATCCTTGTGCAATCTCTGCATCTAGAGTTTTAATGCAGTTCAGCTGGTGGATATTGAGCCCTCACCTGTCAGTGCTATGAGAATGACTATAGCAGAGGTATATTGTAGTATTTACAATCAGCCTTTGGCATTTGTGTCCTTATCGCTATGCATGTGACTCGGGATGCTGAATTTACCCTCATGTAGAGGTGGCAACAGAATGCATAATATATATATAAAATGAAAAAAAGCACAGCTTTTTCTGCAATAAGAACTTAAGTTGAAGAAGGAAAAAGCAATTTAACTGTGTTATTTGTGGGGATCAGCTTCACACTTATCTTTTGCACTTGCACAGCATTTGTAATTGATATTCTAATCTTTTGGGGGCATGAATTAAAATTTCACAGCTCAAGATAGTGATGTGTATAATTGGTTACTTCTCTAATGTGGATGGGGAAGCTTGTATAACAACTGGAGGCTATTAGTATGCACTGATGAAATGCAGTCCTATTACTAATTTAATTTTGTTCTTTTTCCAGAGGGCTATCCCCATGTAAAATGGAACTGTAATTCACTCTTATTAAACTCTTCAACATGAAAAATTACATGATTCTTTGACATGGCACTTGTGTGGTCTGACAGTGTACATGTGCGCTGCCTGTACTGCTCAACTCCAGGAGCTTTTCAGAAGGCAGCGAATGGGTTGTTCATGTCTAAAGCTGTCTCGGGACCTCAGATGCAGTGACTTCTTTACTTGCCTAACCCACATGGGCTGTAGAATGACTGCATTTCTTCATTGCACTGCATTTTTTTGAGCTTCTAGCTGCTTACGCTGTAACTAATTCTCACAAAATAAATAAATTATGCAGGCTTCTTTATGATCCATATAATTATGCTCAGCTAACAGGATCCTACCTGGGCAATTGCAGGTTACACATTCACCATTTTTAATCAGTGAGCACAAGAGAATGAGACCTTTTGCTCAGGCTTTTGAGTTTGTCAGAAACTGTATGTTTTCTAATGAAGCGAATGACATTTATTTGAAGAACCATTATCAAGCATTCTTTTGCCACATACTCTCTTTGTAGATGATCTGCAGAGATTATCAGTTGGCTTTTAGTTTTTGTGGGTTATGCATGATAATTTTCACACCAAAGACTAACACTGGCAGAAATCTAAGTAGAGTGATTAATACATCTAATCAAATGTTTAATATTAACCTTTTCCAAGAACAAATTATGGCCTCTCTTCAGACTAAATACCCGATCCACTGTAACTGGGGTCAAAGTTTGGAGCATTTAAGTATCACTGGAATGAAATTTTGAGTATTGTAGGCAAGAATGTTATCAGCAATCTGGATGTGGAACTCACCTACATGGAAAGCTGTGAATGCTGTTGTAAATTCTAGTTTTACGTGGTCCATCTTAAAATTTTGTTTTGAGGGTAGAGCTGTTGCCAAGGAGTAACACAGAATGGATTGCCATGCAATCCTTGAGTCAGGTACAAAACCCTCAGCTCAATGTCCTTTCAAAATACTCTCAACATGCACAGTCAGAGCCTCCAAAAGAGACTGTTCCTAAGAAAGGTAGGTATGAAATGGTTTTCCATCAGTTTTTCAGGATTTTTTGTTTCCCCAACATTCCACTAACACTGGCTGAAACGTAGACTCTTGAGTGTCCACAAAGAGAAGCCCACTACTATTTTCCATTATCTAAAAAATTGTTTTGATCTTAACATCATACATTTGTTCATGTTACTGAATTATTTAGATTGTTTCAGTGTCTCCATTAATTTTGACTAACATAAATTCATAATTTAAAAAAGGAAGTTTTTAACATTTTTTAAAACAAACCATTTCCCCTTAAGGAAATGGTTTGTTTTAAAAGTATTCAGTAAGAAATCATTAATAAATTCCCAAAATGGATTGGGCCTTTATGAACAGCAAGATGGAGAGTCTTCTGAAATACCTTTAGCCTAACAAGAAAAGCCAGTGAGCACATGCTGGCCTTACACACGCTGTATTCAGTGTAGTGACAGTTTAATCATCAAACATCCTCCCATGAGGCAAGTGATATTTATTAAGTCCGCAGAAATCTATCGTGTTGAAAACATACTGTCCCCATGCTTCACAGATAAGCTCTAGCCATAAGAACAGGACAAAATATAAAGGAAATTAGCCAGCTTTTCTCTGTTTCCTGTTTGGAAAAGATTCTTTTTCCTTGAACTGCGTGTTATCATGTGAGAAAATGAGCCAGCTGACAAAGAGCATGTCCATAATGCGAGAGGATAATGGCAACAAAAAGCTGACACTAAACTTTTGAGGTCTTTTTCCTGTTTTTTATCTACATGTCGCCTGTGACTATAGTTTCCCCTTATATTACTGATACTGTCGTTTTCTTTGAGCACGCAAGTAAAAAATAGAGCCAAATCTGATTTGTATGACAGCTTATCGACATGAAGAAAAAATATTTTTCTCAGTGTAATTTGCAGAAAAACATCATCTCAGATCAGTGGAAAGTTTTGCAGTTTCACCCCTTGTTACTTGGAGGTACAAGTTCTGTGGATAGATTGTGAGAATAAAGATGAATTTCACTTCACTATTGCGGAAGAATATCTTGAGGAGCTTATATTAAGCTGTAATATATAAGTTATATAAGATATACTTAAAAAAAGGACATCATTCTTGCTTGTGGCAAGGCACGTGTTCTCAATTCTGCAAGTGCTCAGGGATTTGAAAGTAAACAGAAATTCCCAAAAATGGGAATCAGGACTCAGTCGAGGGCTCTGCTTTGTAAGACTTTCTTTTACCAGGTTTCTGCATGCATGCAGAGGTATTTACACATTTCAGCATTTACTACTGAATTTATTTAAATATTTAAAATATATTTAAGACTTGTTTAGTATTAAATATGTTTAAATATTTTAAAATACCTTTGTTTTCTAAATAACATTCTTTTTTGTAATTATTGAATGTAAACATTTTTGTTTGATAGAAATATTCAAGTACAAAAAAGTTCATGAAATATAAACTGCTAGTAAAAAATAATCCCTCACCTAAGTAAGCCCAAACTAACAAGTTCAGAGAATGCACTACTTTTTCTGTATTTCCAGCAGTCTGTGCTCTTGATACCAGAACAAAGTGACTGGTTTTAACTATAACTTTTTTGAAGCTGAATATAAGAAAAAAAAGTTATGATTTAATTTTATCAATGTATAAAATATTAGGAATTATGGCTGAGGAGAAATACAGCCATTCAGGTAAAGAAATGTTCAGGAGATGCAAGTGGGAGCCTGGCAAAGCTGTACATCCCCTATATAACTTGACACGTCTTGTGCATGGCTGACGTGACTAAAACCAATTTTACTTAATTCCTCCCACCCCAGTCATGGTTAAAAAAAGGTCTGAGATATAATACTCATATTTGAGGTTGATATTGAAAGTTTAGTTTAAAGAAAAGGGAAAGGCCACACCTTAGAGTTACTGGCTCTCTTATCTTGGGTTGCATGTTAACATCGTTTCTGATTTCCTTAAAGTATGAGCTGAAATTGGCTCACTACCTAGTTGATTTTATTTTAATTTAGAGAGCACGCTGTTAGTATTCTTCTTTTTACAAATGGGAAACACTGTTTAAGCAAAGCTCTGAATAATTTCTAACAGTGAGACTAGAGAGCAGAAGTAATACTTGAAAGAAGTGGCCACTTAAGAAATAGATCTTTGTTTATATTGCATTTGAAATCAATTTCTCTGTGTCAGAGTTGATTCAAAAGTTACTCTTTTTTTCCTTTGGTTACCTAATGAGAGCAATTTTTCTATATTTCTAGTTGTAATAGAATGTACGATAAATTTTTGGAAAAGTTGGATGTGAATGCAGCTGCTGTGATAGCTGTGGCAAATGAGAATAATTATGAGGGTGAGAATTGGAGGTACACTAACAAAAATATACTGCACTAATTTCAAAATGAATTTCAGTGTGAAGATTAAAAACTTAAAAATAAATAAGATTAAAATTTAAAACAATATTTGTGGCTTTTAATCTCTGCTATATAACAAAAGTGCTTAATACAAAACCATCAGGCGCTAGGAACAACAAAGCTGTATTAATCACTGACATATAACAAAAAACAGTACTTTTAAGATTCTAGTCTTTCCAAAAAAAAAAAAACAAAAACAAAAAAACCCAACCCCAAAAAACCCCCAGAACAGAGATGGGAAAAACCAGATCTACAGCCTTTACAACAACCCGATCAGCTGCTGCAACAGTCTGTGTACATAGTGTGTTTCAGAGGAGATTTCTAGCTAATGGTCAGTGACCCCCCCAAAATAATTATTGAACTGGAATTAAAAATAAACAGCCCCCTAAAAACCAACGGATAAATTATTTCATACATATGGCTGTACAACTGCCCCTTTCATGGGTACTTTTAGTAAGGAGAGTTTCAGTTACACCAGATGTCAGACAATAGCTTCACTATTTGTTGGGATTTAAATATTTTTCTATAGAAAAATTCTTTAGTAAAAAACATGCAATCATGGTGGGACTATTTTTCAGCCCAGATGTTGTCAAAAAGTCCCAGGATCCCCTTTCTCTCTTCAGATATCCCAGAACCATCTTTCCTGTGACGAGTTTAAATGTAATTATTTTCTCTATCCCCTGATAGGATGTTCCTTACCCTTCTGCAGCGCCCAGCACTCACCACTGTGAGATGTTAATTTATTAGATTAAAAAGCAGAATGTGGTTATATAAAGCAGCAGTAGTAGGTTGGTTTGGTTTTAGTTTTATCGAAACATATGTACAGAGGTTTATGTGACTTATTAATAGTGGATGTAGGTACTTTTTTTATTCTTTTGAGTAGAAAAAAACCCAACGCTGTATGCAAATAACCTTTATTTTTAAAGATCGGGGGGTGTCCTGTTTGTAACGTTGAAAATTTACTGAAATGCAAGTCAGTCCTAGCTCACTCTTGGCGAAACTAAAATTAAATTAGCTCAATTAAAACGAGCACCAAACTTGACTCACGATTTTCTTATAACTGCTGTGTTTAGCTCTTGAGTTGTGTGAAAAATGTCATGCATATTCCTTCCTCCTCCTGAGAAGTGTTGATCATGAGGTTGAGCTTGCTTTTCAACATTGGCATGGTAACGTCTTATTTTCACCTCTTTAAAAGAAAAGGCTATGATTTTTAGGTGTGTTTTGTGTTGGTGATTTGCATGCAATAAATGTTTACTACTTTTTTCCTTTGAAGTGAACTTTTTTAGTCTTCAGCTACAAAAATAAGGAGCCAACTTTTTTTTTTTTTTGCTCCAAAAACTGTGCATGTGCCATCTGCATCCAGATATAACTGCATACATAAGAGAATGCAAGCTGTGTGTTTGTCCCTGTCATAAGGGAACTTCTGCACCTGCAACAACATTTCAGACAAAAATGGAGAAGCGACATGTGTCTACCGACCAAATGCATTTGTTAATTTAAGAACCAACATTGCTAGCCTGTAAGCTCTTTAGCTGGTTGGAGTCGTCTAGTACTTTCTGTTGGTTGTGTGATTGAATTTTTAGCACTAAACACTGCTTTCACTGTAATCTAAACCCTGAGAGAACAGCAGAATGTCCATCTATGTTTAGCTCAGGTTTTTTGGCTCTTCCTTCATTCCTTGGCCATGGTGAGTGGTTTTGGTTTCCCTCTTTTTTGGAAGAGGTTAAATTGAGTCACTGGACATCTTACCACCACCGAGTTCCAGTCCTAAAAACATTTAAGCATGTGCTTAATTTAGTAAATCAGGTTAAGACCAGACACTTCAGTTGCCCCACCTTCTTCCTTACAATTTTGATTTTTATGTCTATAGCAGATAAATCTCTGGTTTAGCTCCTTCTTCATAGCTACCTAAGTGGCAGTTGGTTTTTCGTTTCCTACCTGATGTACCCCTCTAGCCTGTTTATCTTTACCTGAGGATACAGACTTCTCAGGTCATCCTTGAGGTCCTCCTGAAGCATGTACTCTTCCATTCCAGCTTACTACTGCTCTTCTACTTATGAGTTTCTTCACGGTCTTCTTAAGTGCCAGCAGCTTGGTCTTTTACAGACCAGGTGAAGTCCCTCCATGCCATACCAGCTCCATTTGTTCCGGAAGCATTCCAAGTCCTGATGGGTTTGAAACCTTTCTCCTTGCGCTGTCTTCTCGGCCAAGTATTCAGACTGTGTGTTTCCACCGCTGTCTCTGGTCTTGTCCAGCACAGGAGTCCCTGTTTCCAGCTTCTTCCCCAGGAGACTAAATTTTGCCTCTAGATCTTGTCTCCTGCTTTTGTTTATATTTTTGGTATCAACACAGATCACAGCTCTAGGTTTCTCCCCAACTCTTTTTATTACCCCATTTTTATGTTGTTTATTTTTAGACCTTTAAGCAAGGGTGAGATCTGCTTCAATACAATACTGCTTTATGAATAACTAATATAACCACTCTGATCCAATAACAAATCATTTCTCTTTTAGTATGCCCTTAGGAGCAGCCACAAAGTTTGCATTCATTTTTCGGTCAAGTGCTTTTGATAAATAGATTAAAAACCAGAAGCACACTTGGGATAATGCAGAAGGTTATCAAGAGACTAAATAGAAGTCAGTATTCTTTCTTAATGAAAATGAGATGCTGAGTAGGAGCAAGACCAATGGGAACACTGAAAATTCATTATGAGATGTTTTATAGGGGAGAGGCAATGTCAAACGATTCCGCTCAGGTTTGCAGCTGTTAAGACTCAGCTGGAAGAAGCTGGAAAAAACTGAGGTCAAATGTTATTTTAAGGATTGGATGTGCCTAAACAAATCCATGTGTTTGTTCTCTTTACATTTTGCAATGACCTAGTGCAGTAGCTTAACTTAGGTAATTAAGGAGGTCAAACAGCAATGAAGAAACGTGATCATATATAAGCGGGCAAAAGCCAACTTAATATTTAAATTGAGGGGATGGGTGAAGAGAGCTTCACCTGTTTGTTCTTTGCTTGGTAGGCAGCTTTGCCTTCCTGCCTCTTTGTGCCAGAGCCAACCACGTGCTTATAACTTACCTCCTCCTCTTCTGGGCTGCTCTACATCTTGTCTAACAGTTCCTTTTACTTTGAAAATACGATTGACACGGCCCTTGTGGCTCTGTCCCGCTCCAGGGGGTGAACTTCATGGAAATACTCCTTTCTGGCTTTGAGCTAAAATATCTTGACAATTTTTACCGGATTGTAAAAGCCTCTTGGGGGTTTTTTTGCTCACTGTGAGCAACACACGGATGCTACCTCCCCTCCACCCCTCTTTTAATGTCTATTAATTGTATGCATTAGATATATTTCAGAGCCCTATGGTGGGAGTGTGTGTGTTTGTGTGTGTATGTAGGCGTTGTCTTGCTTTCCCTCCCTTGCCTCTACCACAATCATCTCTTTCACAACCCCTTGAATCCGCTACCCCCAACTCTCTTGTAATAAGAGGATGACTAAGAATAAATGCCAGATTCAATTTTGATGAAAAGGAGCTTAGCTGAACAAAATAACAAGCTGAACCAATTTTTGCCTCATTTTCAATTAAATCCTTTGATAGGATGTTAGCATAAGTTAGTATTATTGCCTCTCCCATGAGGGCAGTTTAATCTAAAGGCATAAAAATCTTGCTTTCAATATCACTTTGGTTTGCTTCCTGTTATCTCTTGATTTGACTCCAGTCTATACCAAATGCTGCTATTAAAATTGTTTTCCTTCCTTGACACAACTCTTACCACTTTGCCTGCTAAAATACCTGATAACACCATCTCTTCTTCTGCATCAGCTGCAGGCTTCTTAGCTAGCCTGAAAATAATTCCTTGTCTTTCTGCTTTCTTACCCTTTTCCTGCTAATTAATCTTGAATTTCTCCTTCCTAAACAACTTTTTCATACTTGTGGGATCTTCTCTGGTTTCACGCTACACCTGATGAAGAGAAATCCTGTCTTTTGAACCATAGAGAGTGAGAGTGAGAAATTAATGAAACGGTCATTTCTTTCACACGTGCATACGCAACCTCTGTTTGTTTTGAACAGCACTAAACATACTCTTCTTGAGTGTTAATTTATAACAGGATTTTTTTGGTCAATCTCAAAGGTTGGGCAAGATTATATCAGCCTGAAGAGGACTTGGGATAAAAAGGAATGCAGGGTGGCTCTGGGCTGCAGTGACTGTCTCAGTAGGGAGATGTGCATGAGTCAGCGAGTCCTCCAGGAAAAGGCTTTGTTCTTGAGGATCCCTTTCAGAGTATTGATTAACTGAAATTGGAGAAACCACTGAAATGTATGTTGTAAGAATCTGTTCTATTGCGCCAGGAGCACACCCCGGGAGGGTGGGGTGAATATAACATCTCACAGCTAACTTTACTGATGGGAAGAGTATGAGACTGGCTCAGAAAAAAAATAATAATCACAGAATCACATAATGATTGAGGTTGGAAGGGACCTCTGGAGGTCATCTGGTCCAGAGCCAGTTGCCCAAGACCGTGCCCAGGTGGCTTTTGAATTTCTCCAACGATGGAGACTCTGCAACCTCTCTGGGCAACCTGTGCTGGTGCTCGGTCACCCGCACAGTGAAAAGTGTTTCCTGATGTTCAGAGGGACCTTCCCATGTGTCTGTTTGTGCCCGTTGCTTCTGGACCTGTCCCTGGGCACGGCTGAGAAGAGCCTGGCTCCGTCCTCTTGGCACCCTCCCTTCGGGCATTGATACACATTGGTGAGATCCCCTGAGCCTTCTCTTTTCCAAGCTGAGCTGTCCCAGCTCTCTCAGCTCTGCTCATAGGAGAGATTCTCCAGTCTTCATGGCCCGTTGTTGGACTCTCTCCAGAATCACTATTAATAATTATCCTTATGTAGTATAGGTGTGGTAAATGTGTACAGAATACCCACAAATATAGAATGAATATCAAGAAACCTACTTCAGTGGAAAGATGGAGACTGATTTACATCCTAAACACTGAGACGTATATGTAAATGCACTGGGTAGTGTAGTAATAGAAATCATAGAAAGATTGGGACTGATTTCAGTAATTAAATGCTGGGAAGTCTCTGTCTTCAGAGTTTCACATGGGTTCTGTACAATCTGTAGACAGTAGAGAACTGCTTCATCTTGCTTTAGTTGGCATTTCTTGAGGGGGAGAATTTTTTATTATTGACGCAATAAAAACAGGCATAAGATGAAACTATCAAAAATTGATTTGATATTTGAGTTGGTTTGCAGACAAATTTTTGTTTGGACAGAAATTGCTGTGCTCTTCTAAAATATTTGATGGCATTATCACAAATAACAAAGAATGAGCCCAAATGGCCCATTGGATCACAACCTTTCTTCTTTGCTTCCTGTAATGCATGTTTACCTTAGAAATTAGGTGACTTCCTTGGCTAGTTATTCTTCGTGTCTTTGATACAGTGTATGGGTGAAACAGTACTTCAGTTTTATTCCTCATGAATGTCTTTCATTGAAATAGAACTGTGTTTGGTATTCAGTGTCACGCTGATTTTCCCGAGACAGTTGTGTTGTGAATTCTTGTGAACTTTGCTTTGGTTTCATAGTTGGCTTTCCACAACATGGTACCATCACAAAGGTCATAAGGAAGAGAGTTGACTTTGTGTAATCGAATTTCTTGGTTTGTATGAAACCAGATCCCAGGCTGATAAATGTAATATAAAGTTATCCTATAACTAAATATCATCATATCTACAGAGGTAGCCCTGGATCTATGTCATAACTCGTTCTCTTGTTGTTTTCTGTTCCAGAGTCGACAACTGGAATCAGAAACTGGAACGACTGAAGAGCACAGCCTCAACAAGGAGGCTCGGAAATGGGCTACCCGGGTAGCCCGAGAGCACAAAAACATCATCCACAGTCAGCGGGTAGGTTAGGAGAGCATTCATTTACAGATTTGATTTGTTGCAGCTCCCCACTGCATGAAAGAGGAGCTGCTCCAAGTGCTAAGGAATTACTTTTGTCCTGTTATCTCTCCAGGCAACCTGCCATTTTCATCTTAGCCTGTCTTGATGTGATACACTCAAACTGCCAGGTTAGCAGCTCCTCAGACGTTTTCGTTCATCAATACATTTTGCTATTCCCATACAAATCTGAAGTTACAGCTTCTGCTTTACTGCAGATAACTTAGAGACCTACTTCTATTCTACACAGCATCCTTCTGTTCCAACTCAAGTTTCAGGGATTCTCTTATCTCCGCCACATCATGTATATATTACCCGCAGAAAAAAATACATTCGTTTGGATATCAAAAGTCTGTTCAACACTAGGAAAATGCAAGAGTAATGCATTTAAATCTAATGAAAAGATGCAAAATTGTGTACTGATAAATTTATTTCTACATATGCAGCTCAACATAGAAGAACCTAGAGCTGTACTGGGATGTCCTAACTGGGGCTTCAGGTAGCTGTATGGAGCTGAGACTGTCTAGGAGTGAGAATAAAGTCAGCCAGTAGAAATGCATCCCTTGGGTCACCGAGTTCCTTAAACATCTATAGCAAGGCTCTCATGCTCTTGTTTAGAGAGAGCGTTGGGACCCAGGCTAGCTTCTGCCTAAAACACATGTGTTTCACATGCTCAAATCAAGCCTAACTTGCATAGGCTCAGTTCAGTTAAAGAGGATGTGTCTATACTACAATATCTATAATATATAGTATTCAGTGAGCGCTGCCCAGGATGTGGAGGACCTGGCTTCTAGTTCCACTTTAGAGATTTGAGCCATTCCTCAGACTACCCAGGAGAATACACCAGGGAGGAAGCAAGGCCCAAGTAGGCGTTCACCATCTTACCTGTCTTCTGCTGAACCTGGGTCACTCTATAGCAAAAAATCAGAAGTTGTAGCACCAGGCAGGGGGTATTAACAGAGTCTGTAACCAAAATGTGATAGGAAAAAACTCTCCTCAGAGGAAGGAGGGGCTGTCGTGGATTCTGCTCCTAGCACCTGATGCTCCTTCTCCTCTTTCTCCAGACTCTTTAACACGAAGTGCATGAACAGTCACTGAACCAGGCACAGATTTGCAGATAACCGGTGACGATTTGTACAGTCACACACTTTTTTAATTTCTCATTTGGATCTGTACAGTCAACACACATGTACGTGAACCTAAGAAGCTCCAAAGAATCTTCCATGATTCAGCAAATCCTCTGGACACAACGTTCCTGCGAATGCAGGAAACCTGTCTTGGCTTCCCCTACAGCAGGGCTGCCATTAGCAACTTCTCTCTCCATGTTTAAGATGCTCTTTTTCACCCTGACATAAATGTGGAGCAACATATGCATTTTAAATACGTAATTATCAAAATATAGATGAGTTGATTCCTACCACAATATCATGTTTTCATGAAGATGTTGAAGCATTCCCCCAAGTGGAATTTCCATGTGAAATACTGTGCTTTTAAATGGTGCTTTGCCTTGGTCATCATCTTTTTTCCTGGAATGGACCATTGTTGGTCAACCCAGCATCTAATCAAACAATAATTTCCCTGACTCGTCATAAATATTTATCATGTAAATGACTTGCTAGCACTTACTACATCTGTGGTGTATTTTCTTATTTCTGACAGACACTTGAAGAGCTAGAGTGCCATGGGCCTGTGATGTCTGAGCAAACCCGAGCAGAACTGGAGCAGAAAATAGATGAAGCTAGAGAGAGTATTCGCAAAGCTGAGGTAAGAAGGAAATTATTTTGGCACAGAAGGATTTATGTTACAGCTATTTAATTTTGTCTGTGGAAATACGGGAATTTTAGCATCAAAAATCAGGGAATTTTAAGATATCCTGTTTTTTCCTTGATTTCATTCTTCTCAAATCACTGAACCAACTTAATGAAAACCTCAAGATTAGAAGAGTAATATTAAAAAAACCTCCTGATGAAGAATGATTAAACTTGCTGCGTTTTCTGCTATTGTGCAAAGGTCAAGAATCTCTATATTTAGGGGCTTTGTCTTAAACAGAGAAAAAACAATCTCACATTTACTAGTTTCCTTCTGCTTGAAGGAATTAATACCAGAAAATGGTGATCATGTATCTCTATCTTCACGCTTTTTGGCTTCTAGAAGAAACTGCCACACACTGGTGTGCCTTCTGTTCTAGTATTTTTTAATATACATATTAATTTATAATGTTGATGGGAAAATATGTGAAATAATCTTTGTGCCTCTTACTACTTTTACTCTGAGGTACTTTTGTAACAGTTACGGAGCCTTATGAGGCGTGTTCTGGGTTAAGAAAGACTCATGAAAAGATAAACTAGTTTCATACTTGACTGCCAGTGTTGGGCTGGTAGAAGTTAACTGTTTTCATGGCCAGTGATTCAGAAAACCTATTGCAAGCCACAGGAACTAATCTATTAGTTTTCAGCTGAGCGGGTTGCTTAATTAAAACTGTAGAGCAAACGTAATTGTTTCAGTTAATGCTTCTCATACCGCTAGATATTCAGAGTACCTGATGTAATTAGAAATGTGATTTACAGTTCAAGAGGTTAGAAAATACAGAGTAAAAATATTCCTCCTACTGGTGTGATGTTAGGCTCTCTTTTTAAAACAAATCCAGAATATGCTCTCTTAACAGAAAGTGTTATAAAATGCAATAGCCTTTCATTTTGAGTGAATTATTTCAAACAGACTATACTCCAAACTACTTTAGTGTATATAAAGTTAATGATTAAATATGCAAGGACAGAGAGCTTGAGAATGAAAGATAAAAGCAGCAGCAGAAAGAAATAAAATCAGGATAAGAAGTTGCAGAGGAGAAGGTTCTCACAAAAATATTACAAAAGCTACAAATTAAATAAGTCTGGAACTTAAGTGTTTGCAAGTCTGAAGAATGCATAATTAATAGAACCCAATAAATCAGTGGAAACTGAGCAAAGAGATAACATGTTTCCTGGGGGAGAGAAAAATTGACAGGAATATTTTTAATTTGTTAAATTCTGGAAAGTTAGAACTTTGAAAGTAAGTGCTGCTATAGTAATGGCTAAGAAGGATCTCGGCAGTAGAAATCAGGCCATGGTCCTGTATGAATGTTATAGAGAGCACAAAGGCAGGGATAACATGCCAATTATTGCCTATGCAGATTTAGCAAAGAAGAAATTTAAGAGCACACGAGGACTTTTGCCCAGCAGAAGGTTGGCTTTTCGGCGAGAATTAGCTAAAAGAGCTTGAGACAAAATTGCAGTTGCCTTGGCCACAGCCACAGAGTATAACTGAGGATAGAAGGAAAGTGCCAAGAAGTGCAAGGTTTCTATATAAAAAAAGAGATGTGAGGTCTGAAATAAGCCCTGTAGTGTGCTGTAGAAGGCAGCAGTCTTTTCCAAAAGCAGAGGGAGGGATAGAGCTCCGCTGGGAAACATACTGGGCAAGGAGTGCACGGCCAGGAAGGTGATTCATGAAGCAGTGGAGGGGGACAAAAATAGCATATAATTCTCAGATGTAATGAGGCGCAAATGTGGAGTCATATATGCGCATCCTTATAAACACCAAACAGTACTCCAAAGAGGGAGAGAGCATGAATATTTTTCCCCGAGATGTGTTTTACATTATTGTCGCTATTAAATGCTTTCTACCAAGTACTGTGTTTCCGTGGATTTCCAGTGCTAGCCAGTGAGTTGTAGTTAAAATGTCCCTTACCTTTCTAATATTTAACACGTGTTCTGTTTTCCAACAGAAAAGGGTGAAAGTGCCAAGTACTTGAGTCCAGGAAGACTCGGTAGCTGGGTGATTTTCACTTATTTTCTTCCTTTTCTTTTGGTACAAGTTTTCTAGTGTGTATTTCAAAGGCATGAAGTTGTCTCTGAGTTTTTGAATGGAAGGTGTGTAAACCACTTCGTGACTTTTACATATTGCTACGTAAGTTACTTACAGTACAGAGGTTTTTTTAAGAGAGACTAGTAAATTAATTCCGTAAGCTTTTTTACTTAGGAATGGGCTTTTCTTTTAGCTTCAATCCTTATTAGTCCCCAGTCCTCTAAGTGGCCCTATTAAGTAATTTCAGGACCAATAATTAGACAAGAGATTTTTGCACACATACGATCTGTAGAAGAATAAACTATGTAAGCTTTGAGTAAAACCATTTTCTTTTGTAATACAATTATAATTCTTTTCAGTACGTGAAAACCAAATATTTGCTGCATTCCTGCATATTTAAGTGCAACTGATTAAGTTGGAATTACTGATGGTTGGGTAGGGGAATGGTATTTGTGCAAAAAGTTATAGTCATGTATTTAGGCTGTAGGGGAGCTGAGGAGCTGCCTTTTCCCCATCCCGCTGCACTGCGTTTGGGTCAAGGAGCTGCAGCTGGTGAGGAAAGCAAAGCAAAGACACCCCTGATTTATCTCCCTGCTTCAAAGAGGTCCTTCTCGGGATAGCAAGTGGGGAAAGAAGAGTGTCTGGAGAGTTGGCAGGAGTCAGTGGGCAATTAGTGGAAGGACCTGGCTTAGGAAGGAGAAAGATTTTTCAACACCTCCACGTTATTCAGAAAAAGAGGACTTGGAAGGTGGGAAAAGAAAGATTGCACAGGCTTTGTTTCTTTTTGTGAAAGTCAGTTTGATGTGTGCAATTTATAAAGTAAAACAACAAAAAAAGAAGTCCCCAAAACATACAAAGAACTCTTTATTGGATTTACCTTTGTGGCTGTTACTGAAGGCATGATATTTTATGGTTGCCTGACACCATACATGGTTGCACTGTGTGAACAGCCCAAAGTAATTTGCCCTCTGACACTAGTTAGTTCATTATCACCTTGTCACATTAAGTCTTACCATCTGCAAAACTTTGTGGATACTGCTGTGATTGTAACTGGAAGAGTAATATATTCTGGGGCCGTGTCTGAAAGTGTTTGATGATAGCACGTAGATTTATTTTTTTTAAAAAAACAAACTGTTTTATTGGGAAGGTATCAACACACTTTACTTGCAGCTGCAACAAGTATTGGTTAATGTACTGTTGTTTCTTGCCACGATGGTCAAATTTCACGAGGAAAGCTCCCATCTATTCTCATTGAATAGAGCACTAGAGGGTAGCACATCTAGAAGATGGCAGTGCTTGCAGGGTATGAATTTCATAACCTTGAGATAATTTCCTCAAGTCAGTGGCTGCATCAACCTGCAATACCTGCAGAGCAGCATGTGTAGGACTTACTGTTTCTAAATGACGGTGTGTGTGCACTGCCAGCACTTTGAAGACATTTTGCTGAATGTTATTTGTAGGTCACATGTGTGTGCATGTGTCTGTGCACACGCTTTCTCTCCTCTTGTGGTGTGTTAGATAGTATGTATCCTCATTCCAGAGGTGTTCTACCGTCTTCCTTTTGGTTTTTTTAATGTTTTTCTCTTGAAATGCTTTTTATTTTTATTTCCTTTCTGGACTAGCATGCCTGTTGATCTATCCCATTTTGGCTTCTTCACCCACTCTTTGGTGCTTTTTCCTTTGCAAATTTACTCTCTTCCTCCTTTTCTTTCTTCATCCTTTCTGAAGGGGAAGATAACTTCACAAACAGATTGGGATAAAATTTTGCCTTTCTTCTGGCAAAGCTATTTTGGTCATCGCTAGATGCTTCCACTTGCGTGTTTCTCCCTGGGGAATTTTACATTCTTGACACACTGCTCCAGTGCCAGCCTGCTAAACTCTCAGAAGACAAACAGGTCTCTATGTGCCATCTAATAGAACATGAGCTGAGTCAGAACCTTTTAGAGACGATAAATATTGGTAATGTGATTTCTCTGGGGTGTATTGTGCATAGATGTATTCATCTCGTTGCCCTCTGCCTCAGAGACACCAAATCTTTTGAAATCTTAACAACTGAGAGGAGCTGAGGAACTGTACCATACATATAACTTATGTATTTTCTGACAAGCACGATGGGTGTGGAAGCAGGCGTAATTTGAAGATACAGGAAAGAAATACAGAAAAAGTGTGCACAGGATCAAGACACATTGGAGAAACTAAAGTTTTTTTGTCTTCTGCAAGATGCAGTGCCTGAACATGAAACCTTAGACTGACACATTCACTGCTCAGTGGGTTATTTTTGATCTTTTTCTCCCCGGGATAGAAGGTATTTTTCCTTGTGATGTTTCAGGCAGCAGAAATATCCTTGATTAAAGTTTGGGGAAAATTACAGCTTATGCCGGAGTGCTCCTGTACAATTGATACATGGTAGATGATGTACAATGACTGTAACTGATAACTAGAACACATATTTCTTCTTGAAAATGGGAAGTCTCTGTTTTGTTAAAGGTTTTTTGTTTGTTTTGCTCGCTTGTTTTTAAAGGGAATGTTAGAGTATGTCTCATAATACCTCTGGCACTGGCAGAGTGCTAAAATTGACTGTGGTTAATGCTACACCATAGAGTTTAGATCACAGAGGAACTCCATCCTTGTCAAAACAGCATTTAACCACTGCTGCATCAGGGCTGGGTTTTGATAAAGACAAGCACTGAAAGCAGAGGATGCTCACTTAAATTGAAGGTGGCACGATTCAAGCATCATCTCTAAAGGAGGTCAATGCCTTTGAAATTCAGTAATTTGAGAAAATAAACTATTCTTGTAGCTCCTTTGTACTTACTCAACCAACTCAGGTAACTGAACTAGAACTTCTGTATTTGAAGCTTTCATTTTTGTCACAACAGTAAGGAAGGTTGCTGGGCATTTTGCAGCTGTTAATTCAGCCAATTGGATAGATCTGATTTGCCTTAAAATAGCTTTCTATTTCTCCACTGTCCATGTCCCTTTAAACTATTGGAGAGAAAAATTTACTGTCTCCACTGATTTGTGTTGCAGAAATAAGGGAAGACAAAAGTTGAAGCTGTTCCCTTGGTTTCTATAATCCTTCTTTCAGCCTGCATCCTGGACCCTGAGGCTGGGTTACTCAAATTCTTCCTCTCATCTTATTTCGTCTCTATCAAACTAAAGACTCTGGTACTTTGACAGCCCGGTGTGGGTCTCACCAAGCAGTATAGCTGGTCCCAGGGCTGACATAATTTTTCTCAATGATGATGGGAGATTCCCCATTTGTGCTCAGGTCTACGCTCAAGGAAGGTCTTGGGGCCTCCACAGCAATTAGTCCTATTTCCACTTCATTGTAAGGGGATGTGTTTTGTATCATCATTAGGATATCTACAACTCTCGAGGGAGTATTTGTACCAGATAAGATTTGATTAAGACTTATTATGGTGCTGTTTACTTCATTTGATTAGTTCAGAAGCTGAGGTCCATTTTTAATTGTAAATGGAGGGCTGTTTTCTCCCTTGCCTTATATTTGGCTATGAATATTTATTATTGTGCTGTGGTAACAGTTGTGTTTGCTGGCTGGGCTCCTGTTCTATCTTAGGATTAATCTATTAATCGTATACTGCATGTGGTCCTACTGCGTCTCAAGTAGACGTAGCTACGTTTCAGCCTGGTTTTATTTGTGTGTTCTTGCAGTGGAACCTTTCAACTGCAAGAGTGGTGTCATTCTCTGCTCGTAAGAACTGTGAGGAAAGCTACTTCCATATGCTTCACTAAAATAAATGACGTGGAATGAGGCTACCAACCCCAAAAAAGTTGAATTTGTAAAATGTCACTTGCTACCATCTATGGCTTTGCTCAGGAAACATATGCTTGGGAGGGCTGTGCTAGGTAAACAGATTGCCTTCTCGGCAGGAGATTTGTAGGAGCTCTTAGTCTTTCCGGCTAGGCAGATTGAGGACTAGCCTGGAAAAATGCCACCAACATCCACAGATCAGGAATTTTGAACTCTTTTGGTGTAAAACAGTTTAGTGAGGACATGTGCAGAGATGAGAATGTCGTTGAGAACATCATCAGAGCCCTGAAGCTGTATTACGGTATTAGGAAGATGTACGAGCCTTAGTTCTTCAGCCGTATCCCAACATTTAATCATTCCAACTGCAGTGTTGCAAAAATTTTACTATCATATTTGTGAATTTTTATCTTGAATTCATACTTTCTCATAATTATTTTTCAGGGACTTGCTGTGAGAAATTTGGAGAGCATGCAATAGGCTCAGATCCTGCTTAAATATTTCACAGTATATTTTTTTAACAAACCTGCTTGTTCTGGTATGAACAATGAGAAGGGAAGTCTTTAGAAGACTGGGGTATATGAATTCACAATAATGATAAAGAGTTTTTTTTCATTAGTGGACATTTAACAGAGGAAAGTATTTTGTGGGATGAAGGGGCAAGAACAAACACAGAGATGTTTTGAAACTAATGATGAAATCCAGTCGTAAAGATTCCTGGAAGGATATAGTCAACTGAAGAGCCATATGTGCTCTCTATATAGATCCCTCTGTTCTATAAAGGTTAGATATCCTTATATATGAAAACAAATGGATAAGTTATTTTGAAAACATCCTACAAATAACAGTCATCATGACTTTAAATGTTGCTGAGATGACGAGTGATTGCTGTATCTGATCTCTCAGTCTTTCTGGTAAAGGGATCAGGGATTAGGCTGGGCCACAAGAATATTAAAGTTGCCTGTTTTGTAGATTTTCTTTTTGTCTTTTTTTTTTTTTATTATTCAGTTCTTTTGAAAGGTGGATCACACTGCAAATCCAACTCAGTTCCTTAAACCTGTGGTTTGAAAGTGGTATCATTTCAGGTTAGGAGTGTTGGGGGTGAATCTAGTCCAGCCTCTGCTTAAGTCTTACTGCCTCTTTTGACTATGAAATGTATGCAACATCTTTCATTATATTAAGAACCAGTATTCATTACCAGGACTGCAGAGAAACGTGTTAATAAAGGTTTGCATACATACATTTTATATCCATTTCATTTTCTACTTACAGAATTTGGGTAATTTCCATTCAGTTCCATTACCAGTAGCCTGGGAACAACTTCTTAAACCCTACAAAATGCTTTGCTACTGCTCTCATCTCCTCTCCATCTCCTTCCCCACCAACTGCTTTCTCTGTTTAGGAATCTCCAGTGTTTTTATATTCTTGAGCTTGGGAAAAAAATCAGCCTTCCAGTTGGGCTGCAGCTACGCAGGTGGGCTCTTCTCCATTAATAGGTTCACCTCTGTTTTCTTAACCTTGGCATTCACTCTTGAGACATGTTATCTGTGTCAGTGTTTCATTTCCTGTTTGCTTCACCTTAAGAGGCTCGTTTGATTTAACTCCATACAGAATATTTAGCATATAAATTAACTAACTCTGCTGTAATATCTGTAGAAACTTCACACCCATCCTCCCACTTAAAACAACCCACTCAGTGTTGTGCTGAAAAATGTCATTTATTAGCTCGTTCCCTAGCTGGTGCAGAAAAAGCACTGGGTTTGGGGTTTTTGGTCCTGGCCAGGTGGATTCATAGCAGTGGGTGGTTCCAGGCTGTGACAGAACTCGCTGCTCTTGCTCTGTTGCAGGCACAGGCTGAGCTTCACCTGGAGCCAGGTAGCAAGTGTATTTTTTGGGGTGCAGAGAAGACAAGGGAAACACAGGTTAGAGCAGAAAGAATATCTTTCTTACCTGTTTTTTATAAATCTCTGGCATTGTACGGTCTTGATTTACAGTACTGCAGGTGAGCACTGTACAGCTAAAATTACCGATAGACTCCCCTTTCAAGGCAGAGCTCAAGTTTGTGCCTCAAGGATCAAAATTTTAGATGAGTTGTGTCAGATGGGATTTTTTATTTGATTGGGGCGTTTTTGGCATATCTAACTCTACACCCAAAACATCAACAAGGCAGTGAAAGTTGAGCTACCTGGATTATCTGTTCATGCATCCCTGCTTAATAATGCTGGACTGTGATTTAAAACTGATTTTCAGGGGAGGGCTTACGTTGGGTTTTGAGAAATTTGTGGCATTCCAATACTTGTTTTTACTGTACTCACAGTTACTTCTACCTGTCAATGGGCAAATTAATTCTAGTGACCCAAAATTTAAATGATACGGTATTTCTCATTAAAAAAAATTGTTTTCTTTTCATAGTTTTTTAATTAAAAAAGCCTAGAATTTAAACAAAAATTACTCTAAATGAGAAAAATAAAGATAGTATCTTTCCAGCCTTTCCATGTTGTTTTCTTATTAGCTAAAACAATTTGCCAAATGAGACTATCCAACCCACTAATGATTTTGTTCCTGCCACTAGAAAAACATTGCAGTGGAGTCAAATATTTCTCACAAAAGACACTTCAGGTCTACTTGTAATCCTAATTTAATCTGATTTTAATATCTGAACATGCTCGTAAGTATAACCTTCATCTAAAATAAATAATTCTGAATTCTTTAAGAGAAATAATCTGGGCTGGGCAGTGGGGTTCAAGTGGTTTTAGTACAGATGAAAAAGCACAGGGAATGTACGACAGGGAGGGCAGCGCTCTGATGGGCAAGAGTCACGGTCTTGTTCTGCGCCCTGAAAAATCGTGTAAACTAAAGCAACTCTACTTTCAAGAAACTCCATTCAAAAGTGATCTAACAGTCATAAACTGAAATATTTAAGGGGCCGCGTTAGATCAGCTTTGCTGGATTTCTGTGTTTGCTTTTTACCCCAACACTTATAAATGAGTTTAAAAGACTTGTAAGCGAGGTGTTTGTGGGATGTAAATGAACATTTGGTTTCTTACAGGCCCTTTTCTTTCTGGGAACAGAGAACAGCTATGTAACGTATTCTTGCTGGTTTTAATTTTCATGACTTCCAAAGCAGTTGTTTATCTTCATCTTGTGCAAGCTGTAGGTCTAAAGCCTTTGCTTAATTAAGACTGGAACAGTAAATAAACAAAACTGTGCCTTCTTCCATGTAGAGCAAGGATAGGTATGTGAGAAATAGATAACAATATTTATATTTTTAAAAACTTTGGAGGGTTTTTCTTTCATCTTCTTATAACCTACCATCAGCTAAGGCAAAAGAACAGCCCAGAGAACAGGAACCACCCAGAACACTGTTTGTAAACTTTGTGGGTGGCTGACAGTTTTTAAATCAGTGCAAAGATATCCCAGTCCTTAGCTATCAACAGTAATTGGTAAATAGTAATTGTAAACAGCAATTTCACTGTTAAATAGGAAAACATTTGTCCTACAATGAGACTTAATAATGAAAATTGAGCAGCACCCAGGTTTCAGAGTGAGTGCTGGACTCCAGCATTCCTGTGCTTTTAAACCTCAGCAGCCTTCCTGGAGATACTTAGTATATAAGTGGGAATATAAGTGGTTACTTGATTTCAAATATTTTCAAGTGGGTGAGCTTCTGTCAGTGGAGGTCACTCAGTCAGGAAGTATGGCATGTGTGTCAGCTAGAGTCCATTTGGTTGAGAGGGAAAATCAATGATTAAAGCCTTGTTTAGTTTTTAATTTGAAATATATGATCTTTTTGAGGGAACAAGGCTTCGAGGATGAGTGCATCCTTTTTTAAGGGTATTGTTTGTCAGGAAACACACCGTGTCTCTTGTCACTGCATCACTTTCTGACTACCTTCCCGTGTCAAACAGAGAGTGGAGCTCTTTTCTTTTTTGGGGAACAGAAACTGTGGGAATCTGGCTCCTCGTGGAGCTGCAACCTTCGTGCAAGGCGGGTCCCTCCATGTTGGAGTCAGGGCTCCAGCTTTGCAGAACCCTCACCTTCCGAAGGGAAGAGCCTACCTTGTGCCTGGGTACACACACAGAAAAGCTTGTTGCATGACTTGATGCAGGTGAAAACACCAGTATTTCTGCAGGATGATCCCTTGTTTCCCTCTTACTTAACATTTTATTCTGGCATAATGAAAGCATCAAACCCCAGCTAATTTAGACATAGTGATATTTGAATGAGGTGCTTGTATTTTCAAATATGTAGCTGTTCCTGTGTGAGAAGCAGAATAAAGTTGTACTACTGTCTGGTTTTGGGTTTTGGTTTTATTTTCATATAGGTAGGAAGCTGTTAACTCTGGTCTACCAGTATAATTATTTAGGTTAAAATATATGTATGCTTGTAAATAACGTTATCCATCTTTCAAGTGCAGGCCTGACCTAATACTGTAAGTACTTTTATGGCTTGTCTGCAGTGGAATGAAACTCAAAACATTTGTGGTTTGGAACAAACATTTGTTGAATATTAAGACTACTGTGTGTAAATAGAGTGGGGTAACTCGATTGGATTCGCTGGGTACCTTGAATTAAAAACTCTTGTCTGACCCTTAGCAAGTACAGTCAAGGATCTTGGAGCAGCTTGTTTATTTTAACTAACAAGTTTGTACAAACAACATGGTTTACAGCAGACTGAGTGCTAATATGAACTACAAATGTTTATAGCATGCCTAGACTAATGTTTATTGCTGTTGCATAACTCAAGCTAATTGGAAATTGCATAACAAGGTAAAACAGCAGAACAACTAGGCTGATCATTTCCCAGGCAACTTTTGTTGAAGGAATATGGAAAGTCCTCGTAATATGATGTCTGAATATAAAGACAAATTAGGGGATAGCTACTTTACTCCACAAGTACATATATACACGGAGGCACCTCAGCTTGGTAACGTGATGAAATGGGGAGTTTCTCATTAACAAGCTAAAGCAAATGACTTGCACTGACCTGCACTGAGTCAATCTATCACAGTTTCAAACAGAACCCAATAAAAGGATGATGTGGCCACCGGAGCCGCTAACCCACCCGTGCCCTACCAGAGTCACAAATCGACCCCATCTGGATGAGTAGCCTTGGACTAGGTTGTGCTCCCACTACAGGTGTCTGACCTGCGCGTTGATGTGCAGCTGCCAGGGTTGGAGCTGACCGTGCTCCAACGCTTCATCTTGAGTGTAGGAGCATCCAGATAAGAGGCAGGAGCAGTGCTCATCTTCACTGGGTGCTGTAGAGCCACTCATCACCCCTTCTTTCAAAACAGATGTAGTTAGAAGGTGGGTTTGTTCAAAATCTTGAATATTTATTAACGGGAGAGAGGTGTGTTCACGTGCAGAAATTGGCGTCCTTGGATTCAGCTTTTTTGGTGCAACCCATCTGTGCTAACATCTTTGATTTAAAGTGTGTTCTCTGTTTAGCTTGATAGAGTGAGAAATCCACTTCTCAATTTAATAAGTGCTCCTAAAACAAATTTTTCAAAATAAAAGGTTAATGATTAATTAAAATTATTATTGTTTCCATGTTCTTACAGCTTTAAAATATGCAAACTAATATAAGTAGGGGCAAAATGAAACAATCTAAGTGAGAGGTATTGCCTTTCTAAGACCAGGAAAGGGATAAAATTCCTACTCCCTTCACCCCTGGAACTCAAAACTCTTAACACCATCTAACACTTGTGATTTCAGACCTTTTCATAGGTATTGCTTTTGTAAATATTTACAAATTTCAGGTTGGGGCTTGGGCCACACTGACTTACAAGGTTTTCAGAAGATGCTTGATGCCACAATTGAATTGAAAGGATCTGCCTTTCAGTGTAAATGCTGATGTGAGTTCAATCTTTGGACTTTTTATTCTTTTTAAATCAGTATTTTCTGAATCTTGACTGAAGTAGTGTGATGCATATTAATGTATTTTAGTTTTTTCCTCATTTTCTCAGCTATATGAACAGTATTTACAGTACGTGTTAATTATTCACCTGAAGACCACTTGCACGGAGAAGTGGACACTTCACTTGCTAAGTGGCTTTGGCTTTTCCCATGGGAAATATTTCTCCACCCTGTCCGATCCTTCAGTCTCTGTATGAGCATGCAGCTGTACCCATATGAAGATAACATGTCACAGAATAAATTTTACTCTAATAACTTATCTACTTTGTAAAAATCACATTTCTTCTAAATGGAATTAAAAATAATAGCTCTCGAAAGTAGTTTCATTGTTTGAAACAGGTTTAAAGTCACCTTTGCAAATAGTTTTAAGATTAAAATGGATCCACGTTTGAGTGTTCAGCTGAATGAAAGTTACAGTCATTTATTTTCTGATTTATCTTCTTAACAGAAAGATAATAGTAAAGTGCAGCAGCATGTCAAAAACAAGACAAATACCAGTATCATTTCAGCTCAACACAAAATTTTGTATGTAGTCAGGATATGGGTAAGAGATAAAAGTATGTAGCACCCGTTGGCATTTTAATTCACTGTACGTCGATTCTTACACAGTCTACTGTGCTTCAGTCACTACAGAAAAAGTAATTTCCCTCTGATTTTGGCTTAGACCCATCTATTTCTGCTGGTTCTGCTTGGTTCCCCAGCACCGCTGACAGCTTGATGTGTCAATACAGGCAGTGATGCTGAAGTAAAGGGCTTCTGATCCCCGTGGAGGGGGGCGGAAGGGCGAGAAGGGAGATGGAACTTTGCTACTTGTCCAGTAACGTGCTAAGAATGAACAATGCTGTGAAAGGAAATGCAGGAAGAACTCCAGGGCGGTTCAGTGAG
The DNA here is from genome assembly GCF_047716275.1 of Strix uralensis. Taxonomy (NCBI): domain Eukaryota; kingdom Metazoa; phylum Chordata; class Aves; order Strigiformes; family Strigidae; genus Strix; species Strix uralensis. The sequence continues at coordinate 136,599,233 of NC_133973.1, read as the reverse complement.
TTTCTGTTATTGCCTCCATCAGTGACTCACTTGAAGGACCTTTGGTAAATCACTTGATTTTTGTTCCTCTGATGAGCAAGTGCAACAGGCCGATGATGATAGGGCTGAACTGGACATAAATATCCTCGATTTTATTCCTAGGTTTGCCCCCCACTTCTTGATGCGGTCTTTGAAATTCTGCTTTTCTTTTCTGGAAATTCTGCTTTTCTTGAAATTCTGAATTTCTTCATGCTACTCTTTCCTGTTTAGATTGTTAAATAATTTGGATCAGGGTGGTGGTTTGCCATGAATTTGTTAAAGCCTTGGCTCTGTAGGCCACAAAGCATGCCAGGATGCTGAGCTGAACCCAGCTGTCAGAAAACCTAACTTTTCATTCTGTTCTAAAGACAAAAATCACGAATCTGTTCACTGAAGTGTGATATTTATTTAATTTTGGAATTATTAAGATATTCTGTTTCCATAACAAATAAACTTACTGTGATCTCTGGCAAGCGCTGGTGGAAAATGGCCTCATTTTGGGGGGTGGTGGGTTTGCGTGTGTGTATCGCATCAGATTTATTTGTGTAGCACATCCAGTTTAGTCACCAGCTGTGAGGACATCCAGGGTCCGTAGCCCAGGAGTATTCCTAATGTTAAAAATACTGTGAAGCACTGGGTTTTGTCTGAGTTTTTGCACTTTGAAAAGAATCTAAACTAACCAACCACTAGCATATATGAATAGAAAGTTAGCGTAAACGAACAGATGTTATTTTAAAAACACCAACTTGTGAAATTGGCTGTGCCTGTAGTTTTGCATCTCTAGAAAACCATTCCCTGTCTCTTGGCTCTCACACCACGTTCCTGCAGGCAAGGAAATGAAGAGCCGGACTCGTTTCCACGTTGAGCAGCTTTTGGAGCCACCTGAGTAATTTGCGGATCAGGAAATAACTCATTTGAATCGTGGCAAGGAGCGAAACGTAATCTTGAAAGAATTCTGACCTGTGCGTGTTTATTTCCTCAGATAATTAAGCTGAAAGCAGAAGCCCGTCTCGATCTGCTGAAGCAGATTGGTGTGTCCGTGGATACGTGGCTAAAAAGCGCCATGAACCAAGTGATGGAAGAACTGGAAAACGAACGCTGGGCCAGCCTGCCCTCGGTGACCAACAACGGCTCTTCACACCTGGTACGCTTTCCAACCAGTTCACCTCACCTCGTCCCCATGTGGCTCTTCCCTAGTAGCAACTCCTAAGTTAATATTGATTGTAAACCAAAATTGATAATATTTGGTTGTTTGTTAGCTAACTGGAAAAATCTTGTAGCTATGTGGCTGAAGCATGTGGCTGAATTTAATGCAAAAGAAACCAACCAAAAAAAAAAAAAGGATTTCTGGGTTCTGTTGCTGAGTTTATTTAGATTGATTTTTCTGACCTTGGATAAGTGCCATAACATATATTTGCCATCTCCTGAAAAGAAAAATGTCTGCGTCTTTTTTTGAAGTTTCATTAATAGTTTACGATGTTATCCGAGATACTTGGATGAAAGGCTTTATTCTTCTAAATGTTTAGAAAACTGTAGACTCTACATCATCTCTTAGAGTCATTTATGTAGAGATCACAGTGAAAGGCATTGGCAGAGCAAAGCCTCTTTCCCAAATTGATTTGGATATTTGAGATGAAAATTTAATTCATTAAAAATCAGCGTAAGGCCTTGGAAAACAGACTGTCCATTCCTGTGAGCAGGGTTAGATGTTTCCCTCAAAGATTTGTCATAGATTTTGATGTTACTGCGATTCACCTGCCAGTTACTGCCCTGTTATTTGAGACACAGTAAATATTTGGCATTTTCTATATGAATCACTAGTTTCACTTAAAGCAGTAAAGAAGTTAAATTGGAGCAGACCACAAACCTGATCACTACTGCATTTCATCCAAAGAGTTGGTAACTTCTTAAACTGTTAAATTCAATTGCGTGTGTCTTGCTGTGTTCAAAGTCAAGCTAACTCTTTTGAAAATTTTATCCAATATACCCAAAATTGAACTGAAAAGCAACTTTGATCAGTGGAAGATTGGTCGTTATTTTTTATTCAGTTTTGCGTAAGACTAATTGCGTTTGTAATGTCTATGGCTGGTTTGCAAAATAGGCCAGAGACATCTCCCATCTGTTTAGCTTGGAAGAAAGCTCATTTTTATGTAATTCAAGAAAAAATAAAAAGCAAACTCTCATTTTCCTCCCCATTAGCCCCCCAAGAATGATATATTTCAAAAATAAATAGTGATGGCTGAATCGAACAGCTGCCTGAACCCTGTTCAGAAAGAGGAACTGCTAAAAGAGCTCATAAAACCTTTTTTTTTTTCAATTCCCCTACATGGCATGCGATGCTGAGCTGTCACCTTGGGCAGTAAAACTAACCAATCTGTTGCTCTTCACCAGTAACCAACTAAAATAAAATTCCTGAAGGTTTGGTCAGTTTGCCTCGAACAAATTTTAAATTTTCTCTGTGTGTTTATATATTTAACAAAACGCAGAGGCTTTTATAAAGTCTCACTTTGCATGTGGATGTTTTCCTAAGTAGTCTTCATACGCTATTAAAATTAATTAATTCACACTTTCTTTTTAATCTTAAATGCTTTGGACAGACAGAATATCTCTAACAAAGCTTTCAGGGGGAATGGGGATGTGGTTTTTCATTGCATTGCAAACAATTTAGAGGATGGCTTGCTCTCGCTGACCACCTAAGAGAAACAAAATCTCCATTTCAGCAAGTATGTGCTATCTACACACAAAAAATCCTGCTCGTTCCCATGTTTCTTCATGTTTTTCTGCTTCTTTATTGTTTTCTTGGTAATGGTGGTGAACCCTTAGAGGGAAAGGTTTTTTTGGATGTACAGGTCAACTTTAGTTCAAAAAAGTGAGCGCGCGCTGAAGCTCAGCAAATCCTGACAAGACCCACTCTTTGCTCTCTTCGGGGTGTTAGGGTGTTGCTTCTGGGATGTTACACACAGAGCTCCAACACGGTGACGGTGATTTGCAGTAAAGGTTGTTACAGTCCCTGCTCTGCGTAGCCTGTCTCTGCAGGCCTTGCTCCCATGGTTAGTGGTATAATTAGAGATTAAAGGTGTAGTATGCAGATCCGAGCTCCAGCCCTCCCAATCCCAAAGGAGTTCTTGTGCCGACTTCCATTTCAGATCCTTTCTAGCCAGGGTAGATGAGGATATGTTACATAGCTGTGTTTAACAGTGGTTTTCCCCTTTCTTCTTGTACTCCACCTCCTTTAACTTCCCGTTGTGCACGTTGGACCGCGCCCAGTACCTTGTTCTCTGTCTCATCAGCCATGCCAACAGTCAGCCCTGGAGCCAAACCCTCTGCTAGTCCCTGGCGAGCCAGCAGATGCCACAGCGTGGGAGGTTAAACTCTGATTCTTATTTTCCTCTTTTACACTTACGTACGCTCCTGTATTAAAAAAAAAAAAAAAAAAGATGCTGTTGACCTTGGCAGGCCAGATGGGGACAGCCCGTAGATGGAATTATTAGCACTGTTACCGAAATTACGCTGCTTGCAACGATTAGAAGAATTAACTGCAGCATATAACAAGCAGTGCTTTCACTTCACCCTTGAAGAGCAGGCAGTGTTTAATGTTCAGAAAGCAGCTCTCTGCCATCCTTATGTTGTGCGCTGCTTTGCTTCGTGCCCGTATTTGTCGTGATACAATTTGATCAGCAAAGCTCTCGGGAAATTTTCTTTTCAAAGAGCTTAAAAAGAAGAAGGCAGCACCGATGGCTTGGTATCACTGTATTTATTTAACCTGCTCCAATAATGTAACAAGCTGAAGGAGTTAATATCCCATCACCTATCCAGTTGGCTGACTTTCTGCCATAATGATGAAATGCGTAATCTGAGGAGATAAGACTTTTTTTCCCAGTGTACATGCCCAAAAAAGTTAATTCTAACATCACCTGGAAAACGTATGCAATGCTACTCTTACATATTAACATCTCTGGGAAACCTTTATGCTGCCTACAACAAATGTGTTGTAAATACTATGTAATTTATTCAAAAAGGAGGCGAGAATAACGTCTTTACAGGGTTTGTGTTTTGTTCTGTATTTGCTGGGACCTGAAGCAGTACAGTTATGAGAAACATTTGTACAGTAGAAGTACAGTATTTTAGGGTTAGAAATAAAGTTTGCAGTTGGTACATTTACTGTGAATGTGAAAATGGTGCTTTTAGTAAAGGGATAGAGCATCTTTTAACTGTCAAAGCTTATAGTTTCTTTCAATTATTAGGTTACTGGTTCATATTCAGGCCTGATGGTCATCTGGTACCAGCAACCTGTGCGAAACCAACTGTGATTTCAGTCCCTAAATACGGGTATTGCAAACTGCCTCTGGCTGATCGACACCTCCCCGTGCTCCGGCGGCTGCTCTGTTAGTGAACTGGCAGGAAATTTCAGCCTTTTTTAGCTCCTACAGGTCATACGTCCAAATCAAACCGGAGGCGGTTCAGTATAAATGTGTTCTCTGTTGTGGCCAGGGTCTGTGCATTTCTGAGGACAGAAGAAAAGCGGTTTTGGTGTTCTTTTTGGTATTGAATCCCTTTTGTGTAGGATGGGCAGCAAAACCAGATCGAGAAATCTATTCACATGCCTTTTTTCATATGTATAATCGAGCTAATCGTGTCGCCTTACCCGCCTTTACTCTTACATTTGTTCCCTGTTACATACCTTCGGGATGATTGTAGCTGATGTATTTATTCTTTGCTTATACTGTCTTTTATTTATTTATTTATTTATTTGTATTTATTTATTTGTATTTATATTTATATTTATTTTATTTATTTATTTTATTTATTATGTCTTTTCATTACCAGACTCCACAGAAAGATGAGCTTTATGAAACAAACTGCTAAGTTTTCTGTATCATTAGTGCTGTTTTCCCTCTGTGTGCCTACTTTGCAAATGATTCTATTCAAGGAGTTTGAGCAGCCCACACACTGAAAATTAAAATGTGTTTTTCCTCCTCGTGTTAGAAAACCAGGACCAGATATTTTACAAACGAGTCTTTCTAGACATGATACACTAATTTCCATGATGTTTCGTAGGGCTGTCAGCTGCATGTCAGCTTTGGCTGCTGGGATGTAGACCATGCACAGCAAAAGGCAGTTAGAAACTGGAGGGGGAGACCTTAAATTTGCTGTAATTTATAGTTGGTTGGTAATATATCAAAGCATTAGCTAGGTAGGACAGCGATTTTTTTGTTACTGCAACATCCATTAATGCATTTAAGTGGCAATGGATGCAAACTCCACGTGAATGACAACGAGCAGGGAAAAAATAACATGAATTACAAGGACATATGGTAAAAGTTGTAACATAAAACTAATCCAAATCACAAAATAGTGAAGCTTGGTGATCTTCTACTCCAGGTGTAGGAGAGCAAAGATGTTACGGAGCAGAGGTATGGAGGCAGCTGCTTTAGGGAGCCCGCACAGTGGCTTTTTGGTCTCAGCCTAACTTTTTGTTGATTTACCAGCCTTTCAGTTTTCACGAGGAATACCAAATTCACTCTCAAATAAAAAGGAATAAATAAAGGGGAGATGGCAAATACCATAACAGTGTGGCTTTGATTTGAAGGACTTGCCTGTTTTCACATGAGATAAAGTGTTTATTCAAAGTTTAATCCAGGCACAAGGCCAAAGCACAGCTCATGTCAATGTTGCCCAAACTACATTTATAGAAACTTGTATTTTTCCAGTGTATTGACTTCAGTTTTTATTTAAACTTTTATAGCTAGTTTTTAATCATCATGCTTTCTCTAAGGATTTTTTTTTTTAATATAAACTGCAGCAAATCTATTGTGCAGAATACACCAGCTGGAAGGCTGATTTTTTTTTTTTTTTTAATTTTTATTTTTTCAAGTTTATTTCCACTGCAGTTTCATTTTATAACTTGTGGTCACAGGTACATTAATCTTTTAATAGCATAAATTCTCAGTAAGTGACTCTTTTTTCCATTAAACTATTCACTATGCCTCTGAAACAGCATCTCCAAAGTACATTAGTCACTGTTTCACAGCTTATGCAAATAACTGTCCAGCAGTTGAGTTTCCAAAATCTTCCGCAGTTCTTTTTAAAGGCCATGGGCCTGTGCTTGAATGAAGAAATAGAGCTGAGTTCAGCAAAGATGGGATTTGGTGACAGCTCTTATTCTTTTGTTTCCCTGTATTTGCTTGGTTTGGTGACTGTTTTCCTGATGTTACCTGAGAATCGTATTGAATATTATTGAGTCATTGTTTTTTGTCCAGTTTTAATAATCATGAGCAGTAAATACCCTACACTGAAGAATATCGTTTGATTAATTTTTGTTGTTATTTCTTCACTTATTTTTATTTGATGGTATAATGCCAAATTTATTTTGTTTTAATAGATTAATGCTGATGCAGAAAAGGAAGAAGGTGAAGAGTTTGAAGACAGCATGGATGTTTTTGATGACAGTAGTTCTAGCCCTTCTGGTACTCTAAGAAATTATCCTCTCACCTGCAAAGTTGTTTATTCATATAAGGTTTGTGATTTTTTTGAAAAAACGGATTAGAAAAGTGAATTATACAACAAACAGATAATAGATGTGACTGTGCCTCTGGGAGTTTGAGGCAGGTTGTCAGCACTTGACTCGGTAATGGCACACATTAAATACATTGAGCATCTAGTGAAAAACTGCAGCAGTGTTGTGAAACACAAACTACACTTTGGCAGAGTACTGGAGCCTGTGCATGTGCGTGGAGATGTCCCTGTCTGGCTTCAAGGAGACCAGCTGCGTGCCTGCCATTAGAAGACGTTTTAATTTTTGTTGCTGAGCCGGTGTGGCCATATTAGAAATGCCTTCTGGGTGTCAGGCACGCTTGTACGCTGCACCACAAAGCTCCTCTTTGTGCTGGAATAGCGACACCACCATTTGTGAGTTAAAGCTTTGCTGACAAACTGCATTCGTGCAATTTACCTCGGCCAGCACTGCTGGGTCAGCTGTAAATCACCGCTGCGGCAGCCGAGGCCGGCGGCAGGCTTAGGCTTAGTCTTAGAGTACGGAGTAATTAGAGTTTCAAAAGTAAATAGGGTTTGACGTGCTGGGTGGCATTCAGGGGGCTTCCATCTGTCTCTAGAGTGGAAAAGGGTTTTGTGAATGTCAGTAAGTATACAGAACCCTCCTCATTAGTAAGTTTTTGAGTATGTTACATCGTAACATTTTGAATTTTTTAAAACCTGTAAGTTTTAATAGAAGTCTGGGTGAGAATGTTCTTTACACTGCCTGTCCTGTGCACCTGAGAACACTTTTATTTTCTAAGTTTTAATAAAAGTCTGGGTGAGAATGTTCTTTACACTGCCTGTCCCGTGCATCTGAAAACACTTTTATTTTCTAATCTTCTGTTACACACTTCAGGCTTCTCAGCCAGATGAATTGACCATAGAGGAGCACGAGGTTTTGGAGGTTATTGAAGACGGAGATATGGAAGACTGGGTAAAGGTATCATTTTTCTGAGATTGTTTTCTTTTCACTATTAGAAATAGAACTTGGGACGGGAGAAAGTATTTGAGTTCTTTTCAGAGTAGTACACAAAAGCAGAGCATCTTTTCTGTCGTTTTATTTCCAGGCACGGAATAAAGCGGGTCAAGTGGGTTACGTGCCGGAGAAGTACCTGCAGTTCCCGACATCCAGCAGCCTGCTGAGTATGCTGCAGTCCCTCGCGGCACTGGACAGTCGATCACACACCTCAAATAACTCCACTGAGGCTGACTTAGTCTCAGGCAGCCTGAATGGAGACTCCAGTGGTAAATACTGATTAAAAAATAAAGAGTATATTAAGCTCGTTCTCGAAAGCATTCTGCGTATCGAGTCTGGGTGTCGCACCTGAGAATTTCTCGTATTTGACTTGTATCTGAGTACAACTGTTCTCAAGAATTACCTGTCTCCTATCACATCTGCATAATTAACCTGGCTGTGGCATAGAGTTGAGATTAACATTAACTAAAACCAGTGAAAACTAAAGTGATTTGACTCAGCAATTACAGTATCATAGTATCATTTAGGTTGGAAAAGACCTTTAAGATCATCGAGTCCAACCATAAGAGTACATATAGTACTTATTTTTTTTTTTTAAACTCTTGCCAATTACACTTTTTTTTTCCCCCGTTTCCATTCTTCAGTCTGTTTCGTAAAAGCACTTTATGATTACGAGGGCCAGACAGATGATGAGCTCTCCTTCCCGGAAGGAGCAATCATCCGCATCTTGAACAAGGAAAATCAAGACGATGATGGCTTTTGGGAAGGAGAATTCAACGGGCGCATTGGGGTGTTCCCATCAGTATTAGTTGAAGAGCTTACGGCCTCAGAAAATGGAGAGACTCAGTGGATTGGAGATATTCAGGTACGTAAAGAGTTGAGGTGCTGCCTTGCACGGACGATACTAGTTTGTTAGGGTGATTTTGCAAGGCTGGAAAGATCTGCTGTTTCTTTAGGAAAAAAAATCAGAACCAAATTAAATAAAAAAAAAAAAACCTGAGTACTTACCTTTTAGTTTTTTACCCAGCCTAATAATTATCAACTGATATATTTTGGTAAATGTAACAAATTTGTGAATAAAGGCAAATATTGGGGTAGGAAGGAAATGAACCAAAGGAGAAAATTCACAGTCTGCTTCCTGTAGGTAATTTATGGCACAGACTGAGACATCAAACAGAACCTGGCAAAAAGAGAATTACGGGCTCTCTCAGCCCTAATTTAATGTTTTCATACTTAAATCTGTTCTGTATCCTCTCAATTTTTGACTACCAAATATTGTATTACAGTAATTTTTGCTAAAATGCCCTCATTTCAATATAGTTCTGTAATCCTTAGAGCATATTAGAAAAACAGACGCATTCTCATGTGTAACTGTGGTGCTGGAAAGTGGACTTCCATGTTCCCTACAAAGTAATTTCTCCAGTATTTTTATACTTTGATTTGAGAAGACCATGAAAACTTAACATTTAATTTATATATATGCAGTTGAGTTGGGATAAAATTCGTGATCTTAATGCTTTTGTGGGAATAGATGTGGAGAGGCACACTTGGCCAGATGACTTTTTCCAAATAACATTCAAGAAGTCGAAATTGTCTGGGAGAGGATGAACATTTCTGCTCAGTGGCAACCTATGATTTTAAAAAAATATATATAATCACTGTGGGATGTCTTGGCTTTCCTTCCCAAACATACCTGACAGCACTTTTGACAGTTTTTCTCCAGATGAAAGTTCCTAGCAAACTGATGTGTCAGAGAACTTGCTGCATCTCGGTCTGTATGTAAAAACTGTGGAGGAATAAGGCTTTCTGCAGCCCCCCTCTCTTTTTAACGCAGGTATCCCCGACTCCAAAGCCTAATAATGCCCTTCCACCGCTGCCACTGTATGACCAGCCTCCCACTAGTCCCTACCACAGTCCGGATAAAAGAGGTTCTCAGTACTTCCCCAGATCACCATCAACTAACGGTAAGGAATTTTGTGATAGTAGAAGAAACATTTCAGCTAAATGCTTAATTTAGAATGTTCACAGTTCAGAAGGAAAAAAAAAAAAAAAAGCTTTTGCAATATGAAGTTAATTCAGTAATACTGAGTGGCTTGTCTGTGATGGGCACCCTCAGTAAGTTCGCAGACGACACCGAGTTGGGTGGGAGTGTTGATCTGCTTGAGGGTAGGGAGGCTCTGCAGAGAGATCTGGCCAGGCTGGAGTGATGGGCTGAGGCCAACTGTATGAGTTTTAATAAGGCCAAATGCCGGGTGCTGCACTTGGGCCACAACAACCCCCAGCAGGGCTACAGGCTTGGGGAGGAGTGGCTGGAGAGCTGCCAGTCAGAGAGGGACCTGGGGGGGGTGATTGATAATGAGTCAGCAGTGTGCCCAGGTGGCCAAGAAGACCAGTGGCATCCTGGCTTGTATCAGCACTAGCGTGGCCAGCAGGGACAGGGAAGGGATCTTACCCCTGTGCTCAGCACTGGTGAGGCCGCCCCTCGATTCCTGGGTTCAGTTTTGGGCCCCTCACTCCAAAAAGGCCATTGAATGACTCGAGCGTGTCCAGAGAAGGGCAACGGAGCTGGTGCAGGGTCTGGAGCACAGGTGTGATGGGGAGCGGCTGAGGGAACTGGGGGGGCTTAGTCTGGAGAAGAGGAGGCTGAGGGGAGACCTCCTGGCCCTCTCCAACTCCCTGAGAGGAGGGTGCAGAGAGGGGGGATGAGTCTCTTGAGCCAAGGAACCAGCGGCAGGCCAAGAGGGAATGGCCTCAAGCTGCGCCAGGGCAGGGTCAGACTGGCTCTTAGGAAGGATTTCTTTGCAGAAGGGGTTGTTGGGCGTTGGAATGGGCTGCCCAGGGCAGGGGGGGAGTCCCCATCCCTGGAGGGGTTGAAGAGTCGGGCTGACCCAGCGCTGAGGGATCTGGTGGAGTTGGGAACGGTCAGGGTGAGGTTCATGGTTGGACTGGAGGATCTTTTCCAACCTTGGTGATTCTGGGATTCTGTGATGGGTTGCTGCTTACTCTTTCAGAAAACAACTTCAGTTCAGACTCCCCTGGATTCTCACAGCCTCCGCGAATTCCTCCCGAAACTTCGTATGGCAAACTGCGACCTGTAAGTTAAAAACAAATGCTGTTGTTTTTATTGATGCTACAAAACTATCAGGCCAAGTCTAGGTAAATCGGGGTAGGTACGTTCAAAGCAGGGTGGTGATCCAGCACCTGATGATTTGGCTCTCTGTGTTCTGCAAATCCAGTTAGTGTGTATAAAAATGCGGTATCTCAGATGAATACTGCGAGGAAAGGTCTGTTCAGTCTCTTTGGTAATACCATAGATGTGATAAAAAGCTATAGAACATCAGAGCTATTTGAGATTAAGTGAACGCTGGAACAAAACAGAGCTGCACTTGTTTAAACAGTAAGTCACTGTTTAAAGATGACCTTGAATCCTGTTCCTCCCCTGTCCTTCATCTAACCTGCCCTTCTGTATCTGCTTTTATAGTTGTAACACCTGCGTGTCTCTGGGTGAAATCGAACCTGGGAGGAGATTACACCTCTAATGATAGTAAAATAGATGTTAGTCGATAAACTTATACTGCCTTTTCAGGCGTTGGGAGGTTGTTTCTGTTCTTGCCACATGAAATAACCCCTAAACAGAACTAAAAAAGAGGTGGTGAATAAATGCCAGAACAGTTTAATCATATCATTTGTACAATTGCTTCTTCTCCAACGTGCTGGCAGACAAATCTGCTGGCCAGCAGTTTGATGTAATACACGGCCCTTGGGGCTCCATTGCATTTAGGGTTAAATTTATTTCCGAACCCCTTGATTTGAAGGTTTTGGATTAAAAATTCCAAACGGTGAGGTCTATATATTTGGTGATGTCTTTGCGGCCTAGAAAGGGAGAGTTTGCCAGAAAAAGAAAAGGAAGAATTTGATCACTTAGAACTTGCAAAATCCATCTCCTAGGATTAACTTTGAAATCAAGTTTCGGGGGGTTCAGTGTCCTAAACCAAACCGTATTAAGATGTAACATCTGTATTTTCCTGGCATTCTCAATGAATGAGGTTGCAGAAAAAGAGCACTTTTGGGTATTCAAAAATTACATTCTGAACATCCCAGTAGCCCGTGAGTTAGTTTTATTCTCTGACACACACAAGGCAGAGGTAGAACTGCATCGTTAAGTAATGAACAGTTTCACATTGTCTTACTCCCTTATAAAAAGACAGCTTTTCCATTTTGTAGATTTATATTTTCTTCACAAGTTTCTTGCAATTTACTGTCTTTTCAAGATATTACTACAGTGTCATGCCTTAATTGAAAGGATTTCTGTTAGTATTGCATTTTAAATATCCCTGGTTTGAAGATATTGTGAAGCTTGTTAATGGTATTGCTCCACTCTGGTGTATTCTGAAATCCTAAAAATCCCGCATGAAATGTTGTTAGTGCTTAAGCTAATCTCCATCAGGAGCAATAACAACTTCATTGATGTGGCAGAGTGTAAAAATAGCACCAGATTTCAGGTGTGGATCGTTCAGGTCAGTGATTGATTAAATATGAGTAAGCCACTTAGATGCAACAAGACATTTTTGTACTTTCCAGAAATTCCAGGCAAGGGCGTCATCAGATTTCAGCATTTGGTGTAAAGTCCAGAGTCCATCCCAGGTTTATGTACCGGCTTATGCATGGTACAGGCAGAATAGATGGGTGTTTTCACCCGGTGTGTTTGCCCCGTTGTGACTGCTAGTCATCCTGGAGCAAGATGCCAGAAAGGTTGGACCAGGTGATCCTTGAGGTCCCGTCCAACCTGGTATTTTATGAAAAATCACCTGAGCGTGGTGACAGGTTATAATAAAAAGCCTTGATGGCTTAATTTGAGACTACTGGGCCTGAATTCAGCTAGATACTCACTGTAGTTCTGTCGATCTTAATAAACAATCTGTATATCTGTGTCATCTTGAGGTATGAGCCCGAAGTTGCAGTTTTAGTCTGTGCAAGTTCTGAAATGTTGTCAGTTTTCTGATAGTTACAGGCTGGTTCTGGCCATTTCAGGTGCGAGCAGCTCCACCACCCCCTACACAGCATCATCGCCGGACAACAGAGAAGATAGAGGACGTGGAAATCACTCTGGTGTAATGATTGGACTAGTTAAGTAGTAGTGCTACAATCAAGACCAAACGCGATATTTGGTCAATCTCGTTTTTAGGCACCTTTGCATGATGAAGACTTTTAATAGAGCAAGAGATAGGGAGGATTTTATGTGGCAGTGACATGGTGGATTCCTTCCCACAGTCATGAATATTTTGTGCCTTTTTTTTGTTTTGATTTATATACATCATTCTTCCTCTCTTAGCACAAACCAAGACGGGCCAAACAGCGAGCAGAGGATTGCCTTGGAGCAGGTTTCTCTCTTGGCTGAAGATGGTCAATTTTTATACGGAGGCTGAGGAAAGAGCCTCGTTCATGCAACTTAGTCATAGCATACTTCGATCACGTGCATTAGTACAGTATATTACTGTTGCCATAGAAATGTGTTAAAGATTGTCAATTCTTCAAGTAGCATTACTTGTCTGATTAGGTATTAATCAGATCTTGCGGAATGAAAAAGGGAACTGAAAAATAAGTATAAGGAGAGGCTGGCTCCTCTTTAATCCCCTTGCAGAAAGGAAGAAACAGGAAAATAATCTTATAGATAAGGAAAACTGATGCAGATCATATGGCGTTAATTACATTAATGCACACCTCTTCAATAATTAACAGTTAAACTGTTATGTTCTTTGTATTAATATTTATGCAGTACATTTAGTAATAGAGTATCTAATATGGAGGTGCTGAATTAGTAGCAACATCTTGTTCCATAGCATAAACCAACTGGTAGAAAAGTAAGTGAGATTTTGTCTAGATCTGGAAATTGAGCTTCATTTTTTTCTTAGCAGATTTTGGGGGTTTTGGTTGTTTTTTTTTTTTTTAAAAGTATTTGGGTCACTCTTATCCCAGTTATTGCCGTGTACTTTATTATCCAACATTAGCAGTATATCTTTGTCATCAAAACATCTGGCTAGAGTTAGAAGTTACATTTAGAGTATTTACATGCGTTATTTAGTTTTTGCATTGGATGGTCCTGTAGCATTTTCCCGTGCGAAGCCCGTTGACTAGCCAAAGCCAGAAGCCAGGGAGAGCTCTGGTCTCTGCGACGCTTTCAGCCCGCCTTTGTGGCCAAGACTATGGTCTCAAATTACTCTTAGGCAAGAAATAAAGACTAAAAGGCTTTCAAAACTGATTTTCAATCGGAGGTCTCTGGAAAGGAAGCTTTTTGTTGTTGTTGTTTGAAAGGGAAGGACAGGGGGTATTCTGAGGTTTAACATGGAGAGAAATGGTCAGAGGAGAGGGAAGAACTGGATGAAAACGGGGTTTTCTTTGTGTACTTACTAAATTGTTTTCAGCAATCTCCATCAGATCAAAGCTTCGGTTAAAAGGCATCACAAGGTTGGTTTTTTTGAGCTGTTATATGGGTTCTGTTGAATGCGCTCTTATGTCTTCTTTTTTTTTTCTAAGCCAGTAAGTTTTCTACCTTTAGTTTACTAACAAGGGCTATTTTTTGAAGCTGCATTTACACACACAAAAAAAAAAAATCATCTAACAAGATTTTATCATAAACTTTGCACATACTTGTAAATCCCAACCCAAGCTGGGTCTCTGAGACATTTGTGTTTGCCAATCTCCTTTCCCAGTGGGATCTTTAACCAAGAGTGGGGCTGTTTGAAGAAAACAATTCATGGGTCAGTTATGAAATCAGTGACTGTCCAATGAAGTCTTTTCCATATTTTTCATTCTTTTGCACCTCTTGTCCTGTTGATCTGTTTGAGGTCTTTTTATGTGTTTATCAAACTTATTCTTAAGTTTAAAAAAAAAAAAAAAAGTTTTTAAAAAAGATTTAACTGTTTGCAAAAATTTTGAAAGCTTCACAATGCAGAAGAAAAGCAAGTATTGCCATAATGTTCATGTTCAATTTCTTTGGCCAGTTTTTCTGTGTCCTTCATACCTGGACTTTCAAAATTCAGAAAGTGTTATTTAAAGTCTCTTTAGTTGTATTTTAAAATATTTTCTGTAAGAGCTGCTAATTTTATTTAAAAAAAAAAAAAAAAAGAAAAGTTGTAAAAATATGCCTCCTTTTTAACTATGATTTCTTCATACAGGGCATGTATTCGACGTATCATCATGTACAGCGTCAGTACACTGAAAGCATAGCTGCAAATGCTTTCTTTATATTGGCTGTAAAAAGTTTGTATTTATTATGTATAAAAAGTTGAATAATAAAAAAGTGGAACTAAATGCATGACGCTGTCTTGATACAGACACCGCGATGCCTGTGGCGAAATGTCATTCGAAGAGTTGGGTGTGGGTCTGTGACGGAGGGAGAATAAAAACGTACATTTGCTTGGGTATCATTTTTATGGTTTATGCTTTTACACAGAAATTTGAATCTCCTGCTCAGGAAAACACTTGTGCACGTACTTAAAGAGGTCTTTAAATATCGCTTTAAGGTGGTATTTGTATGAGGAACAAAATTATGCCAAAAACGGAGAGCCTGTAACAAAAGTCCAGTTACCAAACTAATCGCTAATAGCCTTTATGCAATTAGGATAATTAGGATAATTGCATAAAGCAAGCGAGGGAGAGTGACCGATAATAACTCTTCGGCGTGATCATCCTTTAATAGGAGTGATTTCCCTACTCGTGCGAGGAGGATTTCCGCCGCATCCCAAACCTCTGTAGCTTTAGGATCCCCTTCTGCGCCGGGTTTCCGTGTTACATTTTCTTACCGGCTCTCGGGAGCTGCCCGCCGGTGCCCAGCTCCTCGCTTGGTTCTTGGCAGTTTCTCAAAGGTTTCTCACCTTTTGCGGGAGGTGCCGGGTGAGACGTGAGCTCCGCCTGTTCCTTTCCTCCCGAGTTTTGCTTTCAGCTGATTGGAGTCGAGGCTGTTGTAGGCCGTTTGAACACAGCTCGCTGCGCGATCGGCCGCTGGGCATTGCCGCGGTGTTGGGTTAGAGCTTTAATCTTTCATTTCCACTCTTCACACAGAACTGTTACAGAGGCTTTCATCTTTTTTTTTTTTTTTTTTCCCCCTGAGCTCCTGCAGCCTCTTCCTTTGAGAAATCCCATCTTCCCCTGCTTTTTACATGCATTCACGGTGCTCCTCCAAAAATTATTGTCCTGGCTTGCTGCTTTGACCGCTTTGTCCTTTTAGCTTCTTGCTCGTTGCATCTCTCCTTTTCTTGCTGCATCACACACAAACCTTTTTGCTTGTGATTCTTTTCACCGTCAGTATCGCTTATAAATGATGTTAATCCTCAAATCCCCCAATGATGCCACTTTTCATTTCTTCCATTTTTTAACAGGCCCCCTTCATGCCTCTACTTTTTCTCCTTCCCCCTTCCTTAAAAGCCAGGCGGTGACAAAACAAACCCAGCAGATAATGCCCGTTCAGCAGGTGTGCTGCGATTGCATCATTCTTGCCATTAACATGAGCATAACTTATTTCCATGAAAATCTCTTCACCCTGAAGTGCTTTCCCACGTGAGCGGGAAGCCCCCCTTGCTGCCTGCGAGTGGGAGATGGCTGCGGTTTTAACAGCGGCGGCCGTTTAGTGGCAAAAAAAAAAAAAAAAAAAAAAAAAAAAGGTGCTGAGGCAAAACAAAGGCTCCATGGTTAAATATTCCGCTTGGGATATTTAGAGAAGCTGGATGGGGAACGGGCCCAGCGCAGGGGTTGAAATGTTGGTCTCTGGAAGGCAGCAGCAGGACCGTCGCTGTCTCCGTTGCAGCTGTGGTTTCCTCTGATGCCTCTGGTTCCCAGATTTTCAAAAAGGATAATAAAAGTGAGATTTGACAGAAGCGATGGGGGTAAATGATGTAGTATGTGCCTTACTACAAATTAATTGTGCTGGGGCTTCTTTTTAATTGTTTCAGAGAAATATTAAAAGAAACCCAGGCACGGGGGTGAGTTCTTTTTCCCATATAGCACTAATATCTCTCACGGTTAATAGTGATTAAAAAAGAAAACCAAACCCCCACCCTTTTCTCCAAACAAAGGATCTTTTGCTTCTCTGCGTATAACTTGGAGACTGGCAGCTCTGCCACTTGCACTTTTTTCCTGCTTGCTCTTCCGGCGAGGTCCCTGTAATTAATAACCTGCAAATCTCAGCACGGCAGAGGTGGGAGGCTCTACCTTCATCAGCCTTCCTCAGCCTCCCAGGAAGTTCGAGAGGGGAGATGCTGCTGCCCTGGAGAGTCCTGTCTCCCCACGTTTCCTCCATTCTCAGATCTGCCGCCCTTCATACAAATGAGGGGAGGGAGCGTGCTGCCCCCTTCTAGCCTACGTCTGGCCAGCGAGAGGTGAGCTGGGGGATACCAAGTTCAAGGCACAGCAGGAGGTTGGAGAAAGTGAGAGCTAAAAGGAAACAAAACTTAAGTCAGGGATGCAGCAAATGAGCCAATAAACGCAGCTAGGAAAATGCTGACGTGCTTACTATGCCAAGTAGTTTCCTACTCCAGGCATTACCCAGGGGGACTGAGGATTAGAGATCTGGTAGAAGGATCACCGTAGTGAGCGAGCCTCTGCATTGCAGGTCATTCCATCCCGAAAATAAAAGCACTGCAGCGATACCGGTGCCAGGCTGGAGAAGGTAAGAAATCTCTGTGGTTAGTGGAGTCGAACACCAGACGTGCGGTGAATAACCACCTCTGCTGGCAGCGAGGAGGGGGAGGATGGTAACGGCTTTGCTGAAGCACAAGTGCAGCCGCTCGTTGTTTCAACACGGCAGCGTTTGTATGTGGAGTCTGGGTGTACAGTCGTGCTACAGCCATGCTCTCCTGTGCAGGCAGAAGCAGAACTGCAGGCAGCAGGGGCAGCAGGCAGCCAGGCTGTCGGTTACCATGCTGGAATGTGCTCTACGTCCCAAGGGAAAACTCAGCCCTCAAAAATACACCCTGGAATTGTATTTTATCTGTAGCAGACCACGGTTTAGTTTAGATCACGTGCAGCAGACCCAGCGGGGGATAAAATTGAGATGGGCTGAGTGAAAAAAAGGCATCTCCTAGTAAATTATTAAAACTATTTCTTGTATACAGCCATCACCGAGTTTTCTAAGTATATGGCGCTGCTTTGTTTGAAAGCTGAGGAGATTGTCAGCTGGCCAAGGGCCACAGAATCACAGACGGGTTGAGGTGGGCAGGGATCTCTGGAGGTCGCCTGGTCCAACCCTGGCTCAAGCAGGGCCACCCAGAGCCGGTTGCCCAGGACCGTGCCCAGGTGGCTTTTGAGTATTTCCAAGGATGGAGACTCCACCACCTCCCTGGGCAACCTGTGCCAGTGCTTGGTCACCCTCACAGTGAAAAGTGTTTCCTGATGTTCAGAGGGACCTTCCCGTGTGTGTGTCTGTGCCCGTTGCCTCTAGTCCTGTCCCTGTGCACGGCTGAGAAGAGCCTGGCTCCGTCCTCTTGGCACCCACCCTTCGGGTATTGATACACATTGGTGAGATCCCCTGAGCCTTCTCCAGGCTGCAAGCTTCTTTCTCTGTATATCTCTGCATGCTCTCCCTGCAAAGAAGAGCTTTTAAATCAGCCAGAAACCTCTCAGAAAGCAAGTGCTGTGGACTTTGTGTTGTCTGCGGGTCCCAGATTGCTGCTTCAGGTCTGACACAGCAGCTCTGTGTTGGACAGTGCGTTAGGGTGGGCGCTGCGCAACCGCCACAGAGACGCAGAGATCGAGATTAGAGCATCGAGGCTTCAAATGGTACCTCCTCAACGGTCCGCAAAAAACTGTTCTGGCGTGGCCTTGTTTCTATTGCCCAAAACGCTTTGGAAGAAAACACCTACTATAGAGACTGGCTGCTTTGTGCGTTGGAAGTGGCTTGTGGAAGCTTTTGAATCCTGAGCCCAGAGCACATCACCAGTGAATGAGGCACACTGCGGTGTCTGCCAGATCAGTTTGCAGCCCGATCTCCTTCCTCCTCCTCTTCCCATTTCAAGTTTGCTCCCTGCAATCGATTTTCCAGCCTCTCGGCCTCTCTCGAATGCATTAAGCAGCGGTTCTTCCTCCACTTTGTTTAAAACCCTCTTTTGCTGTCTTCTGAATTTCACACCTGGTAGCTGAAGAGGGCACGGTGGAGGAAACGGGCCTGGCGCCCTCCATCCAGCTCAACAGGCATCGCCTCTCACAAGGACTGTCACCGCTCCTGTCCCGGCTGCTCGACAGCCTGGGCAGTGGCCAAGGATTAAATGGACTTTAGAGAAGGCTGCGGATTCTCTTACATCATTTCACCCAACAAAAAAACATAACCACGTGAATATTTCTTAAATACTCTCCTGAGTCATCCAGTATTTCCGTGAAGGAGACGTGATTCAGCTTCTGTTTTTAGTGCTTCATCTTCGCTACGAAAGTAGAAGCTACTCAACCTCGAGTCTGCAAGCTGAGCTCCACAGATGGTTTCCCCAGCTACTCCAGTTCTTCTTGCACCTACATAGATCATTTCAGCCAAAAATGTGCTTGGATGCAGAACAGGCAGCACGGACACCCCCAGATGGAGAAGATCTGGGGCTTCTTCCGAGCGCTCACTGGGAGGGAGCGCACAGCTGAGGCCGGTGCTCAGGCTTGGGTCGCTGATCCATCCGCATGTCGCCACACGGCTGAGAACGGCTCAGGAGATACACGGTTACACTTCGACCTGCCTGAGAATGTACTATTTTACGTTGCATTCTGGATTTGCAGCGAGGACAGAAACAAAATTAACCAGATGCTTTGAAGGAAGAGGTCGGGCTGAGCGAGCGGCGTTACCGATGAACACAGTCGTGGCTGTGGTGTTACCGAGATGAATGTGAAATGGGCCCAATCGGGGAAGAAACGGTTACATTAAAACATTGGATTGAGGAGCTGGGAGCTCGTTTCTGCTCCGTGCCCCGACGTTAACCTCCCTGGACAAATTCTTTGTGCCCCTGCACCCTGTTTTGCAGAGCAGTGCCAGTGTCACCTGAAGATTCAACTTTACAAAGGCCCCATAAGATGGAGCACTGGTCCAGATAAACTCCCTCTGCCAGCTCGGACGTGACCAAAATGCTTCGACGGGTTAAGTTCTGTACCAGCAGGCCGGGTTTTATCTGTCTGTTGCTCTTTACCAAGATAAATCTGGGCGTTACCGAGCTGCATGAGAAAGTACCCTTCTGTTTTGAAATTGTTTTTATTTCGCTCACAAATTTTTACCTTTTTCTGATGGAGTGGGGTCTGGTTTAGATTTTTTTAATGCAGTTTCAAGAGCAATTGCTGTGAGGTATGCTTCTGCTCTGGTGTAATTAGTTTTGTCTACTGTAATTGCTTCTCCTTTTTCCATTGTTTATTGAAAGACGAATGAATTTCCAGGTCTAGTTGCATTGGGAATGCTGACAGCAGCTTTTTTAAATCCCATAGCACAGCTATTTGTCGTTTTTACTCAGCTGAATCCTGCAGAGTGGGCCAAATTCGGCTTCACCTCTGTGTCCCGGGCAAATTACTGCACTAATTAATTTCTCTAAGACTGGGGCCTCCTTCCTGCTTAACACGAGGGAAGGATGAAGTGAGGGCACTCTGCAGGCATCAAGTGTGGACAGAAAACAGCAACCTCCAATTAACTTGCTGAGTAAACTTGCGTGAAGAGACATGAGAGGCTGATCGTTTAAAAGTGCGGTTACAGGATTTTTAAAATATATACTCCATTATTAATTTCACATTCTCCTTTGTAAGAATATCTTGGTTTCTGAGAAGGGAGGTTTGATCCATTGCATCGTGTGGTTTTCTGTTGATGCTCCCTCGGTTTATTGCTGCAGGCATTGCTGTGGAGTGAGCAGAGTTGATTTTAAACCTTAAGAATTGGCATTTTTCTCGGGAATGAGATGAGAAATTATTGCTGCTCCTTAAAAAGGAGAAAGGGGTGGTCTGTATGGCAGCAGGAGAAGAGGTGAAGAGGGGACTGTGGCTGAGGAGCGCGTGTGGTTACTGAGAACATCGGTAACGGTGGGAGACAACGAACTCTGCAGAGGGAAGCTCCTTTTGGCAGAGCTGTGGAAGACAGGGAAGCAGCGAGTGCTTGGACTTCCTGGGAATTTCAGTGAAAGGATCTGAGCACTCCTCTTGGGGTGCTTGAGCCAGCAGATCTGAGACTAAGCCAGATATTAATCACTCGTTAAGGCGTGAAAGTGGCAGGAGGCTTCCTGAGGCCGTGGGTTGGTGATAGAGTCAATCCAGCTTCAGGGCACCTTGTGCTAATCCAGGAATGCCAAGGCCCCGTAGGACGGAGCGCTGGTCTGGATAAACTCCCTCTGCCAGTTCACACGTGACCAAAACGCTTCGATGGGTTAAGTGCTGTACCAGCAGGCCGGGTTTTATCTGTCTGGGTCGCAAAAATACGTCAAATCAGGTTTTGCACGTCCCCTTGCAGGCAGCACGGTGAGGGAAAGCTGGTGTGAGTTCTGTGCTGGAGGCTGTAGCAGTGCAGCAGAGACAAACCGGTGCCAGGCCTTGGGGGACACTGGGCTGAGTCTTGTTTCTGAAACAAAAAAGCAAACTGTGAGAACCATTGGGATATTTTTCTCATGAAGCAGATTTCATTAGGAAACGCTGGTTCGGCAAAACCTTTTAAAGATTTGTAGCAGTAGGTCAACCAGAACACTTCACTGCCTCAATCAGTCGCGTGGGAACTTGGGAGAGGACTCCCCCAAACCCTGGTGAGCGTAGAGGACTCCCCCACACCCTGGTGAGCGTAGAGGACTCCCCCATACCCTGGTGAGCGTAGAGGACTCCCCCAAACCCTGGTGAGTGTAGAGGACTCCCCCATACCCTGGTGAGCGTAGAGGATTCCCCCAACCCTGGTGAGCGTAGAGGATTCCCCCAACCCTGGTGAGCGTAGAGGACTCCCCCAAACCCTGGTGAGCGTAGAGGACTCCCCCACACCCTGGTGAGCGTTGCTGGAAAGTTTTGTCTCCCTGCAGAGCTGAGGCTCATGACCCCCTGAGTCCCTGCACACACTGCTGTGGCCTTGGGAACTCCTGGGTTTCCTCCCAGGGACGAGGAGCATCGCGGCTGCAGACTGCGTGTGCGGAGCTGGAAGCCCACGAGCGGCACGTAGAGGTGCAGACCAGCCATGTGCAGAGCCAAGAAGCCCCCGATGCCTCATTGGGCTTCCCTGTAATGGGGACTTCTTCCTCACTCCCAGTACCAAGGGCCTCTTCTGGGTCAATGCATCTGGGATTCATGGCATCTGCCTTCAGTTTTTCCAAAACAGGTGGGTTTTTTTGCCAGAGCTTGAACAGAAGTTTCATTCCAAGTATTAAACTTCATAAATACCTATTTTTAACACGTTAAGACTTCTGAGCAGAACAGAAATGCCACATTTTGAGCATCCCTCTGGCGAAGAGCCTGCACAGATGTGAAGTGGAAGCCTGCTGCAATGCAGGACGCAGCCCCAGGAGCTGCGTGGTTGTAAGATTGAAAGAGAGAGTGTTGAAGACTTGGCTCAGAGTGTCATCAGAGGGATTGCAGCAGAGGAGAGAGGTGGCTGGACTGAGAGGTGCATCGGTAAATCTACCGTTGTGATCTCTTTTAACCCAGCTCTCGTCTCTTGAATGGGCTCGTACTAGTTGGCTTTTGATTGCCGTTGGCTTCGCAGGGCCAGGTCTCCCTGCTCCGTAAATCAGCGCTGCTTCCCTCCACCGACGTCGCCGCATCCTGGCTCTTGCAGCAGAGATCCACGCCGGGTGCGAGAAGACTAAATGCCAGGCAGTTAATGTTCCTGGAAAGGAAACCCGCGTCGCAGCCCATTCTCAGACTACCACAAATTGTTGTCGAGGTCAGTGCAAATTATTACCCGAGGACACTGGCAGAGTGTGATTGTTCTCAGATAACAAGGGGGATCTCATGTTAATTCAGCTGGCAGAGCTGTTACAACTAATAGCGGGGAACTGCTGCCGCCGCTTTCGAAATTATCTGACTGAGCTAATCTGAGGATGAGGAGACGATTTATTGATTTGAAGTCCTAGCCAGACGTAGATGGAGATAATTCTAGGATGTTAGGGGTATTATTCCTACAGAAAAGCAGGCTTGGTAAATACTTTTCATTTATTTATTAGCCCCTGCAAAACAGTTGTGTTGTATTGCAGCTTGAATGTTTATTATTTAGAGATGTGAATAGCTGAGAAACTGAAAATAGGAGCTTTCTGGATAGCAGTCATTTGATATTTTTGCTGAAGCGGCTTGTTTTCAAAGGCAAATAGCCATTCAAACCGCTAACTGCTTTCAGCTCACCCTTCCTTTAAAGCTATTTTTAAAAGATTGACAAGAAAAAACAAAAAAGGTGTTAAGTTTGTGGCCCTGCTTTTGCATTCTGGTCAGGTGTCTCTCTGCTCTTCAGGGGTCTCTTGCAAGCTGGCTTCTGAGGATTCCGCTTCATGTCCTAGAAAATGACCTTGTGCTTAGACTAAGAGCCATTTTATCACTGCTGCTCTCTTGCTGTTTCTTGGGGGTGGAGAACTGCCTGCAGGAGCTGGGCAAAGCAAGAACCAGGTTATTGCCAGGCTGCTCATGAACAGCCCCGGCTCTGCTGCCAGTCCCGAGCCTGAAGCGTCCCTGCTCACCACAGCTGGCTGGCCCTGGGTTGTCACCGAGCCAGCGCTGGATCAGAAAACCACCCCGAGGAGCCCTGGTGTGGGATTACAAGTAAAGATGCTGCTTCTTTCATGCCTTCATCTTCATTCTCTGCGTCGCAAAGCAGTTTTGCTTCCCCTAGCCCCAACAGGGAGGTGACACGGCTGAAATCTTTCGAGGCGCAGCTCTGGGACCAAGTTCTGGGCCTCGAGACTCCTGCTGCAGCCTTACCAAGTCGCTTCACTGTTACTTGCCTCTGGTTCTCTTAAAATATTTTGCAGGTGTCATCCTTGCAGACAGATGGCTCCCCGGAGAAGTTCAGTGTCTCGGAGACAGAGCAAACGTTGCTGAGTTTTGGCCCTTTCAGGCCTTGCATCTTATTGCTCCCCACCAGGAATCTTTCACCATCACTTTTGCTTTCAGTCACATCAGACAGGGATGAGCACCACTCCTCTCCTGTTCCCCCAAGTAGGGAAAATCCTACATTCTCCAAATCCCCAGACTCCCCCCAAAAAACCCCAAATCACTATCACTCTGCAGCATAACAGATTTCACATTCTTAAGCAGCACGGCCTCTGCTCCGGAGGTGAGGGCAGCACTGAGCGTAGGTGTTGCCTGTTTATAGAGACGCCGAACTGGCAGTTAAATTGTTTGAGTATGGCCACCATCAATCACATCACCCAACCTCAGTGTCTGGTGTTTGATCGCCTCGTTATACACAGGCTGTTGAGAACGCTGTAGTTTTATTCGGAGCTTTGTCACTTGGCCATAATAGTGTGAAAATAAGGAACGTTTTGGAGAGTCTTGGCCCGCGAGGACATCGCAGATGTGAGCGCAATGTGGTGCTCATCTGCAGCCCTGGCCCGGTGACTGGTGAAGAAGCTGCGTTTGGCTGCCCATGGAGGGCTGCAGGCTGCCCCGCAGCAGGAAAAGGAGGGAATGATGAGAACAGGCTCTATAGCACCTATAGCCATGCTGCTGGGTGCACAGAGACTGGTGGTGGCCACAGGCGGGGTTGTGTGAACGTCACGCAGGAGGAAGCCAGGTGGAGAAACCCTGTGGATCCTGCGCTCCTCGGGGAAGCAGCTCTGCAGAGCTGTGCCAACGGCACTAAAAAGAGGAAAAAAAAGAGGCCAGTGAAACCACTCAAACCCTGATACTCGTGCTCCCGCCTGCTGCCCGTGGTAGCGATGGGGTTCAGGGCTCGGTGTGCGCGTTGGCATGGACGGCCTGGAGCTGCCTGCCAAGGCTCTGCTGGCTGGTGCCACAGGCCGAGCCCAGCACCAGGGCGGGCTCGTGACCATCCCCCAGTGACACAGTGGCAGCGTGGGATGTCAGCGGGCGGCCTGCAATTCTCCTGTTGGAGCTGGGGCCAGTGCTGACATTTTCCATTACTAGAAGCATGGGCGGGGGAAAGCATTTGAAAAGTGTATTTATAAACCCGTGCTTTTCACAGAATTACAGAATCCTTCAGGTTGGAAAAGACCCTCGGGATCATCGAGTCCAACCAGCCCGACTCTACAAAGTTCTCCCCTACCCCACATCCCCTCACAGCTCATCCAAACGGCCCTTAAACACACCCAGGGATGGGGACTCCACCCCCTCCCTGGGCAGCCTATTCCACTCTCTGACCACTCTTGCTGGGAAACATTTTTTCCTCATGCCCAGTCTGAACCTCCCCTGTTGCAGTTTCAAGCCGTTCCCTCTTGTTCTGTCACTAATTCCCTGGGAGAAGAGACCAGCACCAACCTCTCTACAACGTCCTTTCAGGGAGCTGTAGAGAGTGATGAGGTCTCCCCTCACCTTCTCCTCCTCACACTGAACAGTCCCAGCTCCTTCAATCTCTCCTCACAGGATTTATTCTCCAGGCCCTTCCCCAGCTTTGTTGCCCTCCTCTGCACTCGCTCCAGCACCTCGAGATCTCTCTTGTATTGAGGTGCCCAAAACTGGACACAACACTCCAGGTGTGGCCACACTGTTGCCTAAACTTTGGGTGAAGAATGGCAGAGATGGGGATTTGTGTTAGGCCATACAGCTGCTGGTGGTTAGGAACCACAGGAGCACGACTCCTCTTTGGGAGGAAAGGGGAGCCACGCAGGCTGAGCTGATTGCAGCAGTCGTGGGGTGCGTGTGGGGGACATGGGGAACGAGACACCAGTGAGGTGGAAAAGGTAAATAAGACACCTGTGTCTTCTCCACTGAACTGCTGCAGCTTCATGTGTGCTCTTCTCCTGCCTGTCCCCTTTCACAACAGTGAAACGAGTGACATTTCCATCGCAGCAGGGTACATGTGCGCCGGGGAGGTGTGGAAAACACACGCCACCACTCTGAGCCCAGAGGGGAGAGACCTGTGTGCCCGCAGCCAGACATCCTCCTCCAGCCACGTGCAAGAGGGAGAGCGCTTGTGTGCAAGGCCAAGATCCCACCACGATGTTTGGGCCTCTGGACCATTTTAGGAAATGTTTGCTGGCAGGAGGAAAAGCTCCTCTGCAGTTAGTCTCCGATGCGGCACGACGTCTTTGTGAAAAATAGGAAAGGGGTTTAATTTTCTGGCGCTGTATTTCTCCTGCTGTAATTATGGCTTTTAATCACCTCATTACCTAGCGGAGAAAGGAGCATAAGGCTGTAGGTTGCAGCACAGCAGGGAGAAGGCACATCGAGGTTTCACGCTGTGTTTCTTCCCTCTGTGCTTTGGGGCATTAGTATTACTTCCCTCAAGGACCAGCTTCCTAGCAGAAAATCAAAAGCGGCATGAAGAGGTAGCGGGAGAAACACAGCAGAGCCCTCATCGGCTCCACGCTGCCGCAGCTGCGATCACCATCAGCTCGGGGGGGGGCTTTGTCCGGGTGAGCTAACGAGGCACGAGCGTTGTTACAGCAGCCTGAGTGCTCCAGAGACACTGCTGAGAGCAGGCGCCACGTGCGGCCGAGGGTTCGGGCGAAAAGCAGCATCAGGAACCGAGGAGTCTGAAACT
Organism: Strix uralensis; assembly: GCF_047716275.1. Lineage (NCBI taxonomy): Eukaryota > Metazoa > Chordata > Aves > Strigiformes > Strigidae > Strix > Strix uralensis. The sequence goes on along the minus strand of NC_133973.1, from coordinate 136,573,083 downwards.
TGGCACCGCGGCACTTTCCCACTCTCCACTTTTTTTCAATATAAAGCAGTAAAAATGCCTCCTGCGGGATCCGTGCTGGGCTGGGGCACAGAGAAACTGCGCAGTTCCTCGCTTGTCGGCCAGCGGAGCAAAAAAACCCTTTTTTCCCTGCTCTCTCCCCATACTGAGTGCATGCACACCCAGGTCCATCTCGACAGAGGCCTGAGCTCTCCACATCCTCCTGTCTCACAGAACCACGGCGAGCGGTCAAACCACCAGCTGCCGTTTCGGGGACCGCAGTGGAAGAGCAGGTAATGGCTCTTGCCACCGGCCTTATCTCAGCGCGGCTGATCCAGATGCACCCATAAATCATCGTAAAATGCAGTACGCAGGGGAAAACAGCCACCTCCTGCCCTCTGCTTATTTCCCGGAGCTTGGAAGCTGATTAAGAATCACTTACTTAAGCTGATGGGTTTCAAGTGATACTACCAGGGCAAACTGCTCTCTTTGAAATGCCCATTAAAGTTTCAATTTACGTGGCTCGCACAGAGCCATAGGGCCAGGGTGTGAGCTGCTGGAATGACCTCTGTTAGCAGCCAGTCGGTTCATTAAATAATAAAGAGCCGAACAATTTCCAGCTAAATAGCACACTGAGCATCCTTATTTCATTTCCTGTTTTTAAAGGAAGTATAAATTATTTACTAATGTGCTTAAAGTTCTTTAAGTGAATCCAGGCACTGAAGCCAAATCTTGTTTACCAAGGCAGATGCCCAAAGGAAAGTGTCAGAGTGATGGACCCATTTGTGAACAACCACTAAAACGCTGCCAACAATTTATCAGATTTAATGGAGGTAATGGGCCAGGATTACGATGGAGTCAGGCTGGTGGGGCGGCCTTCTGGGCTTCAGTAACAGCTTGGCGATTGCTGCAATTTGGGGATTAAGCCCAGAGAATTTCTGGTGCAGAACTTCTCAGTTTGCCCATTTGGAAGTTTAGGGGTGTTGGTTTTCAAGCCTTGTCACTCAAAAGCTTTAAGCACGTTCTCACACGTGTGAAGTCTCCTCCTGGAGCTTCACACGCACGTTTCCAGAGCCGCATTTCACTAGACCACAGGTTTTTGTCCTCAGCATAGACCTGAGCTGTTTGTGCCCCAGTTTCAATCCAGCAGCAGGGAGGGAGATGGAATTGGGGCAGCTGAATGCTGTCTCTGCCTGGAAACATGGTGCCCTTTCCCCTCCCTGTCCTGCAGGATTGTGCCACCTTGTGCTGCCGGAAGGTTTGCTGGACTTAGTCCCCCATGTCCTTGCCAAGCCAAGAAACAGTAAATGCTCCTGTGTGTAAAATGTTTTTAAAAAGCCTGTGAATGTGGCCCTGACTCCCGGCTCCTCCCGAATGTGTTTCCACTCCATCTCGCCCTGCTCCAACAGCTTCCTCGGGCTGCTCCGCGTGGGAAGGGGCTCGCCGGAGCAGGGCTTGGGCTCCCCGTAAGGCAACTGGCTCCACAGGGGCAGGACACGTTTCCCAGGAACTTTTCCAGAGCTGCCAGAGAGTCATGAGGAACTCGGTGAGGGGATTTATAACAGACATGGCAATTCAACTCGAATGGTAGCAGCTGCTCCAACTGCAGCAATAAACTATAATACTCCAACTCTTGCAATAAAACTCCCATCTGAGTCAGACTTTACAAATGCTTTACAACTGGTGCTTGCAATTCATCATATCTCTACTTGAATTACTTTCCAGGACTGGTCTCCATTCGTTTAATGCAAACTATCTCATCTTGTCCATCTCTACCCTGGGTTTCATTTTCCACAGCTACTTGCTGGGAAAATTCATTAACTCTGTGGCGTGTCTGATGAAATTGCTGGTTGTAGGGATGGTGATTTGGATGTTTTTCCTTTCTAGGCCTCCGGCTCCTGTACAAAAAGGTGGTGGGACATAGGCTTAACTTGGAATATTGACCTTGTTCTTGTTTCTTGATGTCACAGCAGGGCCTGGGAGCTTTGGATGGGGGTTAGGCCCTCGGGAGAGCGGGGCAGACAGCCTGTCCCTCTGAGGATGGTGATGGCCCAGTTTTGGGGCCCCTCACAGGCCGTGTGGACACAAGGTTGGGTCAGCACATCAAACTGTTGGGCCTTATGCCCCATACTTCACCCAGCCCTCATCCCAGCTGGGCAAAACTGATGGAAACAAGTCTGAACGATGGGTCTGAATAGATACTCATCCATGTAGGTATTTTGGATCGTTCATGTTCAGATTACTCTGCTTTAGGGGAACAGCCCCGTTCTCAGGGACACAAGGAAGTTGCTCAGCACCCTCCGTTAGGGATGTGAAGAGAGTTTCTGCCCTCGGCTTCTTGTACGTGTGATCCTGGTCCCCTCCTCTGGTCCTGGCAGCACTGGGTTGCCGTGTTGCAGCTCCCAGCCCACAGCAGGGCCTCGGCTCAGGTTTCTGCTTCGTGCCCCATTTCCTGTAGCAGACATTCTCCCCTGGGAACCACCCCATCACAGGAGAGCTTCCTTGCCGCTGAGAAACATAGTTCCCCTTTCATTTAGCACCAGCTCCATCTCCTGCTGCCCACAGCTGCAAGGAGAAAAGCTGTGAAAGGGATGATTTTAGAGGCAGGAGTGACATCCCTCCAACACCCCAAAAAGCTTTATGGGGAAGGAGGTGCGTCCTCAGAGCCAGAGCTCAGAAGAGAGTCCACAGTGAGGACTCGCTCTCAAGGGGCTCTTCTGGGGTTTGTTGTGGGTAGAGACAAGGTCTCTGCTGAGCTGTTGAAATCCCCCCGTAGCATGGCCCCAAGGACTGTGCCACGGCTTGTTTTTTCAGGGAGAGAAATCAGAAGAAACAGGCTCCTGCAAAGGAGGTTTCTGAACTCCTCAGGTGTCGTATCCAGAGAGGTGATGGGGGCCTGGCCTGTCCTCAGCAGGGACCCAGTTTGTAACCCAAAATCCTGCAGGTATCTGAGCTCGAGGGACCATGGGGATGAGGTTTTACCTCAACTCCCTCCCCCTCGAGAAATTCAGTTTGCATCTCACTCTGCGAGCGCAGGTGGAAGAGGCCAGATCGGGCCACGGATGCCCCGTGTCACTGGGGAATGGTGTGGCAGGAAGGGGCAGGCCCTGTGCTTCTGCCTGTATCAATTTGTCCGGCTGCAGTTTTGATGACCCCGAGGCTGTTCCCTGACTCTTTCTTCCTTCGCAGAGCCAGCAGGGTCCTTGGGTGCCTGCAGGATCTCCCTGCAGTGCTGGCATTATTTTACCACGTGAAAAGCAGCAGTAATGGCAGCTGGGGACCTTCCCAGGCAGGATATTTGCTCCCAGTGCCACCTTTCACCATCGCTTAGGGAAAGCATGGGGTATCCCAAAATCCAGCGCGCCTGCAAGCTGGGAAAGCCGCTGGCTGTCCTGGCCCCTTTGCTGCGAAGGGCTGCCAGCCCCTCCTGGATGCTCTGAACTTGAGCCAGGTTCCCGGGGAGAAAACGCTGGGATGCCGGCTTAATTGAGCTTGTTCAATGGCCGTCGGCTGCCATAAACCATGTTGCTGTCTGGGCAATGAAAGGAGCTGAGGGGAGCCAGGACAGCTCCTGATTCCCCAACCTGCTCCTAGTCAGCACCCCCAACAGCGAGGAAACCTGCCACTCACCCCCTGGCACCCGCAAGGGCCCTCGGCGCAGGCACGGGGAGGGGAGGGTCTCTGGTGCTGCCAAATACCACGTCCGGGGGTAACACCCCTCCTGGGCATCCCCTGCTTTTGCTCCTGCCCACAGCTGCGAGAGGGAACATGTTTTGCAAGTGCACGAGGAGATCCAAGTGCTGCGCACCAGAGTGGGGGCTGCAGTGGGGTTTTTAATGACAACTGGGAGCAGACGGGAGGCTGAAGGTTTTTCCATCCACCCGGGGCCTTGGGGACAAAGCGAGCACCTTTCCCCGGGGCAAGGCTCGTGACTGGCTCCTCACAACAGCAGTGGGGACATGGGGGACAGCGGGGCTGCAGTCCCTGAGGGCGGCCACGCCTTCCCCTACTCCCTCCAGCCCCAGAAACCTGAGCAATGGCCGTTCCCATCGTGGGGTTTACGGACAGTCATGGGTCTGCTGCAGATCCAAGTCACCAACCAGCCTTGCTGGGGCTGGGAACCCACCAGGGCCCTTCACTGGACCAGATTTGAGCTCTCTGGGGTGATGGGTGCGGGCACATCACAGCTTTTTCAGGATGCTGCCAGCCTCCATTTCGGCAGGGATTGGAGCAGAGGTGAATCCAACCCCGTTTGGCTGCAAACACCATCTCGGAGCATCACCACGTATCTCTGGGAGCCGCGCTGGCTGGCTTGGGCTGCAGAGGGGGATGGCTGGAGCTGAGGGAGGAATCCCACATTGCTATTTGTGGAAGGGACTGAAATGTTCCCGGCTGCGAAGCCCGCAGCTCGGAGCCCACTGGCTTAGCCAGGCCACGTCTGGGGGGAGAGGGGACATTCCCTTGCTGCCAAATGCCACCGAGGCCCCTGCTTTATACCAGGGTGCAGCTTGACCCCGGCTCTGGTTGTCGATGCTGACCCTGAAATGCTGACACAACACATAGTTTTTCCTTAATAGGGCATGGAAAAGGCGATGCACGTCAGAGCCAGGCTTTTTGCTAATGTTGTGCCTTTCCCTGGCTTTATACAATCCAGAAATACATTGGTTGAGCCCCTCCTGGGTAAACTCAGACTAAAAAAAAGATGATCTTCGGCAGATGCTTCCTGCTCTTGAAGTATCGTGGTCCCAAGCTGGAAGCCAGCAAACAGAGTGGGTTTTGTGCAGCTTAGGAGGGTCTTTCCTTAAAAATTGTTTGAGACCCTGGTTAATAGGGTCTTGGGCTCGGATCCCTGCAGAGAGGCATCCTCAGCTCTTGGCCACTTCTCCAAAGCCAGTATCTGATGGTCTGGCGTTACCCTGGGGTGAGGATGTCAAACGCAACATCCCCTCAACTTGGCACGGTGCTGGGACCATGGGTTCCCCAAGTGCCACCCCGAACCTGACCTCCTTCGTGATCTTTTGAGCAAGATGTTCCTGCCTGGCCCCATCCCCCTGCCACAACTCACTGCCCTCTCCTTGGTGCTTAGAGGCTGCTGTGGAGCTGGGCTTTAAATAACCTCCTCCAAAATATATGTGTGTTTGTGTTGGATCATTTCTGGGAGCTAGTTGACATCCAGGCTCCAGAAACAGCGAGATGGGCCAGGAAGAGGGGGAGGAAGGGCAGGGGTGAGGGAGGAAAGAGGGGAGCTCCTCTAAGCCTCTTTGCTGCCAGGGAAAATGCGATACTGCACCATGCTGGAAGAAAAAAGGAAAGCTTTCCTTGGAGCTGTGATTTCTCCTGCTCATCTCGTGTTTCAGCAATGGGCTGGGGAAAGGTGACATGCACACTCACACTTCTTTGGTCAGGCCGATGCTCCATCCGGATAGATTAGGGATGGTCAAGGTACAGCCCTGGCCTGTTGGCTTTAGTATCTCCTCACAAGGTGGTTACCCTGTGCCCTTTTCCTACTTGCTTTAAATCCTGAGGACCATCCTGAACTCCCCTGCAGCTCTGCCACAGCTCCATGCAGCCCAACGGCCCCAGCTCCTCCAGAGGATGAGGCTCAGTGGGTCCCTCTGAGGGGTCAGTTCGTAAAGCACCATGAGGAGCAACCTGCAGGCTTAGATGGGGGGACAGAAATTAGGGTGGCTTACACCAAGGTCAATTTGTTGCAGAGATAGGCTTGGATGAAAGGTCAGTGGTGATTTATACAGCACTAGGAAAGGACCAGCACTTCTGCCATCTGGATGTGAGCTGGCTTGGTCTCATTGTGCCCAGGGATGCAGATGGAGAAGAGCATCTGGAGCTCACAGAGTGCCTAAAGCAGGTCTTTCTGTCCACACTGTGTCACCCAGTCTGAGCTCTGGGCCCTCAGTGCCCCTCAAATCCATCTGTGGTCAACCTGGCTCCAGCCTGGCCCCAGCCTCAGTCCCCAAGGGAGAGATCAGGATCAATGGAGCTGTGGCTCCTAATTTTGGCCAAGAGGAAGTCCCCATTGAGAACAGCACTGCTGGAGTCCATGGACAGTAACTGGCACTTGAGGAGCACAGAGATGAAAGGAGAGACCACTGAGGTCAATGTGCTTTGGCAGCCCGAGAGCAAGGAAAGAGAGTGGGAGCAGAGGACAGTGGGCACAACTGGAGCAGGAAAGGGGGATGGGGGTGAGGGACAGCGTGTCCTTCTGTGTCCCTTCTCTCTGGAGAGATCATAGCTCTCTGCAGAGGGTGGGGAGGGAGGTCGAAGGGTGGAGGGTGAGGGACAGCCAAAGCTTGGACAGGCCTAGAGAGAGGGGAAGGAGCTGGCTGAGGGCAGGGTGTGATGGTTGGACACCCCAGGAGTGAGAGAAAGGTGTTCGGTGACAACAAGAGGGGGTACAAGTCCCTCACCAGTAGCTGTCTTTACAAAGTGGATCGCTGGCTGCTCCGGACAGGCTCTGTCTCGCCAATGTCACTGTTGTCCCTCAAATCCTGGACAAATGAATCCCTGGGGAAGAGGGAGGAGAGAAAAGAAGCTTTTCCCACCCTGGAAACCGTCTCCACTGACATCTAGTGGCAAAATAGTCCTTTTCCTGGTAAAGAGGAGAGCTGGCTCCTCCAGGCACTGCTGCCTCCCCGCTGCTCCCCACGGGCGATGCTGGGGTGGGTGTTTGAAGGAGAGGTGTTTTGCCAGCGCTGTACTGGTCATACTGGTATTCCGTGCACGGTTTGCCTGGCTACATCTCAATGAGGCAGCAAAGCAGTGCCGAAAACCGCTGGCCCCAAAACACCATCGTTGGGGCAGTGACACCGTTAATGGGGCCCTGGTGGGGTTTGGCCCAGGAGTTAGCACGGGGTAAACCTCAACAGGGGTCTGGATGGGGCCACCCTGTTTGGGAGAGAGGTTAAAGAGCTGGATGAGGGCTGAGCTGTGTCAGACACCCTCGCCCACACTCCCAGGTGGATTCAGAGCAGGTGGCGGAGGTCCCACTCTGCTCTCTGTCCTCCCTTCAAGGGTTGGTACTGACTCCAGAGCAGGGGTGCCTTCTCCACCTCGCTGTTCCCAGAGTGCTGCTGATTGCCGCCTGGCATGTTTATGGGGACCCACTCTTTTCTCATCAACTTTGCAAGACCCAAGCAGTCCAGCCCAAAAATGGAGGCAGTGTGGGAGGTGGCTGCCAGGCAGACCAGCCTGTGGCAATGCCTTTTGGTGGGGACATGGGGGCCACCAACTAATTTCACAGAATCACAGAATCATTCAGGTTGGAAAAGACCCTTGGGCTCATCGAGTCCAACCCTCAGCCCGACTCTACAAAGTTCTCCCCTACCCCACATCCCCCAACAGCTCATCCAAACGGCCCTTAAACACACCCAGGGATGGGGACTCCACCCCCTCCCTGGGCAGCCTATTCCACTCTCTGACCACTCTTGCTGGGAAAATTTTTTTCCTCATGCCCAGTCTGAACCTCCCCTGTTGCAGTTTAAAGCCGTTCCCTCTTGTTCTATCACTAATCAAACCACCGCTGGCCCTAACCCACAACCCGCTACTGTCAGCTACCTACAAACAATAGACCAGCCATGCTGGCTCAGAAGAAATCTAGGCCAGAGTTTATTCCTGTAGCCAAAAGCCCAAAGAAAACTGGAAATACAACAAACCTGTTTGCAGCAAACACCCAGCTCCCACTGCCTTCATCTGCTCTTTGTGGGAGGACCACGAATAGTCAGACCCTGCCCATCCTGTCGGAGCTTGTGTGGGTTGGTAGATCTTGACATTTTATTTTCCCAGTTTGAGTCCCAACCTGCACAGCTTACTTCACGCCGAGGTGCTCCCAGACCTGTAAGTATCCCTGCTGCCCTGCTCTGACCCTCTCCCAGGTCTCCTCTACACTGTTGGAGACAGAGGATCAGCTGTACCCAGTCGGCACATCACAGAATTATTTACAGAGCCATGAAATGATGGTGTCCCATTTCTTCTTTCTTTTTTGATAATTCTAACGTTTAATTTCTTCTTTTGTTGCACAGACTCCTGCAGCATCCGTGTAAGAAGCAGAGCTGTGCAATGTCGCTGCCTTCACCCATGGCAGCTCCCTTTCTGTAAAGTCTCTGGCAAGGCTATCCAAAAGAAGCCTTACAAAAAGCCAAGAAGCTCATTTCAACCTTTTTTTGCCCTTATTCCCCTATTTCCTGGCTTCCTTCTGGGAGGTTTGTAAGGCAGGACTTCCCTTTGCCAACTCTTCCTAAACAGACCATATTTACCCACTAATGTGTGGGCATTTTTGTGTATCAATTCTACCCATTATCATTATTTTTAATTGAAATGGCACAACCAAACCCCTGTAATCCCCTACAATCCCTAAACCTTTTTGAAAAAAGTTTGCCACTTTCCCCACCTTTGGCCACCACAGAAGTTTCAAGCGAGAAATCCCATCCTGCTGTTACTAATTTAACCCAGTGCCCAGACTGCAGAGGTGATGATACCATCATAGGAGTCCTTCTGGAGGATTTTTTCCACAGAAAATCTGCCTTGGAGCCACAACTGTGCTGTTTACTGAATCATTTGTCTTGCAGAGAGGCAGAGGGACCACAGCCCTGCTGGTCGAGATGCTGCACACACAGTAGGGAACACCTGCAATAGCTTTAAGTTTACAGTTAGCTATCATCCATACTGACAGTTAACTATAAATAGTTAATCGCTATTGTTAAAATTTACATAAAGCAGCAAATTACTGGATAACAGTACAGCATCCTCCAGCAGCAAAGGCTCCTGATGTTTCCCTGGAAATAACCAAATAGCCTATTTGTGATTTTCACACCTTTTTCCTGATGGGCATTTCCTTCATCTGTGACTACCTAAAGAAAAGGTTAAAACGCCAGAAGCGGCGTGTTCGGAGAGGGGCTTTGCTGCTCCCCTCACCTCCCCCCGGCCCTCAAGCTGTGCTCCCCTCAGCCTGGGGCAGCCAGCGCAGGGCTGTGAGGGGAGTGTCTTTAGTACCAGAGCGGGCCTCCAGGTAGACAATCAGAGTGAATTATCACGCTGCTAACTCCCGTGCCCGTTTACACCGGTTTTATTGCCGTTTTAATACCGACTGTGAGCGTTCACAGCAGCCTGCCAGGGCGGACAAAAACCCCACTGACAGCTGTAAGGCTAAACCTCCCCAACATGGCGGCGCGCCAGCGCGCCGAGAAGACTACACGTCCCATCGGCCCCCGCGCGCCTCCCACGTGACCGCGCCGGCCCAATGGGGAGCGGCGGAAGGCAGATATAGCCCTCCCCCCAGGGCCCGCTCCCTCCTTTCCGCCGGGCGGCGCGGCTCAAGATGGCGGTGCAGATCTCCAAGAAGCGCAAGGTGAGGGAGGCGGCCCGGCTGGCCGCGACCGCGGCGGACAGCTCCATATCGGTGGGGTCGCGCCGGGGCCGGCCCTGGGCCTCGTCAGGGCGGGGCGGTGGCGAGGGCATGGCGGCGGATGCGGGAGGATGGCGGCGGATAGGGCTGGGCGGCCCGGCGGGGAACATGGCGGCGGGAGGCTGAGGTGAGGGAGAGGGCGCGGGGGGCCCTGCGCGAACCCCGGGGCGGAAGAAGCGGGGAGCCACGATTCCTCCCCACAGCCCTGCGTGGGGCTTGCACAGGGCTCTGGGCCTGTGTGCACAGGGGAGGCAGGCTGGGGTTGTGCTGAGGGGCGCGGAGCGGTGCTGGAAGCTGATGAGCTTGCTTGGGTTTTCCTTTTTTTTTTTAGTGGAAGGAGTTTGGGTGTAATGACTGCCTGCCTCTGTGAGTCAGAGGGGCCGGGAGGGTGCAAGGCTCTGCCTGTCGCGGAGAGGGAGGGAGGCTTGGGGCCTGTGCGCTGTCAGGGTGGAATTGGGAGCCTTAGCAGCAGGCCTTTGTTGGGCTGGTAAAGGGATGTGACCACTTTAATTATTTTACGTAAATTCATACCCAGTCAAAGTACCACCGCAAGACATAGCAGCGAGCTATGAGTTCGGTTGGCAGCATGAAGTGTGGCTGTAGCAAGGTGTGGATCAGGCAGTGGTGTAGTCTCCTGCTAGAAGTGAATTGCCTCTGGGAACTTGAGGGTAGATGCTTTTATTTCTCCCCACTGCTGCTTTCTCTACGTGGGGTGAGAGACAGCCAGTCTGCAGGGTGGTCCCAGGGATGCCTTGCACGCAGAGTCAGAACGTGAAAACCTCGTGTTCAGGCTGAGCACTTGAACAGAGCTTAACTTGGTCCATTTGTTTTTTAGTTTGTCGCTGACGGTATCTTCAAAGCTGAGCTGAATGAGTTTCTGACTCGTGAACTGGCTGAAGATGGGTACTCCGGAGTAGAAGTCCGGGTCACTCCAACCAGGACTGAGATTATCATACTTGCCACCAGGTAACTGAGATGCTGCTGTTGACTCACAGGTGCTGTGCAAGGCTGTGAGGAGGGTGCAAGGCTGTGAGGAGGGTGCAAGGCTGTGAGGGGGGTGCAAGGCTGTGAGGGGGGTGCAAGGCTGTGAGGGGGGTGCAAGGCTGTGAGGGGGGTGCAAGGCTGTGAGGGGGTGCTGCTGCAGGCTGAAGCTTAAAGTGGTAAATATTGTTACAGGAAGCTACTCGGGAAGAAGATTCTGAAGTGATCTTTAGTGGTACAGCAGTGTTACAGCTCTGGACTAAGTTAGATGCTCAGTCTGGAAGCTCTTTGGGATGGTTACAGCCTCGGACCTGGAGACACTTTTCTCAGTTGTACTGTATTTTTTTTTCCCAGAACTCAGAATGTCCTGGGTGAGAAGGGACGCCGCATCCGGGAGTTGACGGCTGTCGTGCAGAAGAGGTTTGGATTCCCCGAGGGAAGCGTTGAGGTACAACTGTCTCTGTTAAACCAGTATAAGTGGGTTGTGCAGTTAGCTTTGTGCGATGTCTGGGTGGTGTCAGCTGAAAGGTGGTTTGACTTGGAGATAACTTGGGGTGTGTTTTACCTGTTCTCAGAAAACACTGGTGCACTGAAATACAAAATGCTTTGGTGTTTGTGGTATTTTGAGTGCTGTTACTTTGGGTGGTTTTCTCTTCATTTCCCAACAAGAAGGATGCAGATTAAACTTTTTAAACTTACCTGTAAATATTTTATAGAGAATGTTGCTGTCCCAATACTGAGGTGGGAAGCTAGTCTAACAGCATAATCTTTGGTATTTGTCTGTTACCATTACCCTTACTGAATTTATAATGTTTTTATCGTTGTAAAGAAACTGTTTGATGCAGAAGGATGTTTGAGATTTTTGAGTATGATACTGTAATGAAATTGTAAAATGATGCACCAGTAATTTCTGGTCTTTTGGTGTTTGAAATCTGGTGCCTTTACTAATACTTTTCTCTAAAACAAATCAGGAGCAGGGGGCAATGTGTGGTTTGGGGTGATGCTCACATTTATTCCTGCTTGGCCAGTGTTACCGGACCACGTTATACAGCGAAGATTGCTGATGATCTCCAGCGAATGCTTAAACATACTGAATGGCACAAACACTCACAGAGCACGTCCCGATTTGTCAGCTCTAGGAATATTGTGTGCATGATTTTGAATTGTCTGCTTCTTCTGAAGTGTCAGACTTTGGTCGCTTGGAGATGTTAGTTTAATACACCCCACTCTCCCAGCTTTCAAAAAATCAAACCTTAGGTTTGATTTTTTTTAATACTTAAGCAGACTTACATAACTGATGTGTTGTAAAAACTGTCTCAAGCGAAGCTCTTGTGATTGTCTGGACACCTTTCTCCAGTGATACCTAATGTTTTGGGGCTGTTTGAAGCAGCAGCTCTTTGAGACTGCACCATGAATGTTTTAATAGTCCACTGACTTTGAGTGGAGTGTCATCAGTGTTTCTCAGCTCTGCCAGGGGTAAGAGACAAGCGCCAAAGGAGTTAAGGGAGTATAGTGCCCAAGGGTAAAGCTTCTGCATGTAAATGTGGAAGGATTAACTGAACTGGGTGTAGAGGATGGGGCATAAAGTAGCATGAAGCTCCTGTGTTCTGTTATCTTGAAATACAGCCCTGTTTCTGATTTTACTTCTTTTCCTTTGTAGCTCTATGCCGAGAAGGTGGCCACGAGAGGTCTGTGTGCAATCGCTCAGGCAGAGTCCCTGCGGTACAAGCTTCTGGGAGGTTTAGCAGTGCGTCGGTGAGTAGAGCAAGTTGTGAGTAGAGCACAGTGGGGAAGTGTGGGATTCAAATACCATTTCAAACAAACTCCTTGCCAGCTTGTCTGTAGTTTGAAAATTTAACGTGGTGATGCTGCACTTGGAGAGAGCAGTTGGTATTTTTGATAATTGTGTGGTGTAGAAACTTTTTGTTCAGTACATGGTTACTTTTGGTAATGATTGCTAGATAATGTGCTTCAGACATAAAAGTTGAAGTCTTAGAGTAGATCAGGTTACAAGTTGTCTGGCTGGTGTGCATAAAGCTTGCATTTATTTCTTTGTAAATAAATGGGTGGAGGAGTGAAACACGATTTCAAGCCTTCTGGCTGAATTGTAGTTCAGGTGACAGTGGCCTTGCTTCTCAGATCCCTTCGGTGATGATAAGATGACGAGTCAGAAGTGGGTGGCTCTTGCTGCGGTACCTCTGCAGTGTCATTTTCTGTGTGATGCTGCGTGTGGTTCTTCAGCAGGAGGATCCTGTCATCATTGAATGATTTAGAGGCATTTGTCTGAGAAGGGACGGGGAGCTGCACTTCTGACGTGTGTGTATTGTCCACTTCCAGCTGTGAAGCTGCTTTTGTGTCAGAAAGCACGTGTGCTTGTCACTGTTCCCACAACCTTACAAGGACCATAAGTCACAAAAGTTTTCATAGATTGGGTATGACAGTGCTAAAACAGCATGAAGATTTTCGCTGCTTTGTGTAGCATTGACAGAGCTTTAGTTGCACGGGTGTGTGTTCAGAAAGCTTTTTACAAACGAAAAGTTGAACTGGTGATTGTCTGTGCTTGAAATTGGTGTAAAACACCTCCACGGAGCCACGTGAATTTGGCAGAGCGGGAGTAACGCTGTGGCTGTTGCTGCTCTCTCCCTGCAGAGCCTGCTATGGTGTCCTCCGCTTCATCATGGAGAGTGGTGCCAAGGGTTGCGAGGTGGTTGTGTCCGGCAAACTCCGAGGTCAGCGTGCCAAGTCCATGAAATTTGTGGATGGCTTGATGATCCACAGCGGAGACCCGGTGAATTACTACGTCGACACAGCTGTGCGTCACGTCCTTCTCCGGCAGGGTGAGTGGCTGGGGTGCAGATCCCTTTGCAGCTCTCTCTGTCAGTGCTTCAGAGCCAGAAGATCTCAACTCCTGGTGTCCTGTGCCTGTTGGAGGCTTTTCTCTGTCACCTATGGGGTAAACTCACATGGCTTTGATGCACAATGGATCTTGCAGAGTGGTTCGGTTGTGCTACACTAGTTGTTCTGACTCTGAAAATCCATTGTTTTCTTGGGCTTTTGCATCTAAGCTCTCCATATGGAGTTTGCATATTAAATCTGAAGTAGAACTTTATTTGCATTTATGTATGTGAATGGGAAATGGAGAAGGGGCCTTCAGCAAACAACAGGATTTTGTGTAGTCGTCCCAGATCATCCACTTTTCTAGTGGTGGGGATTGAATATTTCCAGTTCAGAATGTGGCTTTAGATTTTCCAGACATTCTCACTTGTGTGCTGTGCCCTCTGAGGTTGGTAGCAGAACAACTTACAAGTGAAATGCGTATGGACTGAGTTGAAGAGCTCTTGGCAGTTTGGATTGTGGCTGTATTGGCAGACAGACCACAGGTGCTACAAGACCCACGAAAAAGCCGGTGTCAGTTTTCTCCTGTAGCTGTGCCTTGGCAAGTCTTCCCAGCTAAACCAGCCAAGCCTGCTTAAACTGATCCTTCCCCCTGGTAAAACACAGATGACTTCTGCATCTTAATTGGCTTTGGGTTACTTAATTGCAGAATGCCTGATGTAGGGATACTAGCATAGACAAAGCTACTGTCCACCTTCCCTTCGGTGATGATACGATGACGAGTCAGAAGGGATGTCCTTGTGCCATTGCAGCCTGCTCAGTGCCATGTTCTGTGGTGCTGTGCTAAGGCTGCCTTGGGCAGGATGTCCTACTCATTGGATGATTTAGAGGCATTTGTCTGAGAAGGGATGCAAAAAAAGCCCAGTGCAATTTCCCAGGAAAGTGAGCTGAGTTATCCCAGGAAGGATGGGGTTTAAAACCAGGGTTAGCATGACTTAAGGATACAGCACATTTGAATCCTAGTCCCAGGCTGCAGTTAGCAAAGGCAATGAATTGGATAAAGGTAACCGCACTGATGTGAATTCACAGTAATTAGATTTTTAAGCTATAGCACATTTGTGTTAATCAGCTTGCAATTTCAGTGTTGTCAGGAGATGTTTTTGGTGCAAATAGTGTACTTTTTAACCTTGGGACTCGTCCCTACTGAATGTGTCCTTGTTATTTTGTGTTGAATGAGCGTGTCTGTGTTGTCCTGTCACTCTTCGCAGGTGTACTGGGGATCAAAGTAAAGATTATGTTACCCTGGGACCCAAGTGGAAAGATTGGCCCCAAAAAGCCTCTGCCAGACCATGTCAGCATTGTGGAACCCAAAGAAGAGATCTTGCCCACCACCCCCATTTCAGAGCAGAAAGGTGGCAAACCAGAACAGCCAGCCATGCCTCAGCCGGTTCCCACTGCCTGAGGGGTAAGTGCCTGCAAATGGCAGGAGGTAGTTTTGGGGAAGATCCCCAAAAGGGGAAGAGGTGTCACGTCACCAAAAAAGCTGTTGGGTAGCTGGGGTGCTGGGAAGAAAAGCTGCTGTGTTGTACCAGGTACAAGGAGCAGCTGGGCTGGGTTTAGAGTGTTCCCCTGATGAAGCAGGCATGGTTTAAGGCACGCTGCAAACCAGCTAAGCACACCCTTCCGTGAAGATGAGATGACGAGTCTGAAAGGAAATATCCTTGTCCAACTGCCTTGTTCTGTGTTGTGTTCTACAACATGGATTTGGGGACTTTGGGTCACGGTTTGAGTGACATAGAGGCATTTGTCTGAGAAGGGTTCAGTGCTTTGGGTGTTTTCAGGTTGTACCGTCTCCTACCAGCATGCACTTGACAGCACAGGGTATATATTCCTCATGTACCCCCCTTCCTCATGGGATCCAGTTTGGGATGGACTTAGAAGCCAGTAACCTTGAGCACAATGTGTAGGCAAGTAAAGAATCAAGGTTTCAAATCGTGTCTCCCTGAATCAGTAGCTAAGACAGAAATTGATAGCTTGAAATTGTCTGAGAATTGCGCTGGGTTGTTCCCAGTGAAAATGTGCAACTCGCTGCTTTTAAAAGTTGTGCTCGCTTGTCTCGGAGAGCAGCGGGAGGCTCGGGGCTGAAGGCCTCTTCCAGAAGAAAGTCTTCCTCAGCTGCTAGTGAGAGCCAGGCTGCGGTGTTTTTGCACCGAAGCTGGCCTTGTGCAAACAGGGAGAGTTCAGGGAGTTTGCAGGGCCGCAGTGAAACAGGGGAATCTGACTCACAAGATCTGCTCCTGTGGGGAAAAGGAGGATCATTGGCTAAAATGCAAGAAGTGAGAGATGCTCTTTAATTTGAGAACGTGGAGCCTGTTTGTTCTGTGTTTTGGGTAGAATGGTTACGGAAAATGGTTTGCCACCATCTCACTCAGTATTTTGTTTTTTGTTGTAGGGTTTGTAACATCTGCAACCAGAAGCTTGACTGTCCTGAAAACATCTCTTAATAAAATCACAAAAAGACAGTGTTTGTGGAGGTGCTTTTTTTTACAAGATGTATTCCAGGAAAGCCTTGCTCCCACCGTTGGTTTGGAAGGAATTCTACTGCGTTTCTTCCAGCTTGCGTTACCCTTTTGAAGTGAACTTACCAGATCTAAACAAAGTGGGGACAAAATGCTGAATTCTAGTAGAGCTGGAGCAGCAATCTGGTGTTTAGAGGGTCATAAATAACACCCCATGAACTGGAGTAGTACTGGTTCAGTTACTTACCAGTCCCTTCCTCTGAGGTTTCCAGAAGGGGGAGCTTGTAGTAGTTTATACTTTTCCGGCTTCAACTGAAGTGTTCCTAAGTGCTTTTTTTCACCTCTGTACATCCATTTCCCTTTTCACTGAAAAGACACTCACTGTGTGGCTTCCAGGGCTACAGACCGTGTAGGGACATTATAGATCCTGTTAGGGTCAGGTCACCTTAGTGATGTGGGTGTGAAACTTCTGAGTAGGTATTTACACATTAGTTAGGGGGGAAAAAAAAGTGTACGCTCTGAATGTCAAACCTTCTGTCCTAAGTTTTGAGATGGAAATATTTAAGGAATTGGTGAAAAAAACTTGTCTTCCTTTGAGGCTTGAGACCATTAATTTGTCACTGTATTAATAACTGGCTTTAATGAGCTGTAGGATAATGTAGGTAGATCCTGAAAGTTGATACCGGTTGACAGGGCTATTTATGCTACTGAAATGCTTTGTCTGTGGGCAGGGATGTGTTTTCACTTCTGTTGCTGTATGAATTACTTTTGCTGCCGTTCTTGCCTGCTGTGGTCAAGCTAAAGCCCTGTACCTGAAGCAGTGAGATTGAGCATTTGGTTAAGTTTCAGGCAGAGATTCTAGTTCTGTCAGCTCCCTTCCCGGTGTGGTTTTCAATGTCTGGTGCAGTAGTGGGAAGAGGCTGTTAGGCACATCATGTTGTGCACAGAAACAAGGCTTTGTTTTGTTCAGATTTTGAGAAATTCAGAACCTGTTTGTTGCATTAACAAAAATTGTACATAGCTGTAAAATTTGCTGCTTAGGAATAACTTTTACATCCCGATTTCCGTTCTCAGGAGGCTTCTCTGCGGGAGCTTGGGCAGGCAACTTAATGAACTGGAATTTCAAACTGGTGGTGTCGGGAACTGGTCTGTCTGGCAGCATGTGTGGATGTGTGAGCCTCAGCCTTCCTGTTCCCAGCTTCTCTGGCAGGGCTGGGAACCTGGTTAAGTCTGTCAGAAACAGATGTGTCCTCTCAGGGTGTCAGAGGAGGAGTCTGATTGCAGGTTTCCGTGCACATCGGGCAGTTACTACGTGTTAAGAGTAAGTAATATCAACTACTTCTTTTTTTTTTTTTTTCAAAATAAAGATTTGAACTTGGAAAAAAATTCAACAATAAGTGACAGACCAGCTTTGTCGCTTCATAGGAGAAGGAAAAGTGTGAAAGTTGGAAGGCCTGAAGCGATAGAAGAGTGACACACAGTGTAAGGGCTTGCATGTTGTGTCTAAATTCTTAAATGCTGCAATGTGCTTGATGGTGATCAGCTAGACGTTTCTCCTGCAGTCCTCCGGTGAGGGCTGGCTTTCCTGGAGATCACCCAGTTTAGTTCTGGCTTAAAGCCCTCCAGCCTGGTCCATCAGCCTGTTAATCTCACAGTGCTGATCAGAGATGTTTAGTTCAAGTGATGTGCAAGTAGTGTAAGAGTGGTACTGCTGTACCTCTCCTCTTGCTAGATCCATCCTGTGAGAAGTTGAGGACAACATCAAGGATTGCCACCCTGGTGAGACCCCACCCCCCCACAGCGCTCAGCACCGAAAGGACACAGACCTGCTCGAGCAGAGCTAGAGGAGGCCACGAAGATGCTCGGGGGGCTGGAGCACCCCCCTGTGAGGACAGGCTGAGAGAGTTGGGGGGTTCAGCTGGAGAAGAGAAGGCTCTGGGGAGACCTTAGAGCGGCCTCCCAGGACTGAAAGGGGCTACAGGAAAGGGGGGAGGGACTCGTCATCAGGGGGGTCGGGATAGGACGAGGGGGAATGGGTTTAGACTGAAAGAGGGGAGATTTAGATGAGATGTAAGGAAGAAATTCTTCCCTGTGAGGGTGGTGAGGCCCTGGCACAGGTTGCCCAGAGAAGCTGTGGCTGCCCCCTCCCTGGAAGGGTTCAAGGCCAGGTTGGACGGGGCTTTGGGCAACCTGGGCTAGTGGAAGGTGGCCCTGCCTGGGGCAAGGGGGGTGGAACTGGATGATCTTTAAGTTCCTTTCCAACCCAAACCAGTCTGTGATTATCCCACGACGGTCAAGGTTGGCGCGTGTGAACCCGTTGCCTTTCTAGCGTGCGTTGGTTGGCGTGTACGACCACCGTGAGCTGTTTGAAGAAGCTGCTAAAGGAGGGGTAGGGAGCTCGATCAGTTCACTGCGTCTCAAGGGTGCTGCCTTCCCTAGGATGAAAAACACGAGTATTTAAAGCTGTTTGCAGGACAAGCTGGGGGTGTAGGATGAGTTCAGGAGCTCTGGAAAGCTTTTAAGTTTCTTGCAATATTGCTGTTTCAGGTTGATGGTTCCTCCGCTGTTGTGGTTGGTGCTGGAAATAGCTTCTGTGCGTTGAAGAACTGCTCCAGCAAGCACCCGCTGCTTCCTCAGTCCATGAGGAGCTCCACACCGATGTGTGTGCCTGCCCATCCCAGACCTGTGCGATTTTAGCACTGGGAAAAGGGGAGATGTCTGTGGCATTAGTTTTGCTTGTGACTTGAGTGGCAGAAGGCTGCCTGCTTGAATGGACAGCAGGTCAATCCCCTTCCAGCACTGGAAGGACACAGGCCAGCAGGGTCTGATGCTGCTGGAGTTTCCATGACGTAGCAATGCCCACAGAGATGGTGCAACTCTCACAGTTCTTTTTCCTCCTCTATTTCCCTCGATTGGATGCTAGCTAGAGAAGCTTTGGATTGTAGGGTCAGGAAGGTTGGTCCCTGTGGCTAACAGCTCGGTTTTATTCCTACGCTGCCATATTTTCTTTTTAACTGAGCCATTTGTTGCTCTGTTAAATGGCAGGGCAGTAGGTCCTCTTACTTGCTGGATACTTCCAGTTTCAGGAGCAAAATGTTAAAGTGAAAAGCCAACATGCTAATAGCGTTCCTTCATGACACAGATGTCATGAAAATTTGTGTATTGTTGTATATTAAGTGTAATTTTGGTCCATAAATACCAGATTAAGAAAGGTGTATCAGATTTAAGGATAGCAATGAATGTCTTTAAGCTCTTTTAAAAGTATTTTGTCTCCACCCAAACCCTGCAAGTGACCGTGGCTGCCAGAAAAGTTCATTGAAAAAAGTTTTATTGCAAAATTATACAACTGTCATTGTGTGGTACAAGAACAGACTATAAAAGCCATCAGACGCCTGCATCCAGATGATGCAAATTATTCACAAGATCCCACAGTGTGTTCTTGCCTTGCCCACCCCTTTTACCCACCCCCCCATCCTCCATCGCGTGCTACAGCGTGTGGGTTTCAGTGCGCTGATCGCCAGGTAGCACCTAGTGTACCCCCTGGGCTTCAGGCTTTTTGGGTACATCCTTGTGGATTGCCTCCTACCTCCCAACACAGTGGGGAAAGCACCTGGGAATATGATCTGGGAAGAGGCTGAAGGGCAAGAATCTCCCATTCCGGCTGGCTTGGATAGGAATTAGGGCAGATGAGCTTTTCTGCAGTGGTGTAGCCTTGCAAACCTGGAGAAGGTGTGGTCGGGTCAAACATGGGGGCACAAACTGCTGTAGTTTTGCCTGTAGGAAACACCCAATAAGTGACTCCGTAGTAACTTAATAAATAAGTGGAAATAGTCCTGTGTGTGGTCTGAGAAAATGCAGCATTGGGCTTCTGCGTAGCAACCCGACAGCAAAGCGCATTGGCAGGGAAATAAAACCCCAAAAGAACGCAGCCACTGCCCTTGCTGGTTTCAAATCACTTAAGATTGTGACGCAGAGATTTCTGCTGTTTCAGTTATCACTACTTGCTTTGTGATGTCTCAGTGCGTAGCAAGGCTTACCTGACACATGCTTCAATGCTCATGGGATCCTATTGGTTACTTCTTTAAATAGTATTAACCTGATGGTATCCCTTCAAGAGAAGATAGGAATAGCCTCCAAGTGTAGGCTGGAGCAGGCTGTGAAACTTGCTAATTATCAGACATAAATACGAGTATAACTATAAATACATTTGGTTTTCAGCGTGCCCTTATCCAGGTCAGCCAACGGGGAGCTAAAGTATCACGGAGGAGAGGAGCTTCAGAAGAGGGTCATTAGGAAGTCAGGTAATGGCAGCTTTAAAGCTTTGTATTTAAAGAAAGTAGAAGTGAATTTGATCCCTGTTTGAAACCAGGAAGGGTCCCTTGGCCGGCTCCGGGAGCCGACAGGTACCAGCCCTGGTCCTAACTGGGAGAACCTTCAGAGCTGGGAACTCTTTCCCAGCCCTGTGTGCTGATGCAGAAGCACTGAGAGAAGTGGAATTCCTCTGTTTGCCTGGTGCGGGGTGTTTTAATTCCAGATGTTGGCCTGAGAGCCCCCTCCGTGCTCCCCAGAGGGGTGGAGCACAGCCATTTGTCTCACAAGAGTGTTAAGGGACCTCAGGTTTATCTTCCTAGAAGCCCATCTGCTCTTTGGCCTCTCTGCTGACACCCCGAAGCCACTTACTTCTCTCTGAAGTGTTGAGCAAAGCTGTGCTTGGCTTTGCAGTGAGTGTTGTAGCTAAGGAGCTGATGACCTGCTGCGGTTGAAGCATCTAACTAACAGTCACCCAGAGCAGGGTTAGGTGGGACAGGAGGGCACAACTCCATACAATCTTTGTTCTTACATGCTGTCGCAGTCCTACTCTGCTCCCAGGGCTACAGAGGGGGCTGGACTGCAGAATTGGCCCTTCGTGCTCTGTTAGATACCACTGGAGAGAGAAGAGAGAAGCAAGGAACAACTGCAAAGCAACCAGAGCAGCTCTGGTGTGGTGCCGCGGAGCATCAGAGGGGGAGAAAAGTGGCAGAGCTAAATGTGCAGAAGCATTTGAGATGGAAGGGTGGAGAGCTTGTGCTTTTCTTTGCAGGGCTGACGGTAGCAGCAAGGCACTTACTTAGCAGGAGGCTTAACTAGTGCAGGGAGGAGTGAGGCATCAGCCTGAACATCTCAGCTGAGGATGCTGGTAGCTGAGGCAGTGCATGCCAGTTCCCTTCCACTCCCGGTGACCCTCTTTTGTGCCAGGCTCCCCTGTTCCTCTCTGGAGGTGGGTTTGTGCAATAAGTATTTTGGGGTGAGGTAAAGTGTATGCTGGTTTCTCATCACAATGCACCCTGGTCTGAATAGCACCCATAGTTCGAGAAGGATACAAAATAGTGTTTCCCCTTTTTTGAAATCCCCCACTAAAAAACACACAAACCAAAGCTCTGGAGAAAAAAAAAAAAAAAAAAACAACCTAACTACAACTCATCACGCATCTTGTCGCCTTTGGGCCTCACGAGCCTGCCGATGAAGAGAATGGAGTTGGTTTTACTGTCCTTGATCATGAAGATGAAGGGGTGGTCAGCATAGAAGAGCTTGGGGTTCCTCATCTCCTCTCGGCCGTAGATGTCAGCATCGTAGGGGTTCCCTTCCGTGTCCCATTCAAGAGCAGCAGCGTGGAAGACGTTGGACAGGTAAAGGTCTTTCTTGCCAGAGATCTTTGACAAATCAGCCTTGGTTTTGTCAATGGCTTCTGTCAGGCCCAGATCAGCCAAGTGTTTCTAGGAGGAGAAAAGAGGTCAGCAACCCTCCCAGAGATGACACAGTGGGATCCTTTCCAGACTAGCCGCTGGAAAAAGGATGACAGGCACATGTAACCCATCAACCCACTATCTTCTCTCCCACCTCAAAGAACTGTAAGGCCCAACTGTTTTCTTTAAGGACCTCCTTTACCTGAAGGTCGTGGCTGACTTCCAGGATGACTTTAGGCAGCGAGATGGCCACGGATCTCTTCTTCATCTTGCCAGCCCAGGCCTTCAGCTGCTCCCTGTTCAGCAGTTTCTCAACCCTCTCCAGAGGCTCCACGTGGTTTGGCATGATAAAGATCATGCTGGAGAGCTTGTGAGCAAGTGGCATCTCTACCACCTGGAGCTTCTCTGTCTCATCATCATAGTAATTGTAGAGACCTGGAAATCAGAAGCAGGAAATGGTGAGATGCAGAACAGAGGCAAAGCTATCCACAACCTTGTTATGAATTCACCCTGGACTTTCCCTGACCAGCTGAACAGTTTTGGGAACTGGCCCAGAATTATTGGAGTTGGCAACAACTCAAATCTGTGGCTCTCCCATGCATGATGAGCTTGGATTTATTCCTGACAGCTAAGCACCCAACAGTAAACATGGATTCCCTCTGCTCACGGAGAGACTGAATCAGCAGAACAAGCGCGCCCTGCTTTGTCCTCTCGCACTGACTGTGAGGCAAAACAATCTTGGAAGCAGTTGGTGGAAAACTGGGTGACAGAGCAGCAGTGAACATAACTCCAGTCGGTCTTGACATGGGGCAGGAGGTTTGCAACTTACCTGTGCGATGCATCATGGGAACACCCACAGTGTAGGAACGGGTCACCATGAAGCCACGGTTGTCCACCATCTTATGATGGAACTTCTCATCCCAGTGAGCTGCAGGAGGGAGAAATTCAGCTTGTAAGAAAAGGGAATGGGTTGGTAATTTCATGCACAGTTCTGAAAAAACATGCCTCCAGCAGACCTAGGACTTGTTCACCTTCCCATTTGGGCTGCCGTGTATCGGCTCAGGCTAGGTTTTGGGTCACTCGTATCAAGAATTGAAGGTGGAACTTACGCTTGAAGAACATGGCATTGACAATGAGGGCCCCATCGGTTTTCTCAACATCTTTCGTGACCTCTGGAAGTTTCCCATCCGTGGTCTGGGCTGCCCACTCATTAATGGATTTCAGGGCGCTCCTCTTGTCTCGGAAGTTGATCTTGGAGTGCTCGTAGTTGTAGTGTTTCTTGCTGTTCTTCACAAAGTCATCGGCGAAATTGATGGAGGCAGGGCCATACAAGCGGTTGCCGATCTTCCAGGTGACGTTGCGGGCTGTGCTGTTGCTGACCTCGTTCAGGAGCTCGGACAACCCGCTGTGCACGTAGTCGTCGTTCAGTTTGTCTGCGCTGAGCACTGCCTTGGCTTGGGAGGCAGTTGTGGCCTTGCCCCCGAGGGACACAAGGCCAAGGGAGGATGCCACAACCACGGGGGACAGCAAGATGTTCTCCATGTTCTTGTCTTTCGCCATGGCATGGTAGAGGTTGAAGGCCAACGTCGTGCTGCGGTCAGCCAGCGTCGTTGCCTTGTCACTCAGCTTCCTGTCCTCCGAGGGCACGGCTGCAGCGAGGCCGCAGAGAGCAAGCACCAGAGTAATCCACATGGCTTCAGCAGCACCCAGCACCTCTGAGGACCTGCTGGGCAAGAAGAGCTCACCATCAGCATGATTCAAGCCCTTCTGGAGCATTCCGAGACCCCAGGGGCTCTTCCAGTGAAACCCACTCCTAGGCTCCAGTGATAGCCAGACCATCTGCATCAACGCTTCACTTGGGGTGCAACGATCCAAGCCCACACTGGGCTTTGCCCTGAGCAAGACTTAACCTTCGAGAGTCCAGGCTGCACTCTGGCATGCAGAGCCTGTGCACTGGATGAAAGCTTCCTTTTTAAGCAATTTTACTATATGTTCATGTACAGTAAATGATTTAAGGAGGGGCCAGGGAATGGAAGCAACAGATATTTCTGTCCCCAGAGTAGCAGGTCAAACCCCTGCCCTGGTCAGGAAAAGCTAGAAGTGGGATGTTTGTGCTGCCCATCCATCCAGGAGCTATCGTGGTCAGTGTACAGCAGGGATCGTCCTCTGGGGACCCCAGCTCGGTACCCCAAGGCTCAGCTTTCTAGACACTAGGTGGAGCACATGAGCTTCCACCAAGCTAAGTCTGGGGGGGCCCCTTGAGAAGATCCAACACTGGTCAGCTCTATCTGACTTAGTTTTGCCAGTACAGCCCTGCCAAGGAGGTGCCAGGGCAGAGGAAGGTGGCGGACCCCTCCTTCCCCCCAGCAGAGCCCCTTCCCAATACGTTCATGCATTAGGTAGGTGCATCTCACCACAACGTAGGTGCACCCATCCCTGGCGAGGGCTCTGAGCTTCAATAAATCTGCAGACTGACCAGTCCTAAATGCTGTGTCTGAAAGCTCTTTGGAGCTCATCCTACCTGTCTCTGAGGCTGTAACCTGTCCCCAGACCTTCCCTCCCTCCCGGCTTCATGCTGCTCCCAGCAAACCCTCCTGATGGCAGATCCTCAGGGCTTAAATTCCACCTTCATGCCCAAAGTTTTTCCTCGACAGGCTGCATCATGCCCAAGGCTACAGTGAAGTTTCATTCCTTGGTCCTCTCCTCCCACCCTGCTCCTGGCCAGCCTCAGAGGCTGCTCCTTGCATACGGAGACAAGAAAGGGCTGCGACGGGGCAGCTTCAGGGTTAAAGCAAACAGAGCAGGAAGCGAAGGGCCCGCTGGGATTACATATGGAAGGAAACACGCACGAGTGCGCAGTTGCACCAGGGACCCTTTGCCAGAGTGGGAATTACGTAGCCTCAGAGAGGGGGGCAATCTGTATCCTAAAATCCTTTTGGGAACAAACCTCCCTTTTGGAGGGAAGAGCCATCCCGGCTACCTAAGAGCAAAGATTCGTGCAACAGGCTCAAAACTGCCCTTGACGCACTTTGAAGGTGCAGACGGCATCGGGTGCGGCAAGCATTTAAAATCTGAGGGTTTTTTCTTTTGTTTTTTTCCTTCCCTTTTATTTCTAATGATACCTTGAAACTGTTTCATAGTGAGGTCAACGTTTGCCTTTTTCATTCTGAAAGAAAAGAGATACATGGAGTAGTTCTCTTGTGAGCAACGGGCGGCCCACGCCACTTACATCCTCAGCTTAAAAAAGGTTCATTACTTCAGAGACTGGTGAGAAATCTGGCCGGGCACGCTGGGTCTGGGATGAGTGACGCAGCCCGCGGCGGCGAGACAAGAGAAATTTTGCCCATCCTTGGATTACGACTGAGATTATTGGTGAATTCATAACCCAGGGTGCAAAATAGAGGGAATTTGGGGGAATGCGCAGCCCGTTAACATCCTCTCTTGCGTTTGTACGGCTCAGCCCTGCAAGGGGACGCCCCACGCCAACGTGGCATTTTGCAGACCTCCTCGGGGCTGTCGGGGACCCGCTCCCCCTGTGGGATTTGGAGGTGCCATCACCCCCGACGGCCCACACACCCCTTCGAGGACTGTGTTTCTCCCCCGACCCAGGACAAAGCCACGGGACAGAGGCACGCAAGCAAAAGGCCACTTCCACGGCAGCAGAGGGATGCGAGGCTTTGTTAGGGCAGGCAGAAGGATTAGGGTTAGTCAGTCTGGACGCAGCGAGGCTGTAACCAGAGCTCTCCCTCCCGTGCTGGGCTGGTGCCCAGGGTCCCGGAGGCTCCCAGGCTGGGCAGGAGCAGGGGCTGGAGGTTTTCTCCCAGCCAGAGCTGCTCCAGGACTATTTAGAGCAAGCTGGTGCTTCCCTTAACCTCTTCTTCTCTTTCTTCACCCCCTGAAAGTGCAAAACCAGGGTGCAGCTTCACCGCAACCATCTCTTGCAAACTGGAGTGGAGGGGGGAGGTGGGGGTGGGGGTGGATCTTTTAATATCTTTTCTCAAAAAACAGCTGGCTTCTGGGGCAGCCTGTACCCTACCCACATCCCCCGCTTCAGCTCACCCCAATGCATCCTCCCCCCCATGCAACCCCCTTTCCCCATGCACCCCTTTTCCCCCATGCAATACCCCCCCCCCCCCAAGCCCCCCCCCGATTTCCCTGCCCTATGGGGCCAGCCAGGAGCATGCAGGACTCCAAAATAACCCCCGGCCTGCTGCAATCTCAGCTTGGCCACATCCCTGCCTGGCAACAGTCCTGCAAGCCCGGGTACCCCCGGCCCCCCCGCCCCCCCCCACCCCCCTTACCTGCGGCGGTGCGGGGCTGGGGCGCTGCTTTGCTCGGCTCCCCTATGCACCTCGCGGTCCCGCGGAGGGGGTATATAAGGGGCCAGGGAGAAACTTCTGGAAAGTTGGGAAAAAACCTCTCAAAAACGCTTGGGGAGGGAGAGGAAGGGGAGGATCCGATAAAGCTCTCCCGGCCTCCCGCCAATGGCAGGGAGCGCCCGGCCCCGCGGCTGCTGCAAGGGGGGGTCCGGCGGGGCTGGGGGGGAAGCGTGGTCCCTCCTTCTGCCGGCAGCAGGGGGATGGGAGGCTCTCCTAAGCCAAAACGGTGCTTTTGTATTTTTTTATGGGGCTCTGACCTATCTTCCCCCCCCCCGCCCCGTGAGGCGGATGATTGGTTTATTTTCCCCGGGGTGTCATCGGGCCGTGAAGTCAGGGGTGTTGCAAAGGGCTTCAGCCACGGCCGGAGCAGTCACAGGCAGCGAATGTTTGACATCAGCGTCTGATTCAAGCCACATCTTGCCATCTGAAATGCCCCCCCCCCGTTCGCTGAGACCAAAGAGGACCTTAATTCGCTTTCATGGATCTGATGGCCGAGTTACAGGAGGCTGGAGGTTTCCTCATGTTACCACAGAATCACAGACTGGTTTGGGTTGGAAGGGACCTGAAAGATCATCCAGTCCCACCCCCCTGCCATGGGCAGGGCCACCTTCCACTAGCCCAGGTTGCCCAAAGCCCCGTCCAACCTGGCCTTGAACCCTTCCAGGGAGGAGGCAGCCACAGCTTCTCTGGGCAACCTGTGCCAGGGCCTCCCCACCCTCACAGGGAAGGATTTCTTCCATAGATCTCATCTAAATCTCCCCTCTGTCAGTTTAAAACCATTCCCCCTCATCCTATCCCTCCCCCCCCCTGATGACGAGTCCCTCCCCCCTTTCCTGTAGCCCCTTTCAGTCCTGGGAGGCCGCTCTAAGGTCTCCCCGGAGCCTTCTCTTCTCCAGCTGAACCCCCCAACTCTCTCAGCCTGTCCTCATAAGGGAGGACAGGCTGAGAGATTGCTCTATCCCACCGAGACTGGTTTCCCATCCATCTCCCCACCTGTACTAACACCCGCTCTTCCTTCCTTGCTGCTGGAGTGGTGAACTTCTTACCCATCACACCTTCCATACTTCCAAATCTCCCCCTGCACCGTAGGCGTGGGATGAGCAGGTCGGTTGGGGTCTGTTCTTGATTGTAGCATAACACAGTGGCAAAATCCTCCTGTCTGGCAAACTCAGGCCGTTTAGAAAGGCATTACAGCAGCAAATATTCGCAGCCCCAAAGTAACGTTGAAGGAGTTAAATGCTCATGCTGCCTAGTGCCAGACTGCCTGGCCGAGAGCGCTTGCAGCAAAGTATGTGCCATAGAGAAGTTTCTGCGCTGAGTCAGGAGTGTGGAACACCGCTCTGTTTCAACCCCATCACATTTTAAGCTGGCATGGGGTTTTTTTAATGGCAATCTGGGATATAGTGATATATCAGCACTAGCGTGGCCAGCAGGGACAGGGAAGGGATCTTACCCCTGTGCTCGGCACTGGTGAGGCCGCCCCTCGATTCCTGGGTTCAGTTTTGGGCCCCTCACTCCAAAAAGGCCATTGAATGACTCGAGCGTGTCCAGAGAAGGGCAACGGAGCTGGTGCAGGGTCTGGAGCACAGGTGTGATGGGGAGCGGCTGAGGGAACTGGGGGGGTTTAGTGTGGAGAAGAGGAGGCTGAGGGGAGACCTCATGGCCCTCTGCAACTCCCTGAGAGGAGGGTGCAGAGAGGGGGGATGAGTCTCTTGAGCCAAGGACCCAGCGGCAGGCCAAGAGGGAATGGCCTCAAGCTGCGCCAGGGCAGGGTCAGACTGGCTCTTAGGAAGGATTTCTTTGCAGAAGGGGTTGTTGGGCGTTGGAATGGGCTGCCCAGGGCAGGGGGGGAGTCCCCATCCCTGGAGGGGTTGAAGAGTCGGGCTGACCCAGCGCTGAGGGATCTGGTGGAGTTGGGAACGGTCAGTGTGAGGTTCATGGTTGGACTGGAGGAGCTTCAAGGGCTTTTCCAACCCAGATGATTCTGTGTGATTCTGTGTTAGGTGCCACCCCATAATTAAGGGCCGTCCTCATTGACTGTTAGCACATTAGCAGAAGGATGCTGCATCACCGTGTTGTTATTGATGTCTATCTCTTCCTGTGCTTCTAATCACCATGTAATTTCATTTTTTCCCCTCTGGTTTTGGCTCTGCAAGTTTCTCTGCTTGCCTTGGGAGACAGTCTCAGCAGGTTGCTGCCTCTTGTTGCTATAGTAGAAAACAGCATCCGATTTTGTCTTCTGGCTTTGAATATTCTGCCCTCAGACCTCGGTTGTGGTCTTGCAAGCACCTTGCATTGGGATCATCGCAGCTTTCCACTGTCCATTCCCCTGCACAACATCAATCCACCGATTCTAGAAGATGGCATCGAAAAGTGACGTTTTTCTTCTGTCTAAACCATTCAGATGATGCCATGGGAGTAGATACTCCACACCTCAAATGAGGGGAGGTGTTTGAGCCCTCTCTGCACAAAATTTTCCACCAGCTGCAATAAGCCAGCTCCCCAGAACTCTAATAGCAAAACAAAACGTGTGTTTCTACGATGATTTCGCTCACAGTGTGGTTTGCGGCAACAAGACCTTGATATCAGCGGTAGCAGATAACGGGAGGTTTGTTCTGGTCACTGGGTGTTTGCTTCTGGCTGTGAGAAAGATTGTCCCGTTCAGTCATTCCCAATAGCCTTTATTATGGCTGAATTGATCCACGTGGTGTTATTTGCACAAAAGCTGTTACAGGGGAAAAGTGCCAAGGGGTCTCACTCACTAGATGACCTTTTGGGTGCCAAGCATGAAGTCATTTCAGATTCCTGAAGGCTTTGTGTGATTTATTTAATTTTTTTTTTTTTTTTTCCAGTGGTGTATGTGAAGAAAGAAAGACCTGAACAAAACAAGTTGCCAGCTGACATCTTCCCTGGATATTTTGCATCCTGGCAGGTACTTTACACTTCACTCTTTAATGATAACGTGCCTAAATGGTCCTAATGGCTTCACAAGGTGATGTTCAGAGATCAGCTTCCTTCTGGGAGGGTTTCAGTGGGAGAGAGAGGTTTGAAATACCTTGAGCATCATATTTTTGTGTACCCTAGCGTGTATTTGGAGCAATTTTCTTGGCGTTGTGTCTGCATAAATGATCAGAATGTGGCCCCAGTGTTTTTCTAGCACAATCTTTGCTTTATTAATACGTTGCCATAGTAAAAAATGAATTTGCTCTTAGCAAACAATCAATACACAGGTGAGATGTTACTGGTCTGTACCAGCAGCATGTACCAGCTGAGAAATGAGAAAAGCTCCTTTAAACTTCCAGTGTCAGCTGGTTTTCTCTGCCAAGCTCTGAATTGCTCCACCTTCAAACCCTTCTGTGTAATCACTTCCCATGTAAGGTTTTTTTTTTCTTCCTAGTGAAATTTAAACTCTAAAATTTTTAATCTTGATCTCTTTCAATGCCTCCTAGCACCAAACTCCTTTGACAGAAGTGCAGGGCTCTGTGCTTCAGTCCTTTTAAATGGCTTTGCCTCAATAATGGGAAGTTGGAGATGAATAAAAGTAGTTCTTTGTGTTTGAGGACAGGCAGCCCAGCATAAAGACATCTCAAATTTTTGCCTGATTTTTGAGGGTGTATTCCAACCTATTCTTTCTATCGCTAACTTCCCCATGCTATTAATTGATCCATCCCCCCAGACAACACAATCCTGAGTGCATTGCTCTAAGCCAGCCATAACAAATCTGCAGGGCTTTAGGGTGTGAATGTGCAGAATATGAATAAATCCTACCAAAATGCCAGCAAACAGCTTAATTTTGACCATGAACATTTTTTCCAGGGCAAAAGTGCTAGGAATCGGGCTGATCTGCATCGCAGGGGGAGATTTCTGTTGCCATAGAGTGATTTCCAAGTGCAGTTGGATTTAGGAGGCGTTCTGGCCAGCGCTCCCTGCCCCCACAGTGCCACGTAGGAGATCCTACAGCAGTGGGATGGGAGGAGAGGACTGGGAAGGGGGAGCGATACTGGGAGTTGCCTTCTTCCGTCTTCTCTGCTCCTTTAATGAGAGGGCCCAGCTGCCAAAAGACACATCCACTTCTCCAGCACAACTCCTCCCCTCCAGCCGCCCAGCTTTAAAACACTCCTGCGTGTAGGGCAAGACTCGCGTTTCTTTGGTCGTGAGTTATTTCAAGTGTGGTTACGCTCCCTGGGGAGTCTTTGGATTTAGGGGGCTGCAGATCTACTGAGCTAAAACATACTTTAATTAAAAAGAAAAAAGCATATAGTTTGTGGTATGTGTCCGATCCTACACACCCTGACAAATCAGAGGGAGATTTGCAGCCTGTTGTGGCAGCGCCTGGGCCGGGGTGTGGGGGAGCTGCTGGGGTGGAGGACAGTGAAATCCGACTGGTACTGGGAGTCCAACCCCCAGCTCTGCGGCAAACAACCCGTGCCCAGCTGTAAAACATCTGGACTGATGCTGTCGTGGTCATTTGGCTTGTCTTATTTAAAGCAGTGTTAGTAATTCACTTGATTATATGTTAAAGGAGTGCTTTATTTCTACAAAAGCAAGCAAAAGCAAACACTGCAGTCTAACAGGCTCTTTGGCCAGAATTTTTTAAATATAAACTCCAGCAGCTTTGCACATTCACCCTTTCCTGGAGGCTACAGTGACCCAGGAGACTGACCCTTGTTTTCCTGTGTCAGTGACAGTCTGTCATCTTCTGAGCTGCCATGAAGCAGGATTTCTGCTTTCCAGGATCAAGCATGGTCTGTAGCAAGGATAGCAATGAAGGCAATTTGTAGAGCAGAGATATTTAGTCCCTTCCTGTAACTCTCAGCTTTATGTGGCAGGGGATTAAAGCTGTTCACCAGATCCCACAGTTAAGAGCATGGAGCTAGGTAGAAGCTAGCAGATCAGTGTAAAACAGATCCCGGGCACTCCTTTATCACTCAGTTGCATCCACAGGAGGCAGGTGGGATCTAATCTAAAAGGATTAGACAAATTAGACTAATTAGTGCCGTAAGTAGATACTAATGGGGATGTATGCTGAGCATACCTCATCCAGCAGGTCTGGGTGCTGGGGTGGCACAAGTGCAATGGAGCACAGGCAAGCTGGAACCAGTTGCTTGCCCTAAAGGTGCTTGCCTCTTCCATGGTCACCGGTGGAGCAGAGCTAGATGAACCACGCCGCTCTAGTAGGACATTTTGTAAATCCTCATGAGCCTCAGAGATTATGAGCCTCACCTCCTCTTCTGGGTAGCTCAGTTACCCCTGGGGTTTCTCTGTGCTGCAGATGAGGAAGTCAGGGATGCTCAGAGCCAGCATGGGTCTGGCACTGAAAAGCAGCTGAGACGCCATCCTGGTGCTGAACATCTCTTGGAGGGAGCACAGCACATGGCAGGATTAGGTCTTGGAGGGCAATGGAGCTGGTGCAGGGTGTGGAGCACAGGTCTTACGGGAAGCGGCTGAGGGAACTGGGGGGCTTTAGTCTGGAGAAGAGGAGGCTGAGGGGAGACCTCCTGGCCCTCTCCAACTCCCTGAAAGGAGGGTGCAGAGAGGGGGGATGAGTCTCTTGAGCCAAGGAACCAGCGGCAGGCCAAGAGGGAATGGCCTCAAGCTGTGCCAGGGCAGGGTCAGACTGGCTCTTAGGAAGGATTTCTTTGCAGAAGGGGTTGTTGGGTGTTGGAATGGGCTGCCCAGGGCAGGGGGGGAGTCCCTATCCCTGGAGGGGTTGAAGAGTTGGGCTGACCCAGCGCTGAGGGATCTGGTGGAGTTGGGAACGGTCAGTGTGAGGTTCATGGTTGGACTGGAGGATCTACAAGGTCTTTTCCAACCTCGATGATTCTGTGATTCTGTGATTAAAAACCGGGGTTTTCAAAGATCACAGTGGAGGCAGCAAAGGTGATGCCGATCTTCTTTGCAGCCTCCACCTTGAATGCATCTAGTCTTCCTGCAGAGGATGCAACAAACCTGGGAGACTCCCTGATACAGTCAGATTCCCAAATTTGCACGTCCCCATTGTGTCCCCCATCCTGGTGACAGCATTATCTAACCTGCCTGCAAAGGTGAGACAAAGGGGGCACTGATGTGAATGTTCCCCGGCCTCTGCACTGCTTCTTGCTTCTCCTGCCCGCATCTGCTGGGCATTGTTTTCTCACCTAATGAGCAAGAATGGACAGAGAAGGTGAACCAGCCTTAAAGAAACCCTCCCTGTGTCACTTCAAACCTTCTCAAATCAAAGTTCTGTAATTCAGCCCTCCCCAGAGCATTCCCCAGGGCTTCCCAGGGCAGCCCCAGGAGCAGCGTTACCGCTGATCCATCTGGAATTGCTGAGGAACCTGGTGTGTCTCAGTTTCATCAGCCAAATCTCTCCTTGTACCAGAGAAAATGGGCCTGGATGGAGCCTGGAAGCAGCTGTAGCTGAGGGAGGGATCCAGCCTGAGATCATCTCCCAGAGCCACGCGAGGAGCCGTGGGAGCCGGGGACGGTGGCAGGCAGCGTGACTCCAGTCTCAGGTGAGTTCCCAATAGCACTCAAATACCATGGCCTCACTCTAAGCAAATCAAACATGTGTTGGGCAAGGGGTTCCCCAGCCAGAACTAGTCAGAGCTTGCCTGGTTCTCTGGGTACCCACATGCAAAGGCTTTGGGGCGATTCTGCTTCTCTGCTCAGCTCAAGGGCAAGTTGCCTGGTGCTTTAATTTTCCCCTTGCAACATCCTCCTTTGCCGCTCTGAACTCATTCATGCAGCTCAAGGCGTCACAGAGCAATGGCTTTGCAGGCAGGGATGTCTCAGACTCAGGCAGAATCGCAGCCCTTTTCCCCCTCTCTGGCTGGCAGCTGTGCCCAGGTCCTGGTTTGGCTGGAGCTGGAAGGGACCAGCTTTGTCTGAATAGACGGCACACAAAGGATGGCAGTGAAGCTGAAAGGCTGAGTGTCCCGTGGATCTGTGCCCTGGCCTGTCTGGTCTGCAGCAGTGACGAGCCAAACTCATCTCTGCTAGCCTGCTGTGCCCAGAGCTGAGGATGCCGGCTCCTGGCTTTCCGGGAGGTCACAGGGTGGGTTTATATGCCCTAAAGGTGCAAGTTCCTCTGCAAAGCACTGGGCAGCTTTTGTTTCTTCAGAAGATGTGATGGAGGGGAAAAAGGAAGATTTAGAAAACTGTAATTGGCCTGGAGGAGGGCGAATTCCCCATCCGTGGTATCACGCAGGTATGGCGTGATGCACAAACAAGGAAGGACAGGCTAGCAAGGCCACAGCTGCAGCTTTCTCACAGGGCATAGAGGAGAGAGGCTCCCTTGATCCCGGTTTGTAATCCCTGTTTAATACTCCCAGAGAAAAGTTCAAAATCCACAGGGTCTCCTGCCAACACGTTGAGGCGGGGGGAAATTCCTCTGGTGCTTTTGGGTGGAAAGAATGACATCTGCGCGGCCTCGGCGGAGGTCCAGCGCGGGTGACGGCGGGTCGGATTGCAAACCCCTGCAGCCCATACCTTCCCAGGAGCCGGGCCACAGCGGGAGGAGATGGGATCCTGTGGATGTTTGGATGGAGTTTGCCATCCCTGGGCAACAAGCTGGGAGGACCCACGTGGCTGCTGGGTCCCACACTCTTTCTACACTGATACAGGAGCTCTGGTTTGGGGTCATGGCAAAGCTACAGGAGTCAGGACTCTGGGGTGCCCTTTCCAGGCTGGCTGGATGAGCTGCCTTGGCCTGTGTCTCCTCACTCGCTCCCTCCCTTCTGCCTCACAGGGACTGGGACCATCTGGATCCCCCCGCAAGTTAACCGAAAGAAAAAGAAAGTGATTAGTTTTTCAGCCACGTCAGCCCCACGAACGCCAGGGCTGTCTCAAGGGCAGGCGGTGTGAGCAGGGAGTGATTTGGGATGCTGTAGCCTCAGTTTCCCCACTGTGAGGAGCCTGAGCCAGCGAGGAATGTGCCATTTCCAGATTTTGACCCTTTATTACAAAATATGAGCAGAGAAGGTCCAGGAACGGGGAGGTTGTTCTGCTCAGAGCCATGCACAGAGTGGGGCTGCGTGGGAGACTCTCTGATGTCTCATTAAAAGCTGAGTCCCCGTCCGCTGTGATGTTAAAGCTCTTCCTTGTCTCTTCCTGGCTGCCTGTTTTCAAGAAGCATGTGGAATTTAAAAGGTTTGAGCTCTCTGCTTCTCCTTTAAATTTGGTTGAAGCTGTCAGAAAGCTGAGAGGAGGCACAGACCCACATGCCTCCCCCCCCCGTAGCGCAGCAGCAGCGTTTCAGGCCTCTTGTAAGGAAATGGGATGTAAAAGGAAACCATTTATTCTGGAGCCAGCTGAGGGAACAGAAACGCCCCTAAAACCAACCCTTGCTTGGAGAGAGATCCTCCGCCAGCCAATCTTCTGCTTCCAGCACAGAGCTGCGCTGCAGCGGGGTGGGTTCAGCGTGTGCACGCGTGTGCATTCCTGCTTGTGTGTAGGCACACAAGTTACACAACAGCCTGTCTCACCAATCTTACCGGTGTCCCTCCAAGTGCTTTGGTTGTTGGAAATGAGGTCCTCAACAAGCCGAGCTGCAAAACTGATGATGCTGATGGGATTTGGGGGGGGGGGGCTGAATGCAGGACAGGGCTGGGGCTGGTGTTTTGGCTGCGTTGTGGACTTTGGGGTGCTTAATGCAGCAGTTTTATGGCAGGAAAGGATGAGTCTGAGGAAAGACATGCTGGGCTCAGCAACCCCCCTGCACCAGGCAGCGGTCCAGCAGGAGCAAATGGCATGTACGTTCTTCGTCGCCCACGTGCTGCGGATATGTAAGCAAAAGGATGCTTAGGAAGGGGCTTGGCAGCCTCATCGTCTTTTCCACTCTCACAGAGGCAACAGAAAAGCTGCCCAGAGACATACAACAAGAGAAGGGGCTTCATCCTTCCCAGGGTCCAGGGGACCACGGGCTCTTGGTTGCCCCAACCTTGTTGTGCTGATCTGGTGGGACCAAACTGCTTTGGGTCTAGATTTGAGTCGCTGCATGTTTGGGGTGCCACAATGCACCCACCTGGGAGGCCAATGTCACAGCGGCCGGGTCCCTTCACGTGGGGTGAAGGAGGATAACCCTTGTGGCAGTTTAGGATGTGTCTGCAAAAGACCAAGAGCAGTCTCTGAAGCAAGACGACTGGCTGGTGAAGGATTGAGTGTGCATTGATAAGAACAGAGATAAAGCATTTGAGGGTTTCTTTGCACTCATAAAAGTGTCATAAAAGTGGTTGATCTCAAGCAAAAGTTACTCAGTTGAACTCATTTGGCCTTTCCAAGCTTTTTAGTGCTTTTTGTAACTTTAATGCCACTTTGGATGTCATTTTGCAGTGCATGATAGATACACAGGTCACACGTAATGTTTCATACATTTAACCATCTATTTCTCTCGATCTGAAGTTTCCTATATCCCTGAATACTGGTTCTGCACGCGGATCCTTAGCAAAAAGGGACATCTTTCGTATGTCCCCATACGTCAAACCCCACACACTATGCTTAGCCTAAATACTCCTGCCTGTTTAAAATATGCCAGCAGGGAATTGCAGTGTGTATTTCCTAGCTACTCTATAGTGAAAACTTGGCAGGAAAGAGGTGGCAGGCAGGATTTCTGGAAAATTCAAGGAGCCCACATGATGCAACCCTGATGCATTCTTGCAGAGCAATGCCTGCTAGTGTAATCTTTAGAAGGGGCTGCCAGCATTTTGCTCCGGATGTCAATGGGCTGCATCCACACACTAAAGACTTTTCCAGGGTCAGATCTCTGTCCTGCCAGAGCACCGGGATTTGTGCTGCTGGTATTGCAGAGCCACATTCATGCGTCAGGGAGAATTATGTTAATTTTAGAAGCAAAAGCCGCTGTTAGATTTCCATTTTCCTTCTTTTATAACTTGCAGGGAGGAAAGCTGTCAATCGTCCAATGAACTTTTCTCTATTTCCCATTTTAGAATTAACCACAGCTGCTGCAGTCTTCACTTGAAAGCACAAAAAAACCCATCCAGCCGTGGCAAACGTTTCTTCTTTGCTTCTCCGTTGCAAATCACCCTCGGGCCATTGGACACAGCCAGTCTTGCAGGGTTTGAGCTGTGCATGTGGCTGAGTCTTGTTATGCTCAGCTGGTGTCCTGGCCACCAGGAACCTGAAGGCTTTGACAGGTAACTGGGATGGGATTGGGGGGACGTGGAAATGCCTTTTGGGTGTTCCTTTAGTTAAATTAGCTACTGTGGGCATTGGCAGCAGTTTGGCCACTGCAGGTAAATATACCCTGGCCTTTGTCTGTCTCTTCATCATCACATAGACCAGAGGTTATATTCATTCATAACAGACTGATGAAGATGTTGCGATGACCCCTGTATTGGAGTCATCGAATCACAGACTGGTTTGGGTTGGAAGGGAACTTAAAGATCATCCAGTCCCACCCCCCTGCCACGGGCAGGGCCACCTTCCACTAGCCCAGGTTGCCCAAAGCCCCGTCCAACCTGGCCTTGAACCCTTCCAGGGAGGGGGCAGCCACAGCTTCTCTGGGCAACCTGTGCCAGGGCCTCCCCACCCTCACAGGGAAGAATTTCTTCCTCATATCTAATCTAAATCTCCCCTGTTTCAGTTTAAAACTGCTATCCCTCCCCCCCTGATGACGAGTTCCCCCCCCCCTTTCCTGTAGCCCCTTTCAGTCCTGGGAGGCCACTCTCAGGTCTCCCCGGAGCCTTCTCTTCTCCAGCTGAACCCCCCAACTCTCTCAGCCTGTCCTCACAGGGGGGTGCTCCAGCCCCCCAAGCATCTTCGTGGCCTCCTCCTGCCCCGCTCCAGCAGGTCCGTGTCCTTCTGCTGTTGGTGCCCCCAGAGCTGGACCCAGCACTGCAGGGGGGTCTCCCGAGAGCAGAGCAGAGGGGAGAATCCCCCCCTCGCCCTGCTGCCCACACTGCTCTGGGTGCAGCCCAGCACACGGGTGGCTTTCTGGTCTGCCAGTGCACGTTGCTGGCTCACAGGCAGTTTTCCACCCCCCAACCCCCCCAAGTCCTTCTCCTTGGGGCTGCTCTCCAGCCACTCCTCGCCCAGCCTGGATTTGTGCCTGGGATTGCCCCGACCCAGGGGCAGGACCTTGACCTTGGCCTTGTTGGACTTCATGAGATTCACATGGGCCCACCTCTCCGGCCTGCCCAGGTCTCTGGGGATGGCAGACAGAATCTACTAACAGAAGTGTTTAATCTGGAAAGCTTTTCTCCTGGTCTTCCCAAATGGGTCTAGAAACTCACAGAAGTATCTAAATATCCCACTGTTGTGGGAATAGTCAGGCACTCAGGAGATGTCTGTGGCTGCATTGCTGCAGTAGGAATAGCAAATACAGATCCTGAAGCAGGGGAAGCTCCGTAGCTGTTCAGTGGGAGATGGCCACGGTGATGTGGGACTCAGCATCTGCAAGCTGAGTCACACAAGGAAAGATCTGACTCGTCACATAAGATCTGTGTCTGCAGATGTCCAGGCATTTTATGAAGCTGGGCAAGGCTGATTGTCCTGGCTTAAGACTTGGGGAAACTGAGGCACAGAGAGCAGGTCTGGGGCAGAACCAGAGCCAGGCATCCTGCACCACTGGTTTGTGCTGGTTTACTTCTCCAAGAGGATGCTGAGTACTTTGTAGAGAGTCACAGAGGCATCTTCTCACTCCCTGCACAGATAATCTGCCTGGAGGACTGGTACCCCGGGATGTCAAGCTGCTCTTTGCCAGCTGTGCCTAAGCAGGGCAGAGCCCCTGTGATTACCCCAACTCAAATCTCATCCAGCAGAGATGGATCTCATGGCCAGGCAGGCTACATGGTCCTCACAGCCACAGAGTAGCCTTCTGCATCCTTGTCTCCTCTCCCACCTTCTGGTCAGTCTGTCATAAACCCCAGGCAGGAACAGGCTCTTGCTTTGTGTTTTTGTAGCCCCTAGCACCATGGGACCATGATCGATGAGCCTTCTCCGATGTGGATTCCCAGATTTCAACAGAATCCCAGAATCATCTGGGTTGGAAAAGCCCTTGAAGATCCTCCAGTCCAACCATGAACCTCACACTGACCGTTCCCAACTCCACCAGATCCCTCAGCGCTGGGTCAGCCCGACTCTTCAACCCCTCCAGGGATGGGGACTCCCCCCCTGCCCTGGGCAGCCCATTCCAACGCCCAACAACCCCTTCTGCAAAGAAATCCTTCCTAAGAGCCAGTCTGACCCTGCCCTGGCGCAGCTTGAGGCCATTCCCTCTTGGCCTGCCGCTGGTTCCTTGGCTCAAGAGACTCATCCCCCCTCTCTGCACCCTCCTTTCAGGGAGTTGGAGAAGGCCATGAGGTCTCCCCTCAGCCTCTTCTTCTCCAGACTAAACAACCCTTGCTTTAAGCACAGAGCTGTCTTTCCCACAGTGGGAGGAGATGCACATCTCTTTGCCCATCTAGCTACAGGGCTGCCCAAAGGCAGCACCATTCGTGCTCTTGGCCCAACACTCAGCAAATTAAACATTTCTTGCATAGCACCCAGGGTTTGACAGGCTGCTTCCAACACTGGAGGAGGCTTTGGGGCTGATGAATTTGGTTTTACACACAAGGTCTCTTGTTCAGCCTGGGGCAGAGGTGGTTGGGCAGGCGTGGGAGAGGTGGGGTAGGAGGATTTGATGAATGAGGACCGTTGTTTCACTCCTGATTACCTTCAGAGGGATGCTGGATGTTTACCAGCCATGCACAAACGACTTGGATTCAGTCTTGAAAATCATTTGCACTTCTGGATTCTGTTGGTTTTGACGTCAAGACCTGTATCCCCCTAGGATCACTCCTGGATTGGTACTCAGGGGGATGCTGTGCTTAGAAAGACAAGCCTGAATCAAAGCCTCTTAGAGCTGCCCTTCTCCTCTCCTGCATGGATCT
Source organism: Strix uralensis (assembly GCF_047716275.1). Lineage (NCBI taxonomy): Eukaryota > Metazoa > Chordata > Aves > Strigiformes > Strigidae > Strix > Strix uralensis. The sequence continues at coordinate 136,534,362 of NC_133973.1, read as the reverse complement.
GGCTCAGCCCCCTCCAGCCGGGATTTATTTCAAGCTCATTTGCTGCCCGAACATAGAGAAGAAGCAGCAAAGAATGAAAGGCAGCTCCTGAGCTTTGAATAGTTCAGGACATGAATCAAGGACTGCACTTTATTTAAAGGGAAACACTCAAATCCTAAACTTCCAAGGCTTATCTGTTGGATATGGTAACACCCAGATGTGGTTATTGTTGATTGTAGTTTCCAATGGCAAAGCTGTGTGCTGGACACGCAAAATCATGGAGAAACTGTAATTTGTACATTGTACAATTTGTAAACAAGCCAAATTTGCTCCCAGGTGGAGACAGCTGGAAGATCTCCAGATCCAACATCCCAGTTTCTGCTCAAGCCCGTAAGTGGTTCCTGCCCCAGCGCCTCCTTTAGTGTTGTGTCCTATCTGTACCCCCCCACCCAACAAGCACTCCCTTCATGGTCCCTTTCTAGAACTCCCTGGCACCTCTTCACAGACACAGCATCCACGTGGGAAATCACAGTGACATGGGAATCCATTTCCTCAGTGAACACACTTGTGATGAGGGGTTTGCAGAGTAAAACATGAACCTTTGGTGTCTCCTGTTCACCTTGATTCATGAATAAGAGGGAATGGCTTTAAACTGCAACAGGGGAGGTTCAGACTGGACATTAGGAAAAAACCCAAAAATTTCACAGAAAGAGTGGTCAGACAATGGAACAGGCTGCCCAGGGAGGGGGTGGAGTCCCCATCCCTGGATGTGTTTAAGGGTCGTTTACATGAAATGTTGGGGGATGTGGTGTAGGGGAGAACTTTGTAGAGTCGGGCTGAGGGTTGGACTCGATGATCCCGAGGGTCTTTTCCAACCTGAATGATTCTGTGACTCTGTGATTCTGTAATACCCTCCAATGCCACATTTCCAGGTTTGATTTCACATTTTTTTCAGGAATCCCCCATGAACATGTCTTTGTCTCAATTTTTTTTTCTTCCTGCTTGTTTTTTATTTTTCAACTTCTAAAGTTTTTCTTTAACGCTTTCCCATTCTCTGTCTGGACACAATGGCAGGAGTTAGAGAAAAGCTGTTTCTCCATCTCTTCCGTGGACCCTGTGCCTCTGCTTTGAGCATGTGTCTGTGGTGGGACTCCTAGTAGAAACTTCCCGCACAGCGACTAGCGGGGGATAATTCACAGTGAGGGCCTGTTGGGCCGTGACTTTCACTTTGGTTAGCATATCCAAAGGTCTCAGAATCTTTCAAGCACCTAAATTAAATGCTTGGGTCTCTCCCAAGGGATGGGAACCTCATGGGATGAATCTAGGTCCTTCTTTGGACAGTGGAGGAAGTCTGAGATCAGGTCTCATGTTAGAGCACACGTAGACCCTCTTTCCAGGCTTGACCTCCAACTGCTAATCCATCTCCAGGCTGGATTATGTTTTTTCCCTGTGATGGTGCATCTTGGGATGTCTGAAGTCTGGGAGCATTGTACACCTGGAGAATTTATATCAGCAGCCATTGGGGAGTGAACACTGAATGCCAGGGAATATCTTACAGTGCAATGAAAATGGAGGTTTGCCTGGCATTGACCTTTCATTTGTCCTGGAGCACATTGGGGTGGACTCTTGGCACAGCAAAGCTGTGAGAGGGATGTGATTTCCCCATCCCTGCTGAGAGTCCGTGAGCACCTGCATCACACCAAGCCTGGTGGGATTGCTCACTGAAGGGGCTGCCCTATTCCTTCTCCCTTATCCCCACGCCACCTTTGCTCTTCACAGAATCCCAGAATCATTGAGGTTGGAAAAGCCCTTGAAGATCCTCCAGTCCAACCATGAACCTCACCCTGACCGTTCCCAACTCCACCAGATCCCTCAGCGCTGGGTCAGCCCAACTCTTCAACCCCTCCAGGGATGGGGACTCCCCCCCTGCCCTGGGCAGCCCATTCCAACGCCCAACAACCCCTTCTGCAAAGAAATCCTTCCTAAGAGCCAGTCTGACCCTGCCCTGGCGCAGCTTGAGGCCATTCCCTCTCGGCCTGCCGCTGGTTCCTTGGCTCAAGAGACTCATCCCCCCTCTCTGCACCCTCCTTTCAGGGAGTTGGAGAGGGCCAGGAGGTCTCCCCTCAGCCTCCTCTTCTCCAGACTAAACCCCCCCAGTTCCCTCAGCCGCTCCCCATCAGACCTGTGCTCCAGACCCTGCACCAGCTCCGTTGCCCTTCTCTGGACACGCTCGAGTCATTCAATGGCCTTTTTGGAGTGAGGGGCCCAAAAGTGAACCCAGGAATCGAGGTGCGGCCTCACCAGTGCCGAGCACAGGGGTAAGATCCCTTCCCTGTCCCTGTCTTCTTCACACTCCATCCTGTTCATGCAAATCCAGGGGTAATCTGCTTGTGAGTTGATTTGGTGGTGAATTATTTGGTTGTTGGTGGTGTTAGGAAGTGCAGGCAGATGACCGGGTTGCCTGTATATCTTAACAGCCAGTGGATGGATCTTGATTTTTCTGTGGCATCACCGTCACACAATCACCGTGGGAAGTGGCCAGCAGAGTCCAGAGCATTTAGAAACCCAGGACAGAAGCATTTTCCTCTGTGGAAGAAATTGCTGAGAGTGCTTTTGGGGGCCGGAGTTGGTCTTGGTGCTGGGAAAGTCTCCTATGTTTGATTCATTTGGTGGTCACCGCAGGGAATTGAGGGGGGGATTGGGAGGCAACTTGCAAAGAAGCAGGTTTGGATCTCAAGTGGAGAGAAGGATAAACATGTGGATGCAGCAGCAAGAAGACGCTAAAAGAGCAATGCCTGAGAGCTGGTGGTTCATGTTTCCTGTCTGGTCCACATTGGTGGAAAGCTCTTAGCCCAACATCATTAAAACAAAGGCAAAATGATGTGTGCAGCACGCACGTGTCTGGGAAGTCACCGACGTGGTCACCAAGGTCACAAAATCAGGTCCCCTGGGATAGGGTCAGGCCCATCTCTGGGCATGCAGAAAGCTGAACCCATGTGGGGGTTGCTGGGGGCTACTCACTGGTCTGGAGCAAGAGGCTGCTGAGTGATGAGCAGCCGGAGGTTGGCAGGTATTGGGTGCTGGGTATGGATGAAGCTGGTTTCCCCTCCCTCCTCTGCAAACCAGGGAGACACCTCAGCGCAGTACGTTTTAGTGGCCTCAGGGTAGTGGAAGTATCTGTAGGACATCATGACCCATCACAACTCATGTGGCTTTCAAAATGAAATGTTAGATGTTTCTTACGTGCCCACGGTGAGAAGAATTACCTGCTAGAAATGACTCTCTGTTGATGGTGGAGGAGATGCACAAACCCTCTCCAACGTAACAGGCAGAGCTTTGGGAGGAGTGGAGTTTTTGTCCCAAGGGGTCACACCAAGAGATCAAATTCATTGTTGATTTGGGGAAAATGAAGTCAGAAGGGGCAATTTTCTAGCCAAAAGAGAAATCCACAACTCTTAATATGAAGGAAACATTTGTTTCTTTTTTTGTTTCACTGGAATTTATAGAAGAGCTTAATGTGGCCTCAAATATCATTTTCAGACAAAGAAAATTAAAACAAATTAAAGACATTGAAACAAACTGCTTAGTTGGTTTCCCCCCTTTTTTGTCTTCAGTTTCCAAACACACCCCAAATTCAGAAATATCTTTGGTCACTGTGACAGCACCTGTCTTGATGAATTAACTATTTAACAGTGATTTTTTTCCTTAATTCCAGCTACTCAAATAATTGGATCTGCTGGAGGCAAGTTCATAAAATGCGGGATGCATAATGAATCTGCTCTGGGCTCTGCCACTGAGTCACCACGTACTTTTGAATCACGCAATTCACCGCTGCCTCAAGCTTTCCTGATGGCAGGTTGAGCCCCAACGGTTACAGGAAGGTCTGTGGTCACTGCGTGGAAGGGGCTGTGAAGTGGCAGGTGGGTCACCAGGTGGGGAGACACCCAAAAATCCCTACAGGAATCATCTTGGGCACCACAAGGCTGATGTAGAGTTGGTGCAAATAAATCCTCGTGGACATGGGGTTTTGGAGAAGCACTAGACATTATGGCACAGTGTTCTCCAGCAGATCCTGTAGGACCTCATCACCAGTGTTTTCCCATTAGCTGGAGAATCTCAGCACTCGTGCTTCAGATAAACAGAAGATTGTGTGCCTTGATGTCTCCCCTGCATCCCTGGGGCCAGCACATTCACTGTCCTCGGGGGTGAGATCAAGGCGAAAACCTCCCCCAGCCTTGACCACCCCCAGGGTTTCTCTTGCCTGACCCAGCCCCAATCCCACGCCCTGAATCCTGCCCTGGGAATACACTTCTGGGAGCGTGTGGCCATGGCTGACAGCTTCCCATGCTTCAGAAAGTGCCATAAAACCACAAGAAACAGCACAATCCCTGTGCTGCTGTCTCTGATCTCCCTCTGATCCCTGGTGGAGCTGATGCCCACACCTGGGAGAACAATTATATTTAGGTGGACTTTCCGGGCTGTATAAGTGAAGAGTATGGAAAAGGCTGCACCAAAGCAGGAGAGACCAGTGGAAATAGATGGATTTAAAAATAGTAGAGACAGAGGAGATGGGCTGGATGAGATTCAGTAGCTAACGGAGAGATGGGAGCACAGAGATCAAATTAGCATGCTGCAGGATTAATTTAGACCCCCCTTTCCATGCCAGTGGCGAGACACCAGCCCTGGGCAGGGCTTTCCCCTGCAGAGACTCCCCCCATGGCAGTGGCACTGCTGCCTCTGCCCCGAGGGGTTCCCCACCGAGCCCTGTCCACACATGGCTCCCTGCCAGCACCACGATGTGCAGCTCCTGGTCCCTCTCTGCGGAGCTCGGGGCTGGCAGGAGCCCAAGTCTTGCCCCCCAGGGAAAGTCTCCCCTGGCTGCCAGCAGCCCAGAGACCTGCTGCTGCCCTGGGCTGGGGGACCCCCCCTGGTCCCGTGTGACGGTCTCGCTGCTCCCCCCACTGCCCAGCTCCTGCACCCCACCTCTGGACACATGGCCCCGCTGGCTCCAGCCTTCTCCTTCCACCGCCCCACGCCTCTGCGGGATTGGGAGCCCGGCACCCAGGAGGACAAGTCGGGCAGTTGGTCTCCACCGCACAAGCGCTGGGTGCCCCGCAGCTGGTGGTGGCGGTGGCACAGGGCTCCCGTGGCTGCGCTGCCTGCAGAGCCCAGCGCGCAACCGCTCGGGGGTAAAGACCTCAGAGCCTCCATGTGCGGGGAAGACGTGTCTCTCCTTCCACTTGTGTCGGGGCCAACGCTCTTTCAGGTCAGGCCTCCCTGGGGTGAGGAGCAGAGCGGAGCCAAGAGGCAGCTGGGGCCCGGCAGCAGCTGGGGTTTGACCTTCCTGGGGCAGGAACCGGAGCTCTGGGGCTCATGGGTGGGCACTGGTCCCCCTCGGCCCTGGCATCCTTCTGCAGAGGGGCTGACACTGCTCCCAGCCGTGCCTTTCTGCCTCGGCTCCTGGCCAAGGGCTGCCCGCAGACCCCTGGGCAGCTCCTGCTCTCTGACCCCACTGTGCCACCCTCACCGGTGGGTCGGTCACCAGGGACCTGGCACGAAGCCTTCACAGAGCTGATGAAGGTCTTACATGGGCTCCTCCTTCTCCATTGTGGGTGCTGTAGCCCGGTAAATGCAGCGTTGCCAGGGCCAGGCCGCAGGCTTTGTGCTGGGTTTGTAGGACCTCGGGAATGGGATTTGCCAGTCCTGCTTTGTCTTAGCTTGTCTTGAGCTGCCTGAAGCTTAGTTTTTTCCTTGATTTAGTTGTAACTGCATTTTTTTTATAGCCAAGTGGCTATGACTAATTTGTTTTACTTCTGCTTGTCTTTGTTGTGGAACCAAAGTTTCATATAGGCATTAGGAACAAGAAGTTTATCTGTGCAGAGTGAAATATTTATGCTTCTCCTGTACTGGTGTAGGGCGAAAGAACAGAGACACGATATGACAGCAGAGTTCCTGAGCAGGGGGATGCAGGATGAGAGGGGCCACGGGCTGGTATAGGACCCCCTGGGGCTGTTTCTAGGGCCAGTGGCACTGTAAAGGACGTGTATTTCTGAGCCAAGTGCAGTAACAGCGCTGGATGGGGCCAGAAGGGGAAGAATCAAACAAAGATGGACATGTGCACCATTTCACAGGGAACATTTTCTTTTCCTTACCTCTAGATGGGACCCTCCTCTCTCCCATCCTGTGCCCTCACATCCTTGTCTTGGCTTTCTCCTTTCTAGCTGATTCCTGACACTTGGGTTGGCTCACTGCTCCTTGCGTTGGCTTCTGATGATGGAAGAGAGCTCTCAACATCCCTGGGGTAGCCAGTCTGGTGGTAAATTAATCTTGGTGGCAAAAACTGCTCATGGTATCTATTCTGCTGACATTGGAGAGGAGCCTGGCAGGAAGAGGAAGAGGATTTTGCAGGGACCTGGCTTTGCCTGCATGGAGGCACCATTCCCATTTAACAGTGTGGGATTGCTGTGCTTTCTGCGGATTAATCTCCCAGCCACACTTGCTTATAGCATCCATGACACTCCCCCGATGTGCTGCTCGGTGGGTGCAGCATGTTGCATAGTTGAGGGGACATTCTGAGGACAGCGCACACTGCTGGCTCCCCCAGGAGGAGGCAGCCAGACCTGTGACTCCCCAGCACGAGGGATGCTAAAGCAATCTGGGCGCTCACCCAGCCTCTATCCGCTCTGGCAGGGTGACACTATCAGGGACAGCCATGGCCCTGAGGGGCTGATGCTTCTCTGCTGATACAGGTTTGGGGGGTGGGGTGGGGTGGGGGGGGGTGGCAGGGCAGGAAAACAGGGGACTGCAGTCCTTCCCCCTGCAAGTACTGGTCCCAAGCTGATGGGAACTTGAAAGGATATTTTCCCCCAGTGGTGTTAAGTCTTCTGCTGCAAATTATTCCCGAGCCGTGAGCAGGGGGTAATACTCCTTTCTGCAATACCCCTGCCTAGAATATCAGTTTATTTTTTGAGGTAGTGGGGTGGATTTCGATAAATTAGGGTTAATTCTGCCCAGCATCTAGCAGAGGTGGGCACAGACATGAGTGATGCCCTGGGGCTCTGCATTCATCTTCTCTGCTGGTTCAGCCTGGTAAGAAAGACACTCGGACTCTGCAAAGTGTTATTTAAAATGTGATTTATTAGAGTTAAACACTAGAAAGAAGGTGATGACAGTACAGATAATCCCATGCCCCTTCAGATGCTGAGGACCCCAAATTGTGCAGCATTGACTGGGTGCCCGACCAGCAAGCAGCACACGGGGAGATACCATATGTCTTTTCACGTTTCATTTTAAAAGCTTTGGTCAATGCTGCTGTTCTGCTAGAGGGCAGAGAGAGGGAGTCCTTCTCCTTCTTTCTGAAGCACCTGCAGGATCCTCCTATCTTGAAGAGGATTCGCCAGACTACCCAAATCCTGATTGCCCTGAGAACTTTCTGAACCATTTGTCTCTTTCCCATACAGGGAGGGAAAGAGAGGCAGGGAGCAGCTGGGATCTGCAGGAGAACCTTGCAGGAGGATTGTAGGACAGGAGGGACTTAGAGCAGCTCTCATATGAAATCATAGAAACACAGAATGGTTTGGGGTGGAAGGGAGATTAAAGATCATCCAGTTCCAACCCCCCTGCCATGGGCAGGGACACCTTCCACTAGATCAGGTTGCTCAAAGCCCCGTCCAACCTGGCCTTGAAGGGCAACATAAATTATTACCTCCCTCCTTGACCATTATCAAAACCACAGAAGCTTCATGCCAGGTCCCTGGTGACTGACCCACCGGTGAGGGTGGCACAGTGGGGTCAGAGAGCAGGAGCTGCCCAGGGGTCTGCAGGCAGCCCTTGGCCAGGAGCCGAGGCAGAAAGGCACGGCTGGGAGCAGTGTCAGCCCCTCTGCAGAAGGATGCCAGGGCCGAGGGGGACCAGTGCCCACCCATGAGCCCCAGAGCTCCGGTTCCTGCCCCAGGAAGGTCAAACCCCAGCTGCTGCCGGGCCCCGGCTGCCTCTTGGCTCCGCTCTGCTCCTCGCCCCAGGGAGGCCTGACCTGAAAGAGCGTTGGCCCTGACACAAGTGGAAGGAGAGACACGTCTTCCCCGCACATGGAGGCTCTGAGGTCTTTACCCCCGAGCGGTTGCGCGCTGGGCTCTGCAGGCAGCGCAGCCACGGGAGCCCTGTGCCACCGCCACCACCAGCTGCGGGGCACCCAGCGCTTGTGCGGTGGAGACCAACTGCCCGACTTGTCCTCCTGGGTGCCGGGCTCCCAATCCCGCAGAGGCGTGGGGCGGTGGAAGGAGAAGGCTGGAGCCAGCGGGGCCATGTGTCCAGAGGAGGGGTGCGGGAGCTGGGGCACAGGGCCAGGGGGGTTCCCCCAGCCCAGGGCAGCAGCAGGTCTCTGGGCTGCTGGCAGCCAGGGGAGACCTTCCCTGGGGGGCAAGACTTGGGCTCCTGCCAGCCCCGAGCTCCGCAGAGAGGGACGTTGGGTGGGTTTAGCTGGGACCAGGAGCTGCACAGAGGGGACATCGTGGTGCTGGCAGGGAGCCATGTGTGGACAGGGCTCGGTGGGGAACCCCTCGGGGCAGAGGCAGCAGTGCCACTGCCATGGGGGGAGTCTCTGCAGGGGAAAGCCCTGCCCAGGGCTGGTGTCTCGCCACTGGCATGGAAAGGGGGGTCTAAATTAATCCTGCAGCATGCTAATTTGATCTCTGTGCTCCCATCTCTCCGTTAGCTACTGAATCTCATCCAGCCCATCTCCTCTGTCTCTACTATTTTTAAATCCATCTATGTCTAATACTCTCTCTGTTCCCACCTTACAGCCCTTTCCTATAAGCTTTCCTGGAGGAAGAACCCCCCTGTAGAGCTGGGGGCAGCCCCTCGGGGAGCTGCAGGGCCAATCCTGCAGTCACCGAAACCCTTTAACACCCCGTGTTGGAGCCACCGTGGAGCTCAGAGCATTTCTGAGTGATGCAAGGAGAAGAAAAGGCCACATCCCACCATGTACCACGTCACGGGTTGCTCAGGGTATGTGTAATTTAAGGTCTGGTGTCAGGATGACAGTGTTGGTCGTGTCTGCTGTGCACTGTTTTATCCCTGTTCTGGATTGTCAATCCTTTTGGGTGGAAAAATCAAGGTCAAGGCATCTTTTGGGTATCCCAATGTGCTTCAAAATTGGCAGCTATATTGAGAAGAGGGATGTGCTGCCCTCCCTTGCTCTAGCTGTTAGTCACTACTCCATGAGGTGCCAGATCTCCTATTTCTGGGGCACGTCCATGTGTGCTTGAAGGCTGTGCCAGGGTGCTCAGCCCAACCCAAGCAGCAAGCAACCCCTTTAGCAGGGAAGGGCTGGCTTCCTACAAGGCTCTAGCAACCAGAAAAAAAACGGGCTGTAGACATCAGAGGGGGCTTGCAGTGAGACGCTTATGGTCTCCCACTGAGGTCTGATCCAAGACTGCAACCTCACATCAAACGCCAACCAGAAAGGGGGGGATTGGCTTGTAGGGAAGTGTTTTATTTTCTTTAATTAGTTCGATCTGAACTGGATGAAGACCAAACATTTTCTGAATCGCCAGCGAGCCCTGAGCCGTGCAGTGCATGATTGGAGCTGACAGCCTCGGTGGTGTTGGTGCAAATGCCAGCAAAACCTACCGATCGACCTGAAAAACCCCCACAGATCTGACATGAAACATTTCATGCTCAGGGAATGGACATTTTAAATGAAACATCAGGAGCAGTTCCTGTTCAGATCCCCTCCTCTCTTGATTTTGCAGTTGCTAGTGGTTAGGAAAATCCCTGCAGAGTAATTCAGACCTGCTCTAACAGCCCCTTGCATTGGAATAACCAACTGAAGCAGTAAGTTTTACGCTATATATATCCAGGACAGAACAATTAGAGCCTGTCACGATTATTACAGCCTGTCTGTGGTGATTTACCAGGCATCTGAGCACCTATGCCCACATCTCCGGGTGCCTCACGCTCGCCTTTCTTAAGGACACGATGCTTCCCGCAGGGATCTGCTGAATGAAGGGGGAATTAAAGACATATGTTATTCACTGACACAGTTCATCAACAGGCTGGCTTCCCAAGGAGCAACAGCTCAGGGTCTTGCCTTAGAGGGAAGATCTGCTTTATCATGACATGGCAGCTCGCCCAGGGAAAGCCAGTGCTGCACCCTGCCTCGGAGACAGCTGTGATTTATTCCGGAGCCAGATTTCTGCTTCTGTGCAACGGGGTGGTGAAATGTGGGATTGGAGAGATGAGCCAGGCTGCATCAAGGAGGCAGGGAGGTGGTTTCACACTTCCAGCATCCCTCCTGTGACCACTCCAAGATTGCATCCCCAATCCAACCGGGAAGGCAGATCCCAGCCCTGCTGGGGCTTTGCCTTCCCAAAGGAACCCCAGTGCTTTTCTCCTGGTGCCCAGAGGTCATTGCACAGCACAGCCCTTCCCCTGACCTCTCTGTAGAAGACTAATCAGGTGCACGTAGGGATGTTCGATCAGCTCCATTTCATGCCTGGATATGTGCTTGCTACCCACCCTGCAAACCTCTCTGGAACCACAGCCTGTTTCCCCTGGGGAATCTTGTTCCACCTCTAAACCCTATGGCATTTTGCTTGCAAACACTTTATTTCCATCCTCTTGGCTCCCATCTCTGTCCTATAAATGGAAAGGCTTAGACAGACACTGCTGCACATTTAGGGCTGTGTGACCATGAGATTTACTGAAGCAAACCCAGTCAGCTGATCTATCCCAGCACACTCATTAAAGGAATTATTTTCCACTGACATTCAATCTGTGTCTGCACAGGGTGGGGGGAAAAAAAAGGGCGAGCTGGTATGTTTTGCATAACTGATGAATGAAAAGCATGTCAACCAGAATCTCAGGAGATCGGGGCACATCTCTGCCGTACCTACATCACTATCTGCTCTGCTCTTTAGTAGGACTGTAGGGATAGGACAAGGGGTAATGGTTATAAACCAGAAGAGGGCAGATTTAGATTAGATACAAGGTAGAAATTGTTCCCTGTGAGGGTGGTGAGGCCCTGGCACAGGTTGCCCAGGGAAGCTGTGGCTGCCCCCTCCCTGGAAGGGTTCAAGGCCAGGTTGGACGGGGCTTTGGGCAACCTGGGCTAGTGGAAGGTGTCCCTGCCTGTGGCAGGGGGGGTGGAACTGGATGATCTTTAAGGCTCCTTCCAGCCCAAACCATCCTGTGATTCTACCTGCAGCCTTTTCTCCTGGGTAGAGCCAGATAGGCTGGGACTAAGAAGACCTCTCTTTATTCCCATAGGAAATTCTTTTCTGAGCAGCCAGCTTGAGCACTGTAGAGAGAAAGCTTCTCAAAGCAGATCTGAAGATCAGTACCATGATGGAGGGAGGCCCTACCCCATGCTGCGTAATACTTTCTAATGTTTAAACAGCTTTTCCCTCTAGGAGACCAAAGGGCTTGTTGTTATACCCTGAACAGGGTTTGCATGGGATGAGACCAGCTCTGGGGTGCAGGGCAGGCCCCAGCACCAGCTGTGATGGTGGGAAGGGATGGCACAAGCCTGAGAGGCCCTGGCAGAACAGAGGAGGCCACGTCTGTGTCCAGCAGGGTTAGATGCCATCGAGGGCTGGAGTAATGCACTTGCCAGTGTGCACATCCCATGCTGGGAGATGGACACCAGCCCTGGCAGTTCTGCGCTCATCTGGAGGACATAAGGAGGAGGAGATGGCTGGGGGACTCTGGCTGATCACAGGATGTTGAAGTGTGTCATGCTGCACGAGCAAAGGCAAATGAGATCCCCAAATGCATCTGGAAGGTGTTTTCAGCAGATCAGAGAAGGGTTAGAGCCACGCACAGACCTTTTGGGATACCTCCTCCTGCACAGCCCCTTTGCCGGCGGCACAGAGAGACCAACACAAATCCTTGGAGAGACCAAACTCCTGCTGCTCCCAATGGCCGTCAGAGACTGATCTGCACATCCAAGGAGTCTGACAGAGCAGGAATGTGAATTCAAGCATCCAGTCCCCAATCTAGTGCCCTAAATGCTCAGCCATCCTCTCCCCTGACCTGCCAGTCCCATGCTGTCGCGACAGAGCTCTCTGCCAGCAGCACTGCTCGTGAAGGCTCATCTCCACGTGCCATTCTTGGCATAGCTGAACCCAAATTATATCCGAGGCAATTCCAGGCTGTAGCATCCACTCCTGGGCTTCCAAGGCCTCTTAGCAGCAGACTGATAATTGGGAATACTTACACAGGCCCATGGAGATTGTGGGTCACTTACCAGGGTGTATTGGAGGCTGCCTCAGCCCTTTGGACCTTGGATGTCATCTCCAGAAGCCAGGTGTTCTGCCCATGCTTGTCTTCTGTATTAAATTGCCATTTTTCTGTTAGGTTGGAGAGGGGGACAGAGGAGGATCAAAACTCTCCATGGTATTGTGGATGTCTCCTCGACCTGCAGAGCTCTCCTCTAAAGGAGTATCACTAAAAGTCCCTATCCCTGGAGGGGCTGAAGAGTCAGGCTGACCCAGCACTGAGGGATCTGGTGGAGTTGAGAACGGGTCAGTGTGAGGCTCATGGTTGGACTGGAGGATCTTCAAGGTCTTTTCCAATCTAGATGATTTTGTGATTCCCCTTTTATGACAGCCTAACAGGTCCAAACAGTGCAGGCCTCCTGAATTTTTGCTGCTCTGAAATCACACTCAGCTCCAAGTATCTTTTCATATCATGGTGGTAAAAAAACTGCTTTCTGCCTTCCCCATTGCATCCCTTGGTGTAAGACATCGTGTTTCTTAAGCCAGGCTGCTATTCCCTCTGGTATATTCTGTTAGCTGTGTGTCTTTTTAAACCAGAGACAGGTTCAAGCCCCAAAGGACCTACAGCAAGCTCCAGTGACTAGATTTTGATCTCTGTGATGGATCAACCTGGAGATACATTTGAGCAAGGCAGAGATTTGAATTTGATACTGAGATCTGAACTTCCATTCCTAACTGGTTGGCTTCACATACAGGGTGCTGAATCGAAAGCTCTCCCATAAAATGCACAGCTTACACTAAAAAAAAAGCCCAGTTGGGCATACAGCAGATGATTCTCAGGTTCAGTTCATAGCTGCTAGAGCTCAGCCCTGTTTCAGCCCTCTTTTGGTTGCCCCAAGTGGATGATTTTGTTTCGGTTGAACCTATGCTGAGCTGCCCCACTGTAATCTTCAGCCTTAAACCTATAACTTCCCTAAAGAGTATTTCTAAGGGGATGGAGAAGTACTAAGGTCCTACTGAAGTTCACTTGAAATGCCATGTACAGTTCCTGCTGTTTGGATCAGGAAAAATCAAGTCAACCTGGAGCAAGTGCTGTTGAGCAGTGATGGGTTCTTCAAGACATGGCAAGCTTGGAGAGGGGACATTGATCTATCACTTGCTGGACACCAGGCAAAGAAGATAGTATTGATGTAAAAAAAAAAGGTCGGCATCGTCCTGGGATACATGTCCTGCAAATATTCTACCTGCAGTCATATGCCCTGGGGAGCCTTTGGCTGTTGATCTGTATGCAGCCCAATGCAGTTATCAAAAGAGGGGGGACCAATGAGTGACTTGGAAAAAAATTATGGGAGAGACTGGAAATCAGGAAAATGTAATTTCTGGGGAAAGATGGAGTGAAATGGGATTTTTAGCCAGAAGAAACCAAGTGGAGACATAAAATAACCTTCAAATACATAGAAAAATCTGGTACAAAGAGGAAAGGAATGAACTTTTCCATGCCCAGGATGCATAGGAGAAGATGTTACAATCTTAAATCCTACCAATTAAGGTCAAACATTAGGGTAAAATCATAAAGATGAAGAGAGAGGAGGCCCGAGAGGGCTTGCAGTTCCCATCACTGGAGGTCTTAAAGCACATGGTAGATAAACACGTACCATAGATGGCCCTGCCTGGAGCAAGGGATGTCTCGGTGGCTTTTCGAGGTCTCTGTGATTCCAAGTGAAAATGATTTGTTTAGTCTAGGAAAACAAAGAATGAGACATCACTGTCTATAAATATGTAGGGAGTTTGGAGAGGGAAGGGGTAGTAAACACACTGGAGAGAAAAAAAAGTGACATTGAGACAACTTTGGGATGGTATGGACTAGCCTGGGTGATGGCTAGGCAGGAGGAGGACTCTGAGCACCAGAAGGTCCCGTTCATGGCAGCAAGGATCTTCTCTGCCTCCCAGAGTGGGGAACTGATAAAACCAGACTCACTCAGGGAGGAGCTCCGCAGTCTCGGGGTGAGGTTACATGCCCCGGTGCAACTGAGGACTGCACCCAGGTTTCCAAATTCGTTAATGAAGGTCAGTGAAAACACCTGATGAAACCAAGGCAGGCCCTGAATTTTGTATGGTTTCAACATAGGATTATGGTTTCAACATAGCTCAGGCTTGCTGTGACGGTGAAAGGTGTCTCCTAGTGAGCATATCCCTTGAGCTTTAAGCCAAACACAACCCAGCCAGCAGAAGCCATGACTGGGGCTGCAAACATCTGGCCCAGCTCAGACAGGACCGTCCTGCTGCAGGTGGCTGCTGTGTCCCTGTATGTTGGTGACCTCTCTGGTATTTTGCTGCAAATGAGGTCCACATCTCTAATCTTTCCTTCCCCTTTCAGCTTTCCAAGATCTCCTTTCAGGTTCTGTACCTTACGCTCCCCTTGAGAAATCAAGGCTTGCCCCGGAGGCTACCCTAGACCTACATCAGCTCTGTAAATCACGCAGGGTTGGATTTATTGCTATTGTGTCTTGTATCCCGTTAGCAGCAGCTGCAGCATCAGTATTGGCAGCTCCTGGTGACATGGGCTGCAGGACCAGGGTGTGCTCTGTGGGCACAGCAAGAGGCAGATTCTGCTCTTGTGGGTTTGCTGGTTGTCTCGAGGGAGAAAGGGAGGCAGAGGGTGAGTGACTGCAGCTTACCCAGCTGAGGGCCATGGTTATCCCATGAGTCATGGGCTACCTGGCAGTGTGGTCATCCCTGGATGTCTCCTTCTGAGCGCGTGGCTGGACCTGTTGTCTGTGCATGTGCAGCTCCTCTGAGCTTGCAAATAGACCTGAGGCTTCCTGGGAGGGCTGAGGTCCCTCACCATGCCTTGCCCAGCCTTGGGGACCACAAAAGGCTGCACCCAGGCCCCATCACTGGGACAATTTACACATGACGCGTCTTTCTCTTGATGTCCAGTCTTCCAACCCTCGTGATGGGGCAGGTCTCCTCAGTGTTTCAGAATTTCACGTCTCCTCCTTTCCAAAACATGCATTTGGCAGCTGGGAGGGAGCGGGGACCACAAGGGCCTCTCGGACACATCCCTGCGCAGCTGCTGACAGTCGGGGCCAGAGAAGGTCTCTGCTTCTTGGCTGCTCCTGACAGCCGCCTTCACCCCTGCGACTCCTCCTTGTTGCTTTCCCGGGGATGGCTGAAAATCTCCAGGCGGAGAGAGGGGCTGGAGCGCTCCCACAGAGGGGACAGGGTGAGATGGAAATTCCTGGCGGGGATGAGTCATGCTCCGCGTGCATGACTACGCCTGGAAAAAGCAACCACTGGCAACTGCTTCCCATCCTGCTGTGGTGCTGCGGGGGGAAGAAGGACTTGCTGGTTCCTTTGGGATCACATTTTTTTTTTGGCTTGATTTGTTTTAACAGGGATGCATGGCAGGGCTGAGCGTTTGCTGGGAGGCTGCAACCCCAGCATCACACCAAAGTGCCTGATGGCTTTTATGCTGTGGGATTGGGAGAAGGAAAGAGGGAAAGGATCTCCCTGGGGGAGCCGGGATGGTGTAAAATTGCTTCTCCAAGCAGCTCCTGCTGTGTTCAGTGCATTTCAAAGTGGCCACCCATGGGGAACCTCAGCCCCTCCAGGCCCTGGTTTAGGGGTAGGACTGGTGCATGGGAGCAAGCCATCGGTGGGCCGTGCTGTGGAAGCTGCTGTGTACATGCTCCCAGCCTCCAGACATTTCTAACCTAAACACAGAAATGAAGGTTTTTGGTGAGTGGTTGGCTTTTGGGGTTTTTTTTTTACAAAATGGTTTTCTTCAGAAAATGCTAATTGGTTGAACTTGCCCTTGCATGCACATCTGTGAGTCTATATGGTGCTCACCAGGTTTCAACAGATTTCCATTAGGAACGGGCTTTACATTTTTTCTGCTCTAAGATAAATGAGGCTGGAGTTTCACCCAGGTTGGGGAGGAGCAGCAGAGCCGGTAATCAAATCCCAAATGGCTGCCGGATTCCTAGCTAGTAAGGCACAAAGCATAGAGTGGCATTTTCTATTTTACCCACATCCCTTGCTTTTTTTTTTGTTTTTGGTCCCGAAGAACTGCCCAAGTGCCAAAACTCCAGCACTTCACAGGATGCGAAAAACATTTTCCTTCCCAGCTCATGGAGAGACACTACCCCATTTTATAGAGACAGGACCCAAACTGTTTGCTCACAAGCATTGATAGTCAGGCACAAAGGTTTATCTGTGCTGCTGCGTCTGGGAGCATCCTCAGCGCCTGGATGCAGCACTTGGTGCTAAGCGGTACCAGTGCCATAACAGAGCAAGGTCTGGATCTGCACCAAACCCCGCTGCCTCCTTACCCCTGCAGTCACCACGTCTCCGACCCTCTGCATTTTTCCCCATCAGCTCTTCCTCCGTTTCACATTTACTTTTGTGGCATTTTGCCTTGAGATCAAGCAAAACTCGCCATCCACCTCCCTGCGTTTGTGGTGTTATTGCTGCCTGTGGGAAGCAATTGTACCACTGTATTTATTTCTGCTTCCCACTCTGTTTAGCGTTACATTTTCTGAAAGATCCTCCTGCACAAGAGTCTCCTGAGCAACAAACCATTGCATGCACTTTGTAGGAAACATCCCCTGCTCGTGCCTCTCCACCAAAGCCAAAACACTCCTGCCTAAAAAACTATGTGTCAATCAGACAATACCGATGATGGTTTAGGCAGAGAGCGAGCAGCATTAAACCAGCTTTGAGCGTGGGTTTTGGTTCTGTGATGGAGCTGCAGAGTGTAATCCGCGCTTAACTTTGCTGGGGTGCAGGATTCATGCACCGGGAGAATAATAAACTGCCCCCCGGGCTGAATCTCTGGCTGATGGTTGGAATTTGAGGAAATCCTGTGAGTTTCTAATCTTAGGCTGCTTTTCCTGGGTAGTTTATTCCTTTAAATAGAAAGGCTTAAATAGGATTGACTCCTACAATCCTTCTGCTCTGGACTAGCCTGTAATCTTTAGTAGCCAGCAATGGGCATGGGTCCTGCTCCGCACATCCTTTCTATTTCTGCTGCGAGGGGAAAACTAGGCTTAGGTGGGCTCACTTTCTGGTTGTTTGTCATGTCCAACCCACCTTGGGAGCCAGTTCCAGACACACTTCATGGGCAGTAGCAGACTCCAAGCTTTGTGAAACTGAACAGGCAGAGAGAAGTTATAAATGACCCATGAGGCTTGATTACGAGTGCAACCCTTTATGAGACACTAGAGAATCCACATGGCAGAAAGCCTCCATGGCCACAGCCTGTCCTGGGTTTGACTCAGTTGTACCATGTGCCCAGAGTGTCCCTCAGTCTAAAAATAGTCCAAGGACATCTAAAAGACCGTGCGCTACTAAACCCACAGTGGGAGAAGAATGCTCCAGAGAGGCTGTTGAAAGGACGGTTATACATGGTTAAAACTGGAGGCTTCACCTCCAGGTAAGACATTCTGGAGTTCCTAATTGGGTCATTAATTCAGAAGAGCATGATTAACAGAGTAATTTAACTAGGCATGAAAGCCAAAGGCAGAAGGGTCGCTAAGTGGCCAGAAATCAACCTGCTGAGGAAATCCCACTGGGCCAGGCGGTGTCGGCAGCGCAGGCTTGGTGCTGGGCGGGTAACGTGGTGGTACCACCTGGAGACCCAGCTCCAGACCTTCCCCCTTGCAGTGGCAGGGAAAGGACCCTGCTGTCTGCTGCCACATGTATCCTGGCCTCTCTTGGGTTTCTCCTGAAGCCTGTGTGAGGTGGGGAAGGAGGGAGTGGGTGGGAAGAGTGGGTTCATGGAGGAGAAGAAGGGTGATGGACCCGTTGCTGCAGCTGCTCCATGGCCCGAGGCTGCCAGACCATTGCCTGGGACTAACAGAGCAGAGAAGTCAAATATGATGTAAATGACTGAGATACAGCCCTGGCCATGGGGAAACTTGAGTCTGGGTGCATCTTGCTGAGATGTGGCAGAGCTGGTCACGCTGGGAAAAAGAGATCCTTGAGGATGCAATCACTTCTGGGGCAAAGTGCTGCACGGATGGGCAGTGCCCAGCCACGCTGCATCCGTCTTTCACTAATGTCCGTCTGTCCATGCGAGAAGTGTGGCAGACACCTGGGTCACAACAGCACAAAGACATCCTCATCGCGGGATCTTTCGGGTGAAATACCTGGGATGCTTTCTAGAGCTTATTTGTTCGGTCTGGAAGGGAACATCTTGTTCATCTGCTCTGACTCACATAAGAAACAGGTCAGAGAGCATTGTCCCCCACAACTTGCAATGGCGTGAGGGAATATCTTTTTTAGGATGACCAATTATATATCTGGATGACCATTTACATTGCAGATCTCCAGGAGAGCAGTCCACCTCATCCCTGGCGAGCAAATGCAGGTTTCTCCGTAATTTTCCAGTAGGATTTGCAGTGGGTGGTCACAGACTCGAGAGCTTGGCAGGCTTTTCAGTGGTGCTGTTTGCTGCAGAAACCACTTATTTTTATCCTTGTATGGAATAATCGTCTCCTGATGTCTGTGCTGAAATCTGTGATTTGTGCAGCCAAGCTCCCTGACTTTACAAGGTCTGTGCCACCACCCTTCGCAGACTCCAAAGGAAGACACCAACCCTGGCTTTACCCATCCTCTTCCTCACCTCTGCAAATCCTTCTTCCTAATCTTATCCCTGGCCCTTCTCCTCAGCCAGAGGAGCATGTCCTGGAGGGCAGGTCCCACTGCACGTTGGCTGATGGTTGGCAACCCGTTCCCATGCTGGGCAGCAACTCCCAGATCACTTTATCTCTGTACATCCCTGTCCAGAAGAAGAGTCCTGGCGCTGCCCCAGCCTGCCCTGGCTTCCCCACCCTGCTGATGTGTCTGCAATGCCCTCTGACGTGTCCTCAAGGCACAGAGGAGGGCGAATGGAGCATTTTCCTCCTCCCACCACCCTGCCTTGGAGCGCGTGGGAAGCCCGACCAACACTGCTGGGAGATTGCGATGAGTCAGCGTTTGCACATGCTGAGTCACCTCAGGGAGGTGCCAGAGAGGAAGGGGGGGGATGCCCAGCCTCATCGGGGGGTGTAAATGTCCCAAGGAGAAGATCTGTCTAAAACCAAATTCCTGTTAATGAAACCCATTGAGCTGTCAAGGGCAGGTCACCACCTTGGGTTGTTTCTAACGGCCACCATGGACCAGAAGTGTCACCCCATGAGGACAGGTTATTGCCTGGCCTTGCCTCCATCTGAACCCTTTCAGATGGCCCGCAGCTCATATTCGGGAGGTGTGCCACATCCCTAACCCCTGGCTGCCCTTGCAGACCTGGCCTGGGACATGCCTCTTGGTAGCTCCATCACACCAAGTCTGGAGAACCACGCTGTCCAACATGCCTTACTGGCAGGGAGGCCGGGGAGGAATGACTGGCAAGTCCACAAAGAAGGACTTCTGGATTGTCTTTTGGGTGTAACTAATTCCCAGTCTCCTCACTGATGCAGTTTGTATAATTTTTTTTTTTTAGCTAAAGACGCTTCTGAGCACATGTGATGACTTCAGGTGTGGATTAGCTCAGGACTTCATCCCTGATGCTCAAAGCAGGTTTAAGATTTAAAGGTGAGAGTTGCATCATGGGCAGGTCCTCCACACTGGACATCCTTGCTGACACCCCCACAGACACCTGAATGTCATCGGTCCCTCGATGAACAGCACAGAGTGCACCAGAGGATGCTTTAAATATACGTCCCCAAATCACCCTCTCTCTTGCTAAGCACTTGCTGGCTGTAGGGACACTCCTCACAGCCAGTCTGAAGGAGTCCTGATTATTTTTATCAAGCCCTTGATTTCCTCTCTCCTTTCTTTCAGATATAAAATGGGAAAAAAAAACATCCCTAGGATGATGACAGGTTCAGGAGAGACAGTGAGAGGGACCTTTCCCTCCATAGGTATGGTGGGAGCTCATCCGCACCACGACAGAGCCAGATCTTCCTCCAGAAGATCCTCCTCCCTTCATCCTATCTGGGAGTTAACCTATTTGCTTTCTCATATGTGGCTTCCTTTCTCTTCACCCTCTCCTCCTCCTGAAAAGCAGGCCACAGGCAAGACATGGATGCATGACAGGGGTACAATGCCCAAAGAGATTTACATTGACTCTTTTGCTATTGTCAAAGCTCAATACTCCTTCACGTTCCCTGTTCTGGCTAAGTTCAGTAATGGAGTGAGGTAGTCCTGGCTTTAGATTTTCACCCCAATTTCCAGCTTGAATGAGATAAATTTCCGGGTCAAGAAGAGCTGGAAGAACCACCCCAGGAGTTTTTGGTCTCAGGGTCTCTACTAGGACCTGCCTTTAACATGAAATGAATTTTCTGTGCTTGCTCACAGCAGAGGCGAAGCAGGGAGTGAGGCCAGAAAAACAGGGGGTCATGTTGGAGTTTCTTTTTTTCTTCACTTAACTCTGAAATAAAAATATATCTCAAGCTTGTTTTGGGATTAACAAGAAAAAACTCGTCTTGATGGGAACCATCTGTGGCCGGGAGATGCCGGCTGCTCTCTGCTTTCCACCCAGCACACAGACGCTGTTATGTGGGGTGTGTTCCTCTCCCAAATATTATTCCTCTCATCCCTATGCTAGCCGGAGGAATCCCAACTATTTAAGGAGGCTTTTCTCTCTGGATGAGTCCAGCATTAAAAAGCAGCAGCAGCTCATTACACCTATATAACATAATATTTGCTTTCCTCATTACAACACCGCTGCCCGGCACAGCTTGCTGGTGGCTGCTGGTCTCGCTAGCGTAAATATTGGAAGTGTCTTTGTTGTAACCCTTCCACCCCAGACGTTACCTCATGTTCAAAGCAAATATCATGTGGCCTCTCCGACTTGTCCTGCAAACCAGGGGGGTAAATCTGCCCCAAGGAGTGGAGATGCCCTTGCTCTGCATCTGCTGTGCTGCTGAAAATGAGTGTATTTGCACCATAATGTGGAGGACCGAGGTGATTGCTGGGGTGGCTGCTAACCCCCCATGGGGCTTGGGGTGTCTGCCAGCGAAATGCAACTGCTTCTGGATTGTAGGATTGACAATGGGAAGATAAAGAGGTGTGTTCACACCATCAGAAACACCAGAGAGCATTTGAAGCATGAAAAAGCCTCCTAGCCTGGAAAGAGGAGGGGAAACTCAAGATGAAACCATCAGAAGACAGGGCAGGTCTGGTCCCGGGAGGAAAGGAGGAGAGGCTGAATATGTTTCTCTGCTCTCACCATGCTGCCGGCAGGTGAGGAGGCTGCCCGGCCAAGGCGCCTCCTCCTGGGATTGGCTCCTGGCAGGTTGAGCAGGAA
The DNA here is from genome assembly GCF_047716275.1 of Strix uralensis. NCBI lineage: Eukaryota > Metazoa > Chordata > Aves > Strigiformes > Strigidae > Strix > Strix uralensis. The sequence continues at coordinate 136,512,870 of NC_133973.1, read as the reverse complement.
GCTGGAAGGAAGACGAGACCAACAGGTTCTCCATGCTGCTGGGGCTGTGAGAGCCGCTCGGATGGCAGCTACACACCTGACCTGGGATCCAGCCTCTGCCGAAGAGCAAGGAGCTGAGCTGAGCTAGCTGGGCATGAAATGGGCCAAAATGAGCACTTTAGGGGCTTTTACAAACCTGGTTTGAAGGAGGATTTTTGCGTTGGTCTTACTGGCCACGACATCTTCAAGGTGAGTCCAGACCTTGCTCGGGAGATGGTTTGGACTCATTTGCACAAGCAGTGGCAGGACACATAGGTCTTGCCTACAGTGTCTTCCTGCTTGTTCCTCAAGGACAACCTGCTGCATTGAACTTGGGGACCCTTGAGTTATTTTTAACCTACCAGGACTGAGTTAGCTGACATCTCCTCCATGGAGCCCAGCATGAGCTGGTTGGACGGAAAGATGCTGCTCCCACATCACTACCTCCTTCCCACTGGGGCTCGCACAAAGTGTCCCAGTGTCGTGGGCACTGGTGGATTTTGCAGTCCAGGGGATGAAGGCAACATGTCTTCCAGCTTTGAGGCTAGCAAAATCCATCCGTAAGACACCAGCTTGTCCCCGCAAGCCAACGCCCCAGGAATGCGGGATGCTCTGACGCTGCTTTGCCCAACCCTGCTCTGACCACGGGCTGGGAAGAGTCATTGCTGCTCTCCTCGGCCAGGCAGCCAGCCCTACCCATCCTGCTTGTCTTGCATCCCTAGGGATTTGCATGATAATTGCTGAAACTCCCTTGGGTTTCATCCTGCTTTGGCACTGCAGGACCCCAGGGACAAGGAGCCCTTGCAGCTAAGTGCTGGCTCAGCCCTGGACCAACCAGTGCTCCCAGTTCAATGGGACTGTTTTGCTGCTGGTGACCATGAGGAGGTAGCAGGAGTTTTGCCAGCACAGCTTGGGTTGCAGAAGTGAAATCCTTGCTGTGTCCAGGCCCTTTGCCTCCTCCTGCTATTTCACACCAGCTTTGATTTCATCTAGGAGAGCACAGACACTGCCTCTGGACGTCGGGCTTGAACATAAAGATAAAATCATGTAGTAGTGAGCGTGGTGCATTAGTGATGCAAAAGGATCAGCGAGGCATCAGGAAGAGCTGTGTGGTCTCGGCTCTTGACGTGGCGCTAGAAAACTCCTGTGAAAAGTCTTCATGGAGGATTTGGGGCCAAAGATCCTGAGCTGCTCCAGGAAAGGATGGGCAGCACACAGGCAGTTCTGCTCTTTGACTCACCTCCAGCTATTTTAAGGTGCTCACGCTCTCTCCAAACACCTCCCAGGTGGCTGCACACAGGGTCTCGCTTGCTCTTAGTCCTAAATCTCCGCTTGTCTGGTTCCCACCACACAAACTCTGAGTCCTCCCTGGCTCCGACACAAACCAAGGGTCCAACTCCGCAGCCATGCTCAGACTAGTTTTGCAAGATGAGGAGTGACCCCCTTCATCCATCCATGCATCTAGCCTTCCTATCTGAACCAACTAATTAGCTTGATTGGCTTTGCAGTAGGTTGTAACACTCTGCACCAGAAGAGAAGAGTGGTCCTACTTTTTTAGTGGGGTATTTTTTGGGGATGGTGAATCTTTCACCCAACCTTCAGGCAGCATCAGCTCTGACGTTGACCACTCCACTCTGCTTAAAATCCTCTCCTTGAGCCCAGGCCACCCAAATGCTGGCTCACACAGTTGGTGTTCTGCAAGGAGGACTCATCTTTGCAAGATTTTATATTAAGGCCCTGATGGGCCACATATGCCCCAACATGCCAATCTGACTTTAGTAGAGGAGCGTGTCTGCGCATAGTTACTGATGCTTGGGCAACTGAACTCAGATGCACCCCACATATGCTGAATTTCACCCATCAAAAAGCAATTTACAGATTAAATTTATATAAACCCCTGGAACTGCATCATGTAGAACCACATTATATTGTAGCAGGAACAAAAAGATGTTGCTTCTTTATTAGAAAGGGGGGGGGGGAAATGGATTCACATAGTATTTTTCAGCCAATGAGGTTTTGAACTCTGGGGGTTTAATTTCAGCATTGTTTGTGCAAACACGATCCATCACAGACGGACTTAGCAAGAGGCTGTGATGAGTCTTTCATCCCAGCCTGCAGATAAAGGCCGTGTTATGGGGTCACTGAACAGAGACCTTCAAACCCTGCGTCTCTGTCCGAGAAAACTCCGGGATGGAGATAATCAGAAAACCGATGTTCCCCTTTGCCTCTCGGAATAAGAGAGGCTTTGTTCAAAGATACAGGTCAGGTCTGTGGCAAAGTCGCTTGCAAGAGATTTTATTTCAGCTACCTGCAAAGGAGCTATGAGAAGAATGTGGTAGGTTCCTCTCGGTCTGGAGAAATGAAGAGATATTACCCAAAGGTGTTGTTTAATATTAACTGGACCAGTGCACATCTATGAAAGGTTTGATTGTGTGCCTATCTGTGTTTATATATAAACATCACCTCCAAAGTCGTAGTAATGTGGCTAAAGCCTTGTGCAGGCTGCAGCAGGTGAAAATCCTCCTGAAGGGAGCTGTATCGATGATCGTTTTTGTCAATAAAGATAGATTTCTGTGTTGGCACCAGGGACATAAACCATGAGTCCAGACCTTCCTGTGCTCAGTGATGTGCAGGTGCAGAACAAAGGCATCATCAAAAAGCCTCTGATTAATGTTTGGGTTAAGACAAAAGAAGCGGTGGGCAGGGAGCAGAGGGAAACAATGCAGCCCTGTCTGCACGGGGAAGCTGGTGAGCGGGTCTTGGGAGGACGCTGGAGTTTGCTTTCCAGGATGGATGTGATGGGAGCTCCTCCAGCAAAACCCACTGTGATTTCAATGCAAGCAAGGTTTGGCCTTCACACTCATCCTCTCTGACTCTTCAGGCCAGATGGTATCAGGAAGCTACTCACAAGGGCAGGGAAATCTTGCTTCACACAATGACAAATGTATTTTTTTCCTCGTTGTTTCAGCCACATTTGTTTATTAAGTGGACCACATCTAGGATCTAGAAAACACTGTTAAACACAGTCATTTTGACTCATTATTTCAGAGATGGCTTTACCTACGTGCCCTGAAGTTCTCACAGTACATCTAAACACAGTCTGGCAGTGGGTGGATAACTATTCCCACCTACAGCTAAATGCACATTTCAAAAAAGGAGTTGCAGGCTTGAAATTGTCTTGTTTGCCACCAATTAGATATATTGGATTTTCCTTCCTTAAACTACCTTAATTCAAGGAATCACCAGATAGTGAGGAGGATGCTGATTTAATGGCTTTGAAAAAGGGAGAAAAAGGATCCTTGGTGGTGCCCAGATGTTCCATTCCAGAAGCAAGGAGCTTCAATATGATCTTAATTCATCTCTTTTCATATACGATGTGGTGTATAACCATCTCGGAGTGGTCTGGCTGCGTCCTACTGACCCTTGAGCACTGAGGGTGGAGTAGCAGGACCAAAGACCTGTCCCACCTGTACACTCATCATCTGCATGATGCTGGTTTGTGTCGCTCAAGGGGAGGAAAGGAGATGGAATCTGCTCCTTGGTACCAAGAGTATGCCCAGATGGGTCTTGGGAGTGCCATGCACTGCGTCCCAGTGACGAGCGCTGCTGGCTGGGTCAGCGTGCTGAGTCACTTTGGTTTTCTGTCCACTAGAGAAGATACCTCCCTCCTCCAAACATCTTCATGTGGACTCCAGATGTACTCCTTCTAACAACGTGTGGCTGTAGTCAACAGGCATGTGTTTCATGAGCGACGCCAGCTGCAGACCAGAGGCGGATGGGGAATGAGACGTCTGGTCTAACTCCCTGCCCCTCAGCCGAGCTGGAAGGGGAGCCACTAGTCCAGACTTACATCCAGATATTTATTTTACTGCTCTGCTAATTGAACACAGCCATGAATGTCCTCAGCACTCGTAGAGCTTTGGTAATGAAGGCCAATGTGTGAGGCAATATGGGATTTTGTATTAATCGTGCCTATTTTTTCCCCTGTAGCAGACCTAAGCTTGATAATGAGAGCAGGAGCTGAGGACTATAGATGGGTTCATTATTTCCAATTGTGTATTTAATGTGGGAAAAAATGCCAACGAATAAAAAGTCAAAATCTTGGGATACAGGACTAAGCCTTTCCACCAACTCAGCTGTGGGAACCCTTTGTGGCAATGGCTGTCCTTGTCAATTAAGATATCTGCACAAGATCATGTACCACTTTGCACCTCACCTCCATCCAGGAGGCTGTGGATAGACTGGCCAGACCCATGTTTCTCCAACCAGGCCCTTTGAAGGGCTGTGGTGCCCATCCAGGAGCTGTTTGTGTAAGACATTGCTACAGGGCAATGTCCTTTAGAGCTTCAGAGGGACTCTTTAGGGCACAGGGCACTCTTCATCCTGAGCAACCTTGATGGAGACAGACATTCCTCACCTTGCCATTGGACCACCATCACCACAAAGACTCCTCCTGGCTCCTCCAGATCTTCTCATCTTTTGACAACCAACCTCTTCTCCTCCTCCATCCTTATCTTGCCTCTTTGCCCATCTGAAGACAATCGATGCTTCCTGCAACCCACTGTTTGGACCTTGCCAGCTTTGTCCTTACTGTCGTCTTCTGAGTTTACAGAGCCAGTTGCTGGGAAAGTTCATACTTTGCTCCCAAGGAACTGATTTGGAGGATGGCAGTGGAGAGGCCAGCCACGTGGGGAGATGGGGCTGTGATAGCCAACGGCGTGATCAAACACTGGTTAACCTTTGCTCGTGTACTCCATGTGCCTGTTCAAGTGTTCGACTGCACCTTTCAGATAGGAAAGAAGAGGAAATACCTCGTGTGACTGACCTGATAATACGCCTTATGTCATATTCTGCATTTATTTATGTAAAACAACCTATATTTAAATACCATCCCTGCAGTGGAGCAGCACCTAGTTTGCAATAAGGACATCAAATGGGGAGACTTCTGCTTCTGTTTATCACTTTCCCTGGTCATTTCTCCTAACAGCTGAAAAAACTGCTCGTTTGTCTTCTCAGATGACTTTGTTGTTGACTTCCAGCCGCCTGGTCTATGTGGAGATGTGCTCAGGGCTAATTTTGTATTGATGACACGCCACAGAGTATTTTATTCTGATGGTGGGGAAGGGATGCAGGGCGCTGACTGTAATTTTCTCTTTCAGACTGTGCCAGGACAAAATTAATCTTTTTTTTTTTTTTTTTTTTTTTTCTTTTTCACAACTGTTTGGACCATTGTTATGGCCACAGTTTCTCCCCCATGCTGGAAGACATCAGTGCAGTGATTAGGGGAGACTGAGGGTGACTGGGACCTGATTTACCTGCAGCAATAATCCATGCCAGTGACTTTATTCATATTTAAGTACATTCATCTTATCTCCTGAAAGGGTTGCGGGGCTGCTGGTTAACCTACCACAGAGCAGGCAAACACAGCTATTGTGCAAACAGGCAAAGTGTTTCCTGACTTAGCAGACAAATGATATCTTCGTCTCTAGTTGCTGGGTAACGTCAAACATTCACATATTCGCCCTCAGTGATCTCTTCAGGGCTCACAAGCCCACCACCACTCCTGCTGCAGGGATGGATACCTTGCACAGGCTTGTTGGGGCAGAGAGCGGAGAGAAAAAATAAGTGAAGGAGAGGTTGAAATACAGAGGATGCAATAGCAAAAGAGCTCTGCAAGTTCTCCCTGTAAATGTTATTATGGTAAAATAATTGTGCTTAAGGGGACGCTTGCAATCAACACCCTCCTTACACTTATTAGAGGCACAAAGGCCTCGGAGAAGAGTTAGGAAAAAGCACCTTAATGAAAATATTCACAGCACAAACACAGGAAAGCGCAGCTCTCCCTCCTGTTTGCCCTGCATTCCCCGAGTATTTGCATGGGCAAAACAATAGCATGTCCCTTACCACGCTTCCTTCCCCTGGCCCAGGGCTGCTCAGATGCTGTGGGCTACGGGGCAGCCACGACAGGGATTTACCTCCCGCCGGCTTTGCTGCCACGCACAGGCAGACAGACAGACAGATATACACGTCTTGGCTCGCTTCCTGCCAGACGTCTCCTAGATACGTTTGGCCTTGCTTTTTTCATGCTTCATTTTCTTCTTCTGCAAAATGGAGATAGTATTGCAAATCTCCAAGCCTTACTCAGTGCCCTCTGTTCAGATCACAGAATCACAGAATCATTCAGGTTGGAAAAGACCCTTGGGATCATCGAGTCCAACCATCAGCCCGACTCTACAAAGTTCTCCCCTACACCATATCCCCCAACATCTCATCGAAAGAGATGTGGCATCAGTTATGTTTTTCATCAATCAGATGTTCCTTGCTCTTCCCCAAAAAGCCAGCCACGGAAGAATCTGCTGTGCTTTCACCATACCCTCTCTTGTGTCCCAAACCTTCCTATGGTTACCTTCCCACCCCGGAGCACAGCAGCAAATGCAAAAAAAAAAAACCCAAACATCCAAAATGCTCTGACATAGCAGGAAGGAACAAGACACCCTGTGACACCAAAAAAGATCTATAGCTGGGTCATCAGAAGGGCTCAGCAAGTGTTTCTCCAGCAAAGACTTCCCTCCTGTGAGCTTGGAAGGAGGAAAAGAGGTTTTCCTCTACCTACAGACGGGGTGAAACTCCACTTTTTCTTGGAGGAGGGTGATGCCGTGGTTAAGGACTGATCACCCCCACTCCTGCAGCATCTTCCTCACTGTCCCCCCACCCAAAATACAGAAGCGCTGTCTCCTCTAAGACTTTGCATGTGATGCTCTTCTGCATCGCCAGATCTCCAGTCTCGTATTTCCCTGCCAGAAAACAAGAATTTCCCTTCTGGACCAATTTTTCCCTTCCATAAATGTATAACGAAATGCTTTCAGGATGTGGTGTGAAATCTGTCTAAGCCTGAAAGTTGCCCCTGGTTTAACGCTTCAGCCCTGAGCTGGGTCCTAATGGAGCAGCTTAAAAAGTGATCACACGCTGTGAGTGTCACAGGAGCACAAAGGGTTTTAACAAGGGTTTTATAGGTGCATCGTTTTAAAATGAATGTGGTTGGGCATATACAAGGGAGATATTTAAAACAGCTTTGAGCATTCAAGGCTCTAAGCATGGGAGAAGGAACTTTTAAATCTGAAAACAACCTTCCCAGTCCAAAATTGCATCTATTTTCCTAGAAGCTGTCTCAAAATTCATATGAAATTTCCTTCCATTGGCTGCTCCACGAATTATTTTTTTGACGTTGCACGGGCTTTAGCAGTCAAAGTGCTGCTAGCAGGGGGGAAAAGTCAGTCTTTCTGCTCTTCATTCCTTTCTTCACAGCTGCTTGGAGGTGGCTTGAAAAGGAAACGTTCCCCAGCCCTGCGTCCCCAGTGGGAGCCTGTGTCAGATTCAACTGGCCAAGCCAAAGAAATATTCTGAAAATGTGCAAACTCTGATTCTTTTTAGAGGCATTTTGCTCAGCAAATGGATGTTAAAAAGTAAATTACTGGCTGACGTTAGGAGCAGTTCTGGAACCTCATGAGTTAGAAGAATATTTTCTCCTGGTGCCAGAAGAAAATATTTTTCCCTCAATCTTACAAATGGCTGAACTATTTCTGCTGAAATGAAAAGGAGACCATCCCTAGGCAGACATCCAAACATGTAAATTTTCATCCCCTGTGCTTAAAGTCTGGCAAAGTCACAAGGACCTATGGTCATGGCTTTGTTACGTGCCTCAATACCTGCATCTGTCCCGTACCCCCCTACACACCCACCCTCGAGCCTCCGGGAAAACACATCCTAGAAGCTCTGCAATGGACCCAGCAACCAGACGGCAAATAAAATGCTCCCACAGGATATACTTTCATCAGGATTTAAAATAATCACAGCTCTGAGGGACTTCTGATTTTGAAATGCCTGTCGTCAGCAGTACTGTAAGGAAAAGCGTTTGGCAAACAGCTATCAGGACTGCTGCCTGCACTGCCTGTCATGCTGCCTGCGATGCTGCCTGTAACGCAACCCTGCGTCTCTTCTGCTGGGGCTGGGAATCGTCGCTTTGGAGCAGACTTTATATTCTGATTTTTTTGCCTCCAGGCTTTTGCCGCAGGCGAGGTTTCCCTGCTGGTGGGTGCAGCTTCTTGGGTTATTTCTATGCCTGTTAGGAAAAGAAAGACAGTTGCTAGTGAACTATTGGCTTTGTCTGTCTCGGTAAAGACGAGCCTGGCATCTCTCTCGCAATTTCTTGTTGTTTTGACAGCACATCTCCTCCTTTTGCATCATTTGGACCATGCACACCTCCAGGGCTGGCTCCAAGCATGGGCCAAAACGGTGTAAAATGGCCAGTTTGCAGAAAGATACATTTCTCTCAGGTGATTTTGTCATTTTGCATCAAGAAGGGCAAAAAATTCACACCAAGGATACAATCCAGTTTTGTCCACATTGCTGGGCAGCCCTGGACACGCTTCTCGTCCTGATTCACCCGTGCTGTTGCAGTGTGCACAAAACAAGTCCTGAGCATGGCGTAGACACATCAAAACACTCATCTTTTCCCCAAACTGCTACAACTCGAGGCCCCTGCACCAGGATGCCCATAGCATGTAGATGAGGTCCAGGGGATCCACCCATGGTGCGCCTACACGCTTGGGAGATCAGGATCTAATGTAAAACTAAGTGCAGGTGATGAAAATGGATGGAAAAAATAAATGCTGGGTGGGTTGGAAAGGGCACATTTACAGCAGCAAGAGAAATCAGGAAAGCCCAAACCTGTACCTGACCCTTTTCATCCTCCATCCATCCAGGTGGGAACGCCCCGCTGCGCAAAACATCCCTCCTAGGAGGCTTTGAGACAGGATTGCCTTCAATATAAAAACCTGAGGAATAGAAATATGAATATTTTCCCTCGTGACCCCTCCGCTCCCTGCTGCCAAGCTGGGATTTACTGGTGCCCAGTTAACAGCAGCCCTGGATGTACAGGGCCATATCTTTGGTGTAACTTGTGGAGGTTTTTTTCCAGGTTAGCTTTTTATTTAACTACACCCTGAGTGTGTCTTTATGTACATGTTGCTCCCGGGGTGGACAATTTCCAGACATCCCGGTTCAGAGGAGGAAGATGGAGGTGATGGGTGTTGAAGATGGGTGATGAAGTTGGGTGTTCGCTGCCCTTTTGGGGCTCAGCGGTTCCAAACCCCCTGGCGTAGTGCCAAGCACCCCACGTCTTTCCCAGCCCCTCGGGGCTCCCAGAGCCGAGGTTTGGGGCAGCACCATGGAGCAGGGACCAGTCTTTTCCCTTGGCAGGGGTGCCCCAACCTTTCCCAAGCCAGGGGAGCCCCCAAACCCGCAGCCGTGGGGCACCCCACCGCGGAAGGGTTTGCTCGCAGCCGGGCGCATCCCCGCAAGGACACCCCAAAAAGAGGAGCTCCAAGCCTTTGGGTGCAGTCTGCCTCCTCCTCCTCCTCCTCTTCTTCTTCCTCCTCCTGTCGCTGCCGCTGTCCGGGGCGGAGCCGCCCGCCCCAGCCCCCGCCCCGCTCCCGGGAGCGGGCGGCGGAGCCGAGCCGAGCCGCGCCGGGCTGCGGGGACGGGGACGCGGTGGTGTCACCTCCCTCCCTTCCTCCTGGCCCCTCGCTGTCCCCATCCCACCCTCTGCCAGGGGGACAGCCCCCCGCCCCAGCCTCGCTGCCGGGGGGAGCATCGCTCGGCAGGGCAGGGGTCCCCCTCCCTCGGGGCTTGGCGACCTGGAGGATTTCCCAGCGGCAGCAGGTAAAGGGTTGGACTGGTTGGACTGGGAGGAAGGGGTGGCCTTTTGCATATCGCCCCCCCCCGCCCCCCGCGCAAGCCCGGCGACGGGGGTACAGGGTGCCCCCCGGGGGGGGGGGGGGGGGCGGGGATGATGCTGAGCTGGGGGGGGGTGTTGGGGATGTGTCAGATATGCCGGGTTTGACCTCCCAAAGGTGCTCCGTTGTCCAAAACGGTGTTACTTTTCCCCAAAAGGCGTTCCCTTCCCCAAAAGGTGGTTTTTTGCCCTCCGTGCCCCCCAAACAGTGTGTACACCCACCCCCACCCCTGCTCCCCAACATCTGGCCGGAGCATCCCAAGCAAAGTTGGGACTTGACTGGGTCAAGTCCACTATGTGGACATGGGTGGGCACCCACCTGGGGAGAGGTCCCGGGGTACCCCTTCGGGTCTCCAGAACTGCCCCCCCCCCCCCCCCTCCAGTTGCCAGGGTGTGGGTCTGGCCACCCCCTTTTTCTCCTTTAGGCCCTACTTGTTTTACAGGTAATGCTTCATTTTTATACACTGCTCTCAAAATAATGGCAGCTGCACTGTCCCACGTCCCCAGGGCTTTACACCGGGGTTGTCCGGAGCTGTAAAATCCTGAGGCAGCAAAATCCCAAGAGGGATTTATTGCTGCTTGCCCGCGGGAGGAGCACCCTGTGTCCGTCCAGCACCCGAGCTCTCCCAGCACCCTCTGAGGATGCCATAGGGATGTCCTGGATGGCTTTTGGGGACATCCCCCCCTGGACCAAAGCCCCGTGTTAAAGACCCCAAATTTCTCGCCAGCATTGAGCAGAGAGTGTGAAAAAGGGTGAACATAGAGGGTGTTATTTTGTCGTGATGCTTGGCAAAGAATTTGCTCGGAAAAAGGTGTAATTCAGGAAAAAGAGGGGGAAAAAATAATCTCGTTGCTGTTTTATTGAAGCTCTCTCCTAAGTCCTGTATATTCACTGCCTAGAAAACTGGGCGTTGAGGAGTTGCAGTCGAAATGTGAGCCTTCCTCTGGAAAAGGTCTGTTGTAGCAATTCCTGATGTTGAAGCTGTGAAATTTCACCCCCGGCGAGATGGAAATGGGGATTCTTTAGCCAGAAAAAATCTGGCTTTGTCAAACTCGCCATGCTTCGGGTTTTTAGGGGTGGGTCTGTACAGCCACTATTATTACTTATAATCTTGTTGGCTTAAGGGTTATTTTGGGGCTGGAAAGGGATTACGGATAGATGATCGGAATAGTCATGACCATACTGCATGTGAAATTTAAAAAAATTGAATTATGGTTCTCTTTGCTGGCTCTTTGTCCCTGTATGAAGGAAAATGAGTGCTCGCTCAGTAAGCCTGTACAGGTTTTTCTCCGTTAGAAAGTTATGCTGTGCACGGAGAATGTTAAACCTGACTATGCCGTTGGGATGCTGTATTCTCCTCGGGGTGCTCCCAGCTGCCAGGAAATTTAGACTGTTGCTTATTCGTGAGCAAAAGTTAGACCAGTGCTTATTCTTAAAGAGTTTTTTTGGGGTTTGGACCACAGAGTGATGCAGGATAAATGCCTTCTGCCTTCTTTCCTTCTTAGAAATTGCTAGTTTGCACTTGGCAGGTGTGGCTGGGGAAAAGCTGAAGTAAATGGATTTCCTGCCTTGCTTTTTGTCTGGCATGTCTATGTTCACCAGTCATCGGCTTGCTACGGAAAGTGGTCCATTAATACATTATACAGCCTTTATCCACCTGAGCAGCGATGCACCCTGAATCCTTAAAGCCTGCTATTTTAACATATTTTCCTCCATCAAGACTTGAAGCATCTTCATGCCAATATCCCAGCAATATTTAGCTGCAGAATATTTCGCTGTGATTTAAAAAGTGCTTCTTCAGTTGCAAATATAAGCTCTGCTTTGAGGCAGAGTTAATTTTAGAGTGGGAGTCTCTGTCAAGCTGTACTTTTTCTATTAAATAAGCATGTTCTGCACGTTACGCTCTTCCCTGCGATGAATTCTGTACTTGAAGGCGAAGCATGACTGATGTTTGTCTCGTGCGTCGACAATGAGCAGCACAAAGAAAATGAGTTCTGGTTCAATCAATTTATTTGGTGTCGGGTTGTAGATTCAAAAACTGCTAGCTTGGAATTAATGATAAAGAGTTTAGTTTTTGCAAGGGCAACAAACTGCTTTCGTAGGACCAGGAAAGTTATAAGGAGATACTGAACCAGCTGCAACAGCCAGGGACCATTTGTTGTACCTTTATCCATAAATTGCCACGCATATGTGATCTTAAATAACTGTATTAAAACTGCCATAGAGGTCCACACTGCTCAATGCAAAAATCAGTATATTTAGGGTTTTGTTGGTGTTTTTTTTAGATGTGTGGGTTACAGTAACTTATGGTTGCAAATGGTGTCGTGGGTTGATGTCAAGATGCTGGTAGCAGATGGCTCATTCACCCTGTTGTTTGCTTAGAGGTGCTTTGATGCTGACAGGTGGTGGAAGTTAGATCTGGGTCCCCTTTTAACAGACACACCTGTGGGGAATATTGTCCTTTAATTTGCTTTGTAAGTCTTCCTAAGGGTGAAGATAAAAGGGCATGGTTGCAGCTTTGAAATACTCATGGCACTGCTGCCATACAGCTATGGGCTTGTGGATGAAGGTGTGGTTATTGCTAACGTTTAGAGTGTTGGGGTTGGATGTAGGTGGGCACTTAGGGCTCCTTCTGAGAGCAGCTTTCCTACAGACATGGGGTGTGGGAACATGCTTTCCCTGGAGGCTGCGATGCTGGTTTGAAACTCACTTTTTCTTGAGAAGATTCATCCAGAGAGGTTGGGCTCCAGTCCAACAGCCCTTTAATGAGATACTTTGCACCTTCTTGCTGATATTAAGAAGATGTGATGGGATCCACCTGGCAGCCACTTGGCTGTGGCCATAAAGAGGCTTCATTAGGCTGCAGTAGTTGATAATTATCCTTCAAGGAGACCAAATGGTGGGGGAAAGGAGTGATTCTGGTAGCTCATCCTTGTGTAGAGGAATAGCAAGTACTGCTGGTGTGAGGAGGCTGTAGCTGCTTTGGGCTTTGCTGGTGCTAACTGCTGCTGTTGTGGGGTGAGTGATGTCTCGGCTTCTTCCTTTGTAGCAGGGTGTTTCCTTAGGGCTGTTGCTCCCCAAAATCACTGTACTGAGCTGGGTGTGAGGCTGAGCAGTTCCTTCTGCTCAGGAGAGGGCAGTGTCACACCAACGAGCTGCTTCCCTAACCACGCTAAAATTCACATGGAGAGGACAACCTTTGCCCACCCAGGGGTCTGGGAGGGTCTTGCAGGGGTGCAATATTGTGTGTGGGGGGGACCCAGGCACCTCATTCCTTCTCCCTTCTTCCCCAAGCAAAAGATTCCCCTTCCAGCTCTGCTCTGTGCCAACTTTCCCTGACCCTGAGTACGCTGCCGGTGTTTAACAGACCTTTGTAGGAATATTCTAAGCATGATGCTGGGAAAAGGGATTTAAAAGACTGTTTATAGCAGTTGCTTTTGCCTGCCAGCCCCTCTATAAACAGTGATTAGATACAGCTACTTTAATACGTCTTAACTTTGGAAAAAAAAAAGAAAAAGCTGCGTACTGGTGTTTGGCTTTGCTGCTTTTTCCTCTTTAGCTAACCGCTGTGTTCTCCCCGCTTCCTTCAAAAATACCCACAGATACTGGCAGGATAACTGCCTGAATATGTGGTTAAATAGCCTGTCATTGCTCAATAACCTGAAAAAAAGCCTTATTTTTATATGTAATTAAATATTTGTATAAAATTTCTGCCAAGGAGTGGTTTCAAGGTACAGTGTGTTCCCCTGAAGGGTATTCAAACAAGGACCTTCTTGGGTGGCAGTTGGGAGTTTTTCCGTGCTCATGCCTATCTCGATGCACTGCATGTTTTCACATACTGAATCCATTACACGTTGTGATTGAGCTCTGTCTCTTTTGTCAGTTGGGTCTTTAGGCTGGATAAACTTTATGAAAAATGTTTCTCTTGTGGATATTTTTTTTTCACTGATTTTTTTTGTGGGACCAGGTATTGATGAAGTGGGCTGGTATTTTTTTTTTTTTTCCTGCTGGATAAAGGGTGGGATTGGGGCTAGGAGGGAGGTGAACAACACCTGGCTTGGGGTGATGCACAGATCTGGGCTCCCACATCTGTGCGGAGTCCCACTGGTGGCTAATCTCTTCCTTGGAAATAGCTCGTACTGGCTTTAACAAAACTGAATCCTCCTGCTCTCTAACCACTGCGTCCTCTGCAGTGCTGGCTGCTCAGGAGCTGGGTTTTCTGTGAGGCTTTGCCTGGTGCTTGGGGTCCAGGCTGCTGGATCCTGGGGGACTTGGAGGTGATGCACTGTAAGTTTATACTCTTCTTGCCTGGGAATGCTCAAAAGGATCTGTTTTGCTTTCAGATTTACCACGGGGCACTCTGCTGAAGCAGCTTTTATCTTGCACTTTTCCCCTTAAAGCAAGCTTGCCTTTAATTTTTTAATTTTGTTTTTTAAATCCTGCCATTTCTCTTGAAACTCTCTTAAAGCTCTGCTCTAACTTGTACAATCTCTTTATAAATGTCTGGTCCCTGCATTTTGCCTCCCTTCCTCAGCCTTGGTGATCTGAAATGAAACTTCTCCCTTCCCCAGCCTGAGGTTAGATGCACAGTGCAGAAATATTCTGGTCGTCCGCTGTTTTTTAGCTGTGCCGAGTTTCAGGCTCACGTTTGCACAGGTTGCTCGGGGAAAGCATCTTGCATCTGACTTAAATAGCACAAGGTGAAGACCACAGTTGCCTTTAATAGGTATTTTGGATTTAGCATTTTAAAAGATGTAATGGACTGGCTGTACTGTTCAATGCTCAAGCATTCTTCTGAGCCACTCTAATAGATTATATCTTGGACCACTTACCTTATATTGATGAAGCTTTTGAGTTGACAGTCACCTAATCATAAATCAAATTGCCTGAGTCTAAAATCGAGTCAATGGTCTGGTTGCCTACTGCAGAATTGCTGCAAAAAAAAAAAAAATTAAATTTTCTGACTTGGAGATGGCTACAGCCCTGTGACTAGTGGTGGGGACTTGGTACCCGAAGGTCATGGGGTGGCAGGTGATGCACTGAGTAGGTCTAATCCTGGAGCCTGAAGAGGATTTGAGGCTCACGTCTAGGCTTGCTGTCCTGCTAAATTTCCTAGGACCTTGCCACGAGGGCAGAAACCTGGTGTTAAGGGGCAGGCTTGACGCTTCCAAGGTGTCCCTTATGTGTGGCCCTGTCTGAAACCCACGTGCTGGCTGCAGAGCTCTTTGTTTCTGAGGAAAACCTTGGAGGATGGTGGTAAAACTGGGATATATTCAGGAACATGCCTCGGGTCCCCTTGCTGTGCCCAGTGCTTTTCCATCATGCTGTCAAGGGGCAAAGTGGGGCAGGGGCCTTCCCAGGTCATGAGAACTGGAGGTGCTACTGGCGCTTAAACTGTGTCTCTGAGACGGATACAGAGGGTTTAGGCTTGTTCACAGGGATTTACCACGGTAGTGAGGTCACTCTGTGTGTGATATTTGGGTGCATTTTGTGTATGTGTTTGTTGTTTGGGTTTTTTTTGCCAAGAGGTAATTAATGTTTTCCTTGGGATTAAAATATTTCCTGTGTGTCTTAGCTGTTGATGTAGGAAGGAGTCATGAAACCATCTGACCTTTCTTGGAAACAAGAAAGGCTTTTTAGAGAAGGTAAGAAGTGTATCTTCAAAACCAGTGTGTCTTTCTTACCCAGCTACTTGCTTGTGTGAAGAAGGCCCCATACAGAAGTTTCTTGAGGCTGTCAAGTAGGTGATGTTTTGTAAGCAGTTGCGTGATACAGCAGTGATTATGTTTTCAGGTATTGTGGGAATTTTGGTGTCAATCTACCTACTAATTATTCATGAATCTTCTCAATGAGACTTTAAACTGACAGTCAAACCTATTGCAGTTTGAAATCCAGCAAACAGGCAGCTCTTGTGTCCTGGTCTGGGAGTCCAAGGCACAAATCCAGCTGTGTGATTTGCTCCATTTCTCTCAAGCTTTTTGGGTTGTGATTTCTCCAGCCGTGGCCGTGAGCTGGCTGAGTGTAGAGATCTGCGCAGGAATAATGGCTGAACAGTCCTTGTAATCTGTGGATGGTTTGGGGCTTGTTAGGAGCCCTGGAATTCGTCAAGCCAAAGAGGTAAAGTGGGACTTATGGCTTCTCAAAATGTCTATTTTTAGATGCGCTCCTGTTCACGTGTAAATTATGTTTATCATAAAGGATTGCTCTGCACTTAGTACACTGAACTTGTTATCCCTGTTTTCCAGTTTTTACACAGATATCAAAACGCTTGCCAAAAATATATACATTACTGTCTCATTTTTCCCTCTGCTCCCCAGCTCCTGAACCACTTGCTATGTTGTGTTTGATGCTCTGTAAATACATAGCAGTAGGTGGCTCTTATTTTAGGGGTGGGTTATCCCCCTGCTTGGGCTTTGGCATTAGCTTCAAAAGTTGCTGGTGTCTGACAGCTTCTCACAATGGTGCTTGTCTTATCTGTTCCTGCTGATGCCTGAGAGCTGGAGGCAGGATCTGTGTTAAAAACGAAGCAGCTAAACTCATATTTAGCTCTGAGTTAATCACTGAAATGCAGAGTGCTTGCAGTCCTCATTAAAAGCCTAATTTAAAGTGCAAGGTTGACAACTCAGCTGGAGATACGTTCCCTTATCACAAGTGTTTCCTAATCTGTCTCCTTTGCGTAAGGATGGTTTTTTGTTTGGATCTCCAGGCTCTTGCTTTTGGAGAGCTATATGTTAAAGGAATGCAGTGTACTTGTGGGCGAGACAGCTGTATATGTTCAAACGTTAATGTGATGGGAATAAGCGTGCTCTGGTGTCTCTTATGCTGTCAGACAAGCCTTTGTACCTCGCAAGGTCACACTGCTGCGTAGATGTGCATTCCTGAAACAAACTGTGGGTTCTCCTTATACAGTTTTGCTTTGCAAAGAAAAAATAAAGCTGCTTGTGGGATTATAGCTGCTGTCCCTGAAAACATGGGCAGGAGCCGTGTGGCTGAAGGCCAGTCTCTGAGGAAACGTCCTTCCTTGTGTTTATACCTGGGCAAGGATCAGCCCCACAACACATGGTCCTGAGCTTGCGTGGGGTGTGAGGAGTAATGTGGGTAACAAGGAGCTCAAAACTTGCGCTGTGGTTTGCTTAGACCTCTGGAGCTGGGAAGGAGTCTCTGGATGCAAGAGGGTCTTTGTGCATTCAGTGCAAACCATTCCTGAAAACCCCCTCTGGGGAGGGTGGGCATCTCTCCTTCGGTCACAGGAGCTGTGGTGGAGACAGAAACCTGCCCAGCTTCCTTGTTGTTGTCAATGGGGCCAACAAATATAACTTGGGAGCGTTTGAAAAAAAAAGTCCACCTAGAGTACTTTGCATTTGGTGACTAGTATTTAGCATCTACCAACCTTTTTCTTCTGCTTCGTTTAAGGCAAAAATCTTGAACTGAAGCAAGCTGGAAGCTGTGCGCATTGTCTGAAGCGAGATGGACATATCTGATAATTACAGCTCCATTAGCTTGATGTAGCCTGGAAAATTGCTCTCCCTATTGAAGGGTGAGGGTACTGGGGAGAAGATGTCCTGTGCCACCAGGGTGGATGTAGCCAGCACAGGGAACCTGGGTGCAGTGTTGCCCTTGCTGTCTCATGAAGTCATTGTGCCTGCTGGAACCTGTGGTGTTTGGGGATGTGCTTGGTACTTGCTTGGGGAGTGGCACAGCCCGATAACTTCCTCTGGACAGTGAAGAAGACCACAAAGAAGCTGTTCAATAGTCTCTTTTTAAGGTGTGAAAAACATGCCAGGAGTTCATGGCTCGATGGGTATCAGTGACCCCACATGGACTAATGAAGTGGACAGGGGATCCACTGGGGGAAGTGGGAGCCTTTTACTGTGTTTTTTTTGTCTCTCCAGGGGAGATTAAGATACATGGCCTCTAGCTAGGAGCTGTTAGAGCTCTTGGGACAATATGCCTACCTACATCAAATCTGAACATACCTATCTGTCTCCCTCAAAGGAAGGACAGGGAAGGCAAGCTGTTGATCTGGAATGCAAGGTTGATTCATTCAGTTCTGGGTTTCCAGCCTTCAAAACCTGCTCTGTTGTGCTGCTCCTGTGTGGGGTCTGTAATGCTCCACCAAATGTTGCTGTGGATTGGAAATGCTCTTTGTTTAGGGGCCACCTCTGTGGAGGTGTTGCAAACAGCTTGCCTGTTGCAGTCCATCTGCCAGGCTGGGAGAGCTTTGGTGCACTGATCTCACATCACACTTGGCTGAATACATACTGGGAAGCCTTAATGATGCTGGTGACACTGTCACCTGGAATGGGGTGATAAATGCCTTTGCTAGTGGCTGGACTCTTCTGGTAGGGGGAGAGAGGTTGGCTGGTTAATAGCAAGGCTGGATTTGAGCCTGTGACCTGAAGGCAAAGGTTCCTGATGACCTGAAAACCCCTTGTGGTTTTATCTTCACGTGCAGAATGCCTCTGTATTACAGTGGGAATGTGATTAGTTCGCAGGAACGAAGCCTGTGAGTTTATTGTGAAGCTGTAACCTGATGTCCAGACTGTCTTAGAAATGGACCTATGACTGTTTGCTACAGGACATGTCTAAGAGCAGAATAAGCTTCAATGAGGGGAGTCTGCTATATTTCTAAAAGTGTCAGCTTATAATGTTAAAACCTTCCTGTTGTGAGTCCTTAAATCCCAGCTTCTGGGGTAATAGTCTGGTTATACTGAATGCTGTACTGGACCCACGAGACAATCACTTTTGCTCTCTTGGCTTCTTCCCTCCAGCTCAGGGAAAATCCTGGCTTTTTCCCTATTTCCCTGAACTTTGTAGCTCAGCTGCATGTTCCCTGGAGGGACATATCTGGATCACTGGCTTAAGGTCTGGAGTCTGCTCTGCTCTTCTCCTTGAGCAATTTGTGAGCTGGATGTAGGACTGTCCTCGCTGGGGGCTGTGGAGCTTTTGAGGGTACATGGGGTGAGGAGCAGGGAGTCCCTGAGGTCACGAGCTTGGGCAGATGGAGTCAAAAGACGTGTCCACTCATATTTCTGCACCTTCCCTTCCCAGGCATTACGTCTCTCTATCTCTGCTGATATTAGCAGTAGTGATAAGAAAGGCTCTGTACCAAGTGTGCTCTGTGGCAGATAAAACTTATTGTGCGCAAGAGCTGTTCCAGCTGAGAGCTTATCAGCACTACTAAAACTTTAACGATCAGCGAGGCTTGAGAGATGCGGGTGTTTTGGGTCTTTCAGCAGTACGGAAACATCCAAGGAGGAATTGTGCTGGAAGTGCTGCTGCTCTGTAAGTCCTTCTCAAATGTGCTTTTTTTTAAAGGAAGTGGACAATTTGGGGATCGAGGCTTGTAAACTGGTGAAGCTGGTTGGTTACTGTGCTGTGTGTTTGTGCATGTAATGAGCTGGCTGATGCTTAATGAGTGGTAGCTGGTCTCAATATGGACTGAATTAAATTGAGGGATCCATCTTTTTGCATCTTGCCAGGCTGCTCTTTGCTTAGAGAAAGAGCTCCTGGAGCTTTTGTGCAACTATTGAACACTAGTGCAGGGAGCACAGTTTTCCCAACTTGGCTTGATGGTCTTTCAGGGCAGTGACCTCTGCAAGGAGTTGAAGCTGGTAGAAGGTACAGTGGTGTAGACCTGGGCCAAGAATCACCTGGCTTCCACCTTGATTTGGAAGGGCATAATTCCCAGGAGTTCCTATGTGTTGTTCAAATGCACTGAGATGAGTTGGGGAGGCTGTTGCAGTCTGACTATGGGTATATCTTGTCCTCCTCAAATTTGGGCAGCTAACTCCGTGCTTATGCAGACATCTCCATCCCCTTGGGATCTGCAACTTGGAGCCTTCTCCAGAGGATTAGTGCCCACAGTTTCTTTCTAAAAATGTGAATAGGGTTTATTTTCTTGTGCTAAAATCCCCAAGAGATGTGGTGATAACTGCTTTACAGGGGAGTGGCATGATCAGAACAGCTGTTTAGAAATTTCCTTTTCCTTTTGGCACGAGGAAATTAAAATGTTCATCTCCAGCTTCTGTAAAAGCTCCTTCCCCAGGAGCGATGAGGCCTGGAGGCTGAAACCAGACAGCCAAGAACAAGTCAAGGACCTGGAAAGGGAACCTGTTTCTTTGGCTTCTCCTATTAGGAAGTGGAGCCAGGGTGGGAAGGCATTTTCCTTGTTTGCTTCCCTCTTTGTCATTCATGACTCCTGCCAGCAATGCCACAATTGTGCAGAAAGTCACTGGAAAGGAGAGTCAAACCTGAGGTTCATCTGCTGTTGGTCATGGCAGGAAGGTCTCTCTAGGTTGCTGTTCTCTTGTGTGAGTGTCCACTTTGCTGTGAACACAGGACAAATCAGTCCTCATCGTTGCTGTGTGTGTTAGGCTGTCCCTGACCCTGCTCTTGAAGGCTTTATTTTTATCTGGTTTAGATTAACTTTATTTCATTTTTGGTTGTACTGATGTGCTGGGAGGGGTTCTCCAGAAGGGCATGAAGAAGGCTGGCTTGAACCAACTGGTGGCATGGCAGGAAATGGAGGAGGGAAGGAGCTTGGACTTAGTAAGAGTGCTTGCTGTAGTATGATGGCAGATATATGCCTGCCCTCTACAAAGCCATGCTCCGGGGTTTAGGCTGGCTGAACCAGGGTTAGGCCAAGGAACATCAGCCTGGCTGTGCTGCAGATAGAGCTGTTGAAAGAGATGGCTTTTGATAAAAGTGGGAGCAAACGCTTGTTGCTGCTACATGCTGCTGTGCGCAAGGTCAGCGTGACCGTCTGGTTCCCAAATTGGGCAGCCGGGTTCACTTTTTCAGCAAACAATTGCTGCTGCTCAGCCGTGTAATCAGCTAATGGGATTTAACACAGCATCCAATGTTTCTAACTTGGCTTTGTGATAGCAACCTAATCCAAAAAAGCCAAAGTTAAAATAAGTGGAAATGCGAGTTCCTGGGGCTTTCCAATTCCAGTTCCTCATGTAGCAAAGCCATCTGATTTCTACCAGAATTGATACACTAATCACTGTAACTGAATTGACTCAAAATGTAGTAAAGCTGGGGAGAAAGAGCATCTATTGGTACTTATTATAGCTCAAACACCTTCTGCTTAAGGCAGTGTCTCCTGTGAAATTTCTCTTGTTTAAATACCATAGTTGGAAAACACAAACTAGCCTTTTGCATCAAGGGAAGGTGGCTGCAGTGATTTCAAATTCTCTTTTTTTTTTTCACCTGGAGAGATGCTAACCGGATCTCTGATCCGTTTCATACTTTTTAGAAGTTTTCTGCTTCAAGTTGGAAGTGAAATACAACTGTGGTGGAGCCTGGGGTTAGATTTAGGAGGAAGAAAAAAAGTGGTGCTAGGAGGAGGCAGCAAGCACAGCTTAGATCATGTTATATATGTACCATCTCCCCTTTAACATTTCAGTCTCCAGCATCAGATCTGGACCTCAGACCAGATTATTTGCTCACGTGGGTTTTTTCCAGCCTTTTATTAGGCTCCAGGAGATAATTGTTTATAAAGGTTTGTGGAGTCCCCAGAGGGGCGTTTGGGGGAGAGGAAAGCTTTTGTCTGAGTGTTGCTGTTTGAGAGCGCCCCAGTGCTTGGTCAAGAAGCTGGACTTCACATCCTCCTTGTGCGTGTCTCAGCTCAGCCACTGTTGTCTTCTACTGGCTTCTTTTGCCTGGCTGCCCTAAAACTTATTGCTCAGTTTCAGCATTGCCTGAAGCTGATGAGATGTTCTGCTCCCAAACTGGTCATTTTTGGTGATGGATCCCATATGTCTGATTCCAACAGGCTGGCTTTTTTGGAAGGAAAGGTATGAGATAAATATTGTCTAAACTACTTGTGGCTGTCAGCTCTACTGAGCCAGCTCTTGGACAAGGGTGTGAGTAAAACCCTGTTGTCTCATGCACCATCAGGTTTAATGCTTGCTAAATGGCAGAGCTGTTGAGAAAAAGCATTGGGTTGAGGAGTGTAGCTGGTATTAAAAAAATATAGCTACAAGTGGCTAAACTTTGAAATAAATTATGCTGTGGCTGTTTGGTGAGTGGATAGATAGGGACTGCTGAGGTGTCATGATTCCCCCCAGGGCTTACTGCCAGGTGGGAGATTTGGGAATTTGGGAAGGCAGCAGCTGTGGGGAAAGTCTTGTGTCCCAGTAGTAATAAATCCTCTCCTTGCCATAAAACATGAGGGCTGTATTTAAAAAAAAAAATTCTTGTTCTAGAGTTGAAACCAGTTACAGAGCTTGATCTTTTAACTTTATTCATGTCGTAAATGATGGACAAAGTAGGGTTTGCCACTTATCTTGCTTTCGTAGAACAACTGTAAAGTGCTGAAAGATCTTGGTGTCATAGGCTTGGTGAAAACCTGTAGTCATGGCCATCCTGGAGCAATCGGGTGCTTGAGGTCTTCTCAAGCTGATGTATTTTGCTCCCAAAGTGCTTCAGTTGTGTCCTGTCACACTTCAACTTAGGCAGAAAGTCCCTATGTTTAAGAACCTTTTTTCTTTGTTTTCTTTTATCCTTCTGGAAGTTACTTTGCAGAGCAAGAGTTTAACTGGAAGGATGAGCAGGACTTGCCTCAATGCACCAACAAAAATGGCTTGGCCTTGATTTCTCTTATTCCCTTTCTGAAAACTACACCTCTCTCCTGTGCAGCTTGTGTCATGCTGGGTTTTAGGGCAAGTGTTTGCTTTGAGCCTCGTGGGATCATAGGAAGCAGAACTTCACCCCTTGGGTGTAGGTGGCCCATGTCAGCCTGTGTCCCTGTTGGCTGCTCTCTGGCTGATGTGGTCACCTCTGCTTGCTTGGGCCCCACAGACCAAATGGCAGCAGGGAGTGACTGGTGGTCCCTGGGCCCTTGTGGGGCTGGTGAGCCTCTTCCATGCCTAGCCAAGAGAGCTTGAGCGGATGCATGGTGCATCATCAGTTGGCTGTGAAGGAGAAAGCTGAAATGTTAGTTGGTCTGGCTGCATCTGTTACAGCTTCAGGGATACTCTCTGGTAGTCTCAGGTCTCACTTCTACCTGAGCCTGTCCCACAGTCGTTCCCCTCAGTGATGCTGTGGGCAGCCTGAAGTCCCAAGCAGAAATATTTCTCATGCAAGAGATGTTTGCTTGCAGGAACTGGTGAATTCTGGGTCCTTCCTCTCCAGTAAGATGAAGGCATCTGAAAATTATCTCAGGAGAACAGGGCTTAGTTCTTGCTTGTGCCATCTGCCTCCTGTTTCACCCTGAGAACAATGAAGGACAGAGCTTTTTATCCTGCCTTTTAATTTAAAAAACACTTGAGCTGTTGGTTATTTGTCCTCAGATACTGTGATGTAGTCACAGAACTGGCTCTAATACTGAGCCCTGGGGAACACCACTTGTGACTGGCTGCCGACTGGATTTCACTCCACTGACCACTTGGCATCCTTCTAGTCCTCCTGAGTTGCCTGCCCCTTCTTCCAAAGGTCATAAACTCTTATTTTTTTCCTGAGTTCCAGCCAAAACTGTCTAACCAGTCTGGTCGTCTTCCCCACTGGCTCATTTTTTTGGCACATGGGGACCACCTGCTCCTGCACTTTTAAGTTGTCCTTCCTGAAGAACGTCCAGCCTTCCTGGACTCCTTTGCCCTTCAGGACTGCCTCCCAGGGGACTCTGTCAATCAGGCCTCTATACAGGCCAAAGTCTGCCTTCTGGAAGTCCAAGGTGGCAGTTCTGCTGACACCCCCCACCTTAGCTTTCTGAGAATCAAAAACTCTATCATTTCATTATCTGTATGCCCAAGACGGCCTCCAACCATCACATCACCCACAAGTTCTTCCCTGTTCACAAAAAACAGCTCCAGTGGGCCACCTTCCCTAGTTGGGTTCATCACCAGTTGTGTCAGGATGCACATGCTCCAGGAACCTCCAAGACTGTTTCTGTTGTATTGTATTTCCAGCAGACATCTGGTAAGTTGAAATTCCCCATGAGAACAAGGGGTGGTGATTGTGACACTTCTCCCAGCTGCTTATAGAATATTTCATCTGCCTCTTCATCTCAGTTGTGTGGTCTGTAACAGAATCCCACCATGATATCTGCCTTGCTGGCCTTTCCCCTGATTCTTACCCATAAGCACTTGATCTTATTGTCACCCTCATCAAGCTCTAGACGGTCAAAACACATACAGGGCTACCCCACTGCCTCTCATTCCCTGCCTAGCCCTTCTGAAGAGTTCATAGCCACCCATTACAGCACTCCAGTAAACTCAACTTTTCAAGTGCCTGCTTTAATGAGTGTGAACTTGAAGGTGGTGGTTGAGCAACTCTGCAGAAGGAGCTGGGGTGGCCTCTGCGGGGAGGGATGTGGCTTGGTGGAGGCTTGTCTTTGATGTGCTGGAACAGGTAGGGTGTGCAATGTCTGCATGAAGCTGGTGGGATTTTTGGGGGGTGGTGCAGGCTGAGATGAGAGAGGGGGTCTGGAAAATGCTGTGTAGGAGCCTTTGCCTGGCTCCAGCATTTTAATACATAGCTTTTGCTCCATTACAATAATAACCTCAGCATAATGTCACTGTTTCCTGTGAGCAGTGATACAGGTCCACTAGAGGAAATGGAGTATGTGGGATGGTACAAGAAAAGGGAATCTGCCTTAGTATTCTTCCTTCCCTTTCCTTTTATAACAGTTTTTCTCCAGTGCAACAGCCAAATGATGAACGTTTAATTTGTGATTTCCACCCCCCCTAGTGATGGATGGTAACTAGATACCATAAATACTTTCAGCTTTGGACACAACCTGCCAAAAATAGCTGGGAGCTCTGTGGGAGCTGGTACTTGGCAAAGGGCTCTGCTCACTTTATCCTGAGCATGCCAATGGGATGAGTTCACAGAGCATCTTTGGAGCCAGTGGGGCATGAAGGTGGTAATGGGAAAACCTTCCTGCTGCTGCAACAGTGACACAGGGACTGTTTCATCATCCTGTGGGATGCTTGGTGTGGTGTGTGTTACAGCTAGAAACAATCACCTGAGCATTTCTGCTTTTCATCCCGATGGCTGAGTACTTTTTGGTACCCTGGGGTTGGACTGAGAACATAACGGAGGTCTTCAAACCCAGGCAGCTCCCTGCAAAAGCAGCTTGTAATGATTTAGATGTGTAGAGGAGGCATTTATCCCAGTAACCATGGATCAGCTGGGGTGGGAGTAAAATCCCAGTCTTATGGGTCTGATTACAGGACTGTGAGCTATCTTTAGCTGCTTTTCCCCAACAGGCATTTGCACATGGCGTAGAAGTGTCTGGCAGCTGAACCTGTCTCTGCTGCACCCCCACCAGCCTGGTTTAGAGAGACTCCGTGGGTTGCTCTGTGAATAATTTGGGAGGAGGGCAGTAGGGAATGTGTTGGCTCCTTGTATTCAATATGGAAATGGCTCTTTCCCATGTGGGGGTGGTAATAAAGGGGGGGTATCCTGGAGCTGATGAGCATGGGAGGTCTGCTTAGTTCTGGAGGCTCAGCTTTCCACTGGTGTTCTCAATCTTAAAATGGGTATTAAAATGTAAAGCATCATTTTCATGGTGCTTATTCACATGAAATAACCTCTCCACTGGAGGTGGGAACAGCATGGGGGTTGCTTCGAATGGCATGACCTAGTTTCTCCAAATATTGTTGGCATAAAGGTGGCTTTCAGACTAAACATGGGTTGTCTCAGGACAGCTCATGAGCTGTGATAAAACACAGACTAAAGTGAAAACTGATTTTAATCAGGAGAGAGTTTGAGGCTGCTCTGTACCCTTACCCTGACCAATGCTGGCAAGTCCAATTTCTGCTGAGCAGGGCCTGCTAACCTGATGTAGCAGAAGCATCACAATACACATTTTTGTGAAATACAATGTGAAGATGATGAGTGGGGTGAGACAGAGGTAGGGGGTTTCTGAGGGAATATTCATTGAGTTCCTGAAGTATTGGGTCCATCCACAACAAAAGGAGAGAAGAACCTAAATCCCTCCAAGACATCATCTTCCAAAGGGCTTCCTTGTGATGTGAGCTTATTTGGTGGCAAGTTGGGGACGGTAGTAGTGGGATTTGTCTACTGTGAGAAAGGGGAACTTTGTATGTTACTCAGACTTGTGGTTTTCTGTCAACGTAGGAACTTGCATTGCTGGTACATCAAGATCCTGACCTTAATTGAGATTCATCATCCCTTGTGCTGTAAGGCAGGGTACTTCGATGCCTCTCCTAGCCCCTGCTCAGCAAGTGGTTTTGGTTCCTTTGCTTAGGTATATATAAGTATGTATATGTTATATATATGTGTATATAAGAATGTATGATGTTGACAGGTAATGAAAAGTAACTTCCAGTCTACTATGTGAAAGATGTCTGTGAAGCTCAGTGGCCTTTATGTGTGGAGGGGAGAGCAAGGCAAGCTGCTCTCTGGAAAGATTTGTTGATAGATCCGAGGGTGATGCCTCTGGCCTTCAGCAGGGACTTCTGGGTCAAATTGGCACCAGTCTGGAGGCTGCAACTGGGGTGATACATGGCATGGCTTGGGTGTGTGGGTCTGAAACAGCTTTTGATGTGGCATGGGATGCCCATCACCTGGTGGGACTGAAATTCCACATGTCATCCAGGTAAGTGCAGGCTGTCTGGGAAAGGGTTGTGGTCAGACCTTGTTCCTTCTCATATTCCCCCAATCCTGCATCCCTCTAAGAGAATTGGTGCTCTGCTGGAGGGAGGGCTCTGGTCTGCAACACCTGTGAAGGCCTTTGAATTCTTCCACAAAATATTTATGCTTTTCAAAGCACAAGCCTGGTGTTGGTTTTGTTGTTGTCAGACTTGCACCCTTGACTTCTCTGTGGATGCTGAAAAAGGGCTGGATTCCTTGTAAAATCTTTTCCATGCAAGCCACTGGCTGCATGGGTGCAGATGCACAGTGGCTACATGATGCTGCTTCATGCTGTATTTTACCTGTCAAGGGACAGACATCCTGTCCACATTGTCCCTCTGGGAAATGCACAGTTTGCCCATCATGCACGCACTATGCTGGGGAAGAGATATCTTGCTATATAACAGGAAACCAAACCTTGCAGAGATGTTTATCCATGCAGGACTGTACCCTGGGTGTGATGCTGTACAGCTCACAGCCCAAAGCCAGTTTATGGGAGTGTGGCTACCTAATGGGGTGGTTGCTGAAAACATAGTTAGAAATTTCAGTGGTTATTCTGGCTTGAAAGAACTGAGTGTACAACAAAACTTCCCATGCAGTGTTTCCCTGGTCAAGCAGGGCTGAGGAAGATGCTGGTGAGTGTGCTGGGCTCCCTGGCCCCGTTCCTGCTCGCTGGCTGTAATGGTGACGGTATCAAATTGCATCCAAACTGTCACTAAGTGCAATGACTCTGCAGTAAGTCATTGGCCTCCTGGTGCTAGTTTTGGCAATGGGGTAACTTGGCTTGACTGCCTCTCTTTATACAGCACAAATGGATTTGTCACCCAATAGCTTGATCACTCATAATTATAAATGTGAAGAAAATCACGCTTCTTATTTCCTGCCTGCATACCTGCTTTCTTGCTGTTTGGATTTCTCTGTTCTCCAGCTCACTAATACTTTTATGCAGCCTCTTTGCTTTGGAGACTACAGACAGTGCTCAAGTCTTTTTAATCCTGTTACTTGTTGGGTGCAAAGATCAATGCTGTTGTGGCTTTGGTTTTCCCACCCTGGATATTGGCTGTGCGCTGCAACACCTCTGGGAAGGTTTTAATATTTTTTTATTAATAGTTAAAACTAAAACAAGCAGTGAACTGCATTATGTATAGGTAGGATACTTGTCTGACTGATGTAACTTATGAAGCTGCTGTGTAGCAAAAAATGGCTTCAGAAAGAGCTGTCTCCTCCTGAGTTTTTCCTGGGATGACTGCATTTTCCTCTTTACTCCAGACTGTAAGACTCCCACTTACTGATGTTATGCATAGCATTGGACTTGCTGCATTGGTCTGGGCATTTAAATAGCATAAAGATATTGCCTTGCACCCAGCCCAGAATAAACCCTGAGCAAATCCGGGCACTAATTTTGGCATCACGCACCTCTCCGCTCCCAGTGTGGGAGAGCTGTGCCGGGAGGCAGGGTAGCAAAGTCGCAGGTACTTAGCAGAGCAACCTCAGAGGAATCTTTATCTTGGTGGAAACAGATGGAATTTGACTTTGTGTCAATTATGAGCCTAGAATAACTCAATTTTGCAGCAGAGGAAGTGGAAAGGTAAGGCGCTGCCACAGCCTGGATGCTGACAAGCAGGAATTGAGCTCGGAGGAGAGCCATGCCTGGCACGTATGCTGATTATTTCCCCACTTGAGAAGCTTGGCCACCAGAATGAAACTGCACTTGTCATGTTTTGTATAAGCCTCCACTTGGGAAGATGCTAAGCAGGGCATTATAAGCATATTCAACTGCAACCTGGTGACAGATCCCATAGCCAAAGGCTTCTCTTGGAGAAGGGATGTCACAGCAGGTGTACAAGTGAGGATCAAAAGGATAAGAGCCTTAAGAGGTCCCCTCTTCCCCTGTCACTTGCTCACTATTCATGCACAACACTGTGCCAGTTGTATATTCGGGAATGAGCATGGAAGTGGAACAAATTTTATGAGGTTTCTTTTATTTTTTTGGTCTTCCTGCAGAGTTTGGGTCTTCTGCTCTCCATCATGCATTT